>NC_137672.1:830000-1230000 GCF_963422515.1 Blennius ocellaris | reverse complement strand
ACACACACACACACACGCACACACACACACACACACACAGGTACATTTCCATTCAAATGAATCCTTGATCCCAGCCGATATACCGTCTCCTCGAACCTGGAACCAGATGAGTGACGGAAAAGTACCAGGATGAAAACCATCCTGGATAAAATATCATTTCAACTGAGAACCACAGATGACGAAGAGATATTATCTAACAAGCAGATGTTTGAGTTAAGAGGGATGAGAGGCCCGGTTGGTGGGGGAGGGGTCCCATCTGCATCAACCAAACAGATGAAGGATGAAAAACAAGTACTGAAGAAATGACTCAAGAACTTACATTTTCTTCAAACCCTCATTCAAGCTGATGCAGCAGCTAGTCATCTTCATTGTGGCTACAGAAATCCTAGTAGTAGTACTAGTAATAGTACTGGAAGTAGAAGTAGTAGAAGTAGTAGTAGTAGTACTGGTAGTAGTAGTAGTAATAGTACTGGTAGTAGAAGTAGTAGTAGTAGTGGTAGTAGTAGTGGTAGTAGTAGTAGTAGTAGTAGTAGTAGTAGTAGTAGTGGTAGTAGTAGTAGCAATAGTACTGGTAGCAGTAGTAGTAGTCATAGTAGTACTTGTGGTAGTAGCAGTAGTAGTAGTAGTTAGTAGTGGTAGTATTACTGGTAGTTGTAGTAATAGTAGTAGTAGTGGTACTGGTAGTAGTGGTAGTGGTAGTATTACTGGTAGTAGTAGTGGTAGTAATACTGGTAGTAGTCCTGGTGATGGTAGTAATAGTAGTAGTAGTAGTAATATTACTGGTAGTAGTGGGAGTAGGACTGGTAGTAGCGGTAGTAATAGTACTGGTAGTAGAAGTAATAGTAGTACTGATTGTAGTACTGATAGTAATAGTTGTGGTAGTAATAGTACCTGTAGTAGTCCTAGTAGTAGTAGCAGTAGTAGTACTGGTAGTAGTAGTTGTAATAGTACTAGTAGTATTAGTAGTTGTAATATTACTGGTCGTAGTAGTCATAGTAGTCATAGTAGTAATAGTAGTACTGGTTGTAGTAGTTGTAATAGTACTGGTAGTATTAGTAGTAATAATAATAGTAGTAGTAGAAGTAGTGGTAGTTGGACTGGTAGTAGTAGTAGTAGCAGTAGTAGTAGTAGTAGTAGTAGTAGTGCTGGTAGTAGTAGTAGCAATAGTACTGGTAGCAGTAGTAGTAGTAGTAGTAGTCATAGTAGTACTTGTGGTAGTAGTAGTAGTAGTTAGTAGTGGTAGTATTACTGGTAGTAGTAGTAGTAATAGTAGTAGTAGTGGTACTGGTAGTATTACTGGTAGTAGTAGTGGTAGTAATACTGGTAGTAGTCCTGGTGGTGGTAGTAATAGTAGTAGTAGTAATAATAGTACTGGTAGTAGAAGTAATAGTAGTATTGATTGTAGTACTGGTAGTAATAGTAGTGGTAGTAGTAGTACCTGTAGTAGTCCTAGTAGTAGTAGCAGTAGTAATAGTAGTACTGGTAATAGTAGTAGTAGTAGTAGTACTGGTAGTAGTGGTAGTATTACTGATAGTAGTAGTAGTAATAGTACTGGTAGTAGAAGTAGTAGTAGTAGTAGTAATAGTAGTACTTGTGGTAGTAGTAGTAGTAGTTAGTAGTGGTAGTATTACTGGTAGTAGTAGTAATAGTAGTAGTAGTGGTACTGGTTGTAGTGGTAGTGGTTGTATTACTGGTAGTAGTAGTAATAGTAGTAGTAGTGGTACTGGTTGTAGTGGTAGTGGTTGTATTACTGGTAGTAGTAGTGGTGGTAGTATTAGTGGTAGTAATACTGTTGGTGGTAGTAGTAGTAGTAGTAGTAGTAGTAGTAATAGTACTGGTAGTAGTGGTAGTATTACCTTGTAGTAGTAGTAGCAGCCATAATAGTAATAGTAGTACTGGTAGTAGTAGTTGTAATAGTACTAGTAGTATTAGTAGTGGTAATATTACTGGTCGCAGTAGTCATAGTAGTAATCGTAGTACTGGTAGTAGTAGTTGTCATAGTAGTGGTAGTATTAGTAGTAATAGTAGTAGTAGTAGTAATATTACTGGTAGTAGTGGTAGTAGGACTGGTAGTAGTAGTAGTAGTAGTACTGGTAATAGTAGTAGTAACACTGGTTGGTGTAATAGTAGTAGTACTGATCATAGTAGTGGTAGTAATAGTACTGGTAGTAGAAGTAATAGTAGTACTGATTGTAGTACTGGTAGTAGTAGTAGTGGTAGTAGTAGTACTGGTAGTAGTAATAGTACTGGTTGTATTACTGGTAGTAGAAGTAATAGTACTGGTAGTAGTAATAGTACTGGAAGTAGTAATAGTAGTAGTATTGGTAGTAGTGGTTGTAGTAGTAGTAGTAGTAGTAGTAGTAGTAGTAGTCATCGTAATAGTAGTAGTAGTAATAGTAGTAGTAGTAGTAATAGTAATAGTACTGGTAGTAGTAGTACTGGTAGTAGTAGTAGTAGTAGTAGTCATAGTAGTAATAGTAGTACTGGTCATAGTAGTAGTTTCTTTCTCCTGACAGTACTATCAGTGGTGGTCCTGCTTGCAGGGCAGAGAAAGTACAATGAGTCCATGAGGAAACCAGGAGGAGGAGTCAGGAAAATACTTTCATAATTACTGTAGTGATACTCTGGTAGTTCGTGAGCAGTGATGTGATCCAGGTAAAATATTCCCACTGTGTTTTCCACCTGCTGCACCTCAACTGATCTGCTCTCTGCAGTAACAACACTGTTCAGCCTCACATGCTGCTGGGGGCGGGTGGTGGGGGGGGGGGGGGGGGGGGGGCTGCTGAGGTTCCTCGTGTGGTTCCATCCTGAATCGTCGCCTCATTCATCTCTTCCATAAAAGGAGCAGCTGCAGCAGCGCAGAAGAACGAGTGCTTCCAACACACCCGTCCACCTTTTACCCCTCCAGCGCTGGAGTGCAGCCTGACGGGGGGTGTCTGGCCGCCGCCATGGGGTGAGTGGGGCTTCCGGGGCACCGCCATGGGGGGAGTGGGGCTGTTGGGGCACCGCCATGGGGGGAGTGGGGCTTCCAGGGCACCGCCATGGGGGGAGTGGGGCTTCCGGGGCACCGCCATGGGGGGAGTGGGGCTGTTGGGGCACCGCCATGGGGGGAGTGGGGCTTCCGGGGCACCGCCATGGGGGGAGTGGGGCTGTTGGGGCTCGCTGTGACTGAGGGAGAATGAAGACTGGAGTAGTCTGGAGTGTGGTGTGGCAGAGCGTGGTGTGGCAGAGCGTGGTGTGGCAGAGCGTGGTGTGGCAGAGGGTGGCGTGGCAGAGTGTGGTGTGGCAGAGCGTGGTGTGGCAGAGTGTGGCGTGGCAGAGCGTGGCGTGGCAGAGCGTGGTGTGGCAGAGGGTGGCGTGGCAGAGTGTGGCGTGGCAGAGTGTGGCGTGGCAGAGCGTGGCGTGGCAGAGCGTGGCGTGGCAGAGCGTGGCGTGGCAGAGCGTGGCGTGGCAGAGCGTGGCGTGGCAGAGCGTGGCGTGGCAGAGCGTGGCGTGGCAGAGCGTGGCGTGGCAGAGCGTGGTGTGGCAGAGGGTGGCGTGGCAGAGGGTGGCGTGGCAGAGGGTGGCGTGGCAGAGCGTGGCGTGGCAGAGCGTGGCGTGGCAGAGGGTGGCGTGGCAGAGGGTGGCGTGGCAGAGCGTGGCGTGGCAGAGCGTGGCGTGGCAGAGCGTGGCGTGGCAGAGGGTGGCGTGGCAGAGCGTGGCGTGGCAGAGGGTGGCGTGGCAGAGCGTGGCGTGGCAGAGCGTGGCGTGGCAGAGCGTGGCGTGGCAGAGGGTGGCGTGGCAGAGGGTGGCGTGGCAGAGCGTGGCGTGGCAGAGCGTGGCGTGGCAGAGCGTGGCGTGGCAGAGGGTGGCGTGGCAGAGCGTGGCGTGGCAGAGCGTGGCGTGGCAGAGCGTGGCGTGGCAGAGCGTGGCGTGGCAGAGGGTGGCGTGGCAGAGCGTGGCGTGGCAGAGCGTGGCGTGGCAGAGCGTGGCGTGGCAGAGCGTGGTGTGGTAGAGCGTGGTGTGGCAGAGTGTGGTGTGGCAGAGCGTGGCGTGGCAGAGCGTGGCGTGGCAGAGTGTGGTGTGGCAGAGCGTGTTGCTCTGACAGGGCCTCCTCTCAGGACCAGCGTCTTGCTCACGTAAACAAACACTGACGGAGAAATGGAGGCGGTGCGAGCCGATCCCACAGTCCTGCTGCAGCGCCGTCCCGGCTGGGTCGTGGGACCAGTGGGTTGAATCTGAGCCACGTTTGAGAAGCCGAAGCCAGGAAATCCTCACCTATGACCTGGTGTCTTCGCTGGACTGCTGTGATTGGTTGATCTGCTCGGAGGGAAGAGGGGACTCTGGCTGGCAGGCTGGTTAGTTTTTCTTTCTCTCTTCTCTGTCCTCTCGTCTTTTGCTTTCCCAAGATCTGAACCTCTGGAGCAGCTCAGCTCATGTAAACATGAGGGTTCCTCACCCTGCTGTCTCCCCCGAGAGTCTGGATTCCTCACATTCTCTCCTTCCTCTGAGTCCGCTGGCTGGTTCTGAGCACAGCTTCAGAGGTTTAACCCTGGACCCTGAGAACCCTGGACCCTGAGAACCCTGAACCCTGAGAACTCTGATAACTCTGAGAACTCTGAGCCCTGATAACCCTGAACCCTGAGAACCTTGAACCCTGAGCTCTGAGAACCCCGAACCCTGAACCCCAAACCATGAGAACCCTGAACCCTGAGAACCCTGAACCCCAAACCCTGAGAACCCTGAACCCTGAGAATCCTGAAATCTGAGAACCCTGAACCCTGAGAATCCTGAACCCTGATAACCCTATATAACCCTAAGTCCTCTGACTATATAAGGCCTGGGTTCTGTGTGTCCTGGTTCTGCTGCTTTGCTCTGGCCACTCCACACCCCAGCTGTTCATCCAGCCAGAGCGATGGACAGATAAAGTGATGGACAGGTAAAGTGATGGACGGGTGAAGTGAGGGATAGGTGAAGTGATGGACAGGTGAAGTGATGGATAGGTGAAGTGATGGACAGGTGAAGTGATGGATAGGTGAAGTCATGGACGGGTAAAGTGATGGACAGGTAAAGTGATGGACGGGTGAAGTGATGGATAGGTGAAGTGATGGACAGGTGAAGTGATGGATAGGTGAAGTCATGGACAGGTAAAGTGATGGACAGGTAAAGTGATGGACGGGTGAAGTGATGGATAGGTGAAGTGATGGACAGGTGAAGTGATGGATAGGTGAAGTGATGGACAGGTGAAGTGATGGATAGGTGAAGTCATGGACGGGTAAAGTGATGGACAGGTAAAGTGATGGACGGGTGAAGTGATGGATAGGTGAAGTGATGGACAGGTGAAGTGATGGATAGGTGAAGTCATGGACAGGTAAAGTGATGGACAGGTAAAGTGATGGACGGGTGAAGTGATGGATAGGTGAAGTGATGGACAGGTGAAGTGATGGATAGGTGAAGTCATGGACGGGTAAAGTGATGGACAGGTAAAGTGATGGACGGGTGAAGTGATGGATAGGTGAAGTGATGGACGGGTGAAGTGATGGACGGGTGAAGTGATGGACGGGTGAAGTGATGGACGGGTGCTCCAGCTCCCAGTCTGTTTTGCCAGATCAGAGGATTTTCTTTCAAATTGGTCTATTTGTGTTTACATCCGGCAGGAAGATACATTGGGCTGCTTTTCTTCACATTCCTCCGCCACTTTCAGACCTTTTAGACTTTCAGACCTCCATGACAGTTGTTGGGGAGGTTTGATGTATTAACCAGCAGACCTGACTTCCAGTCACTGTAAATAATTGTCCTCGAAAGAGGCTCTTATTTTGACAAACTCACACACCCAACAGGAGCTTCAAGACAGGAGGACACACTCCTTCTTCACTCCTGGTTTCCCAGTGCCCACCCATAACTAATGAACCAAACTAAACTCGATGAACTAATTAACTACATTTACTAAGGAACAAAAACACAACACACACTGCAAACTTAATCTAACCTACAATAACCTCGACCAGCTCCGTGACGCCACAATGTTTATGTCACATTAGTTTATTTGCACTGGGACTACTTTTGGCAACTTCAGCCCAATTATTCTATTTGCTGGTTGAATTAAAAACTCAGCTGCTGTATGGCCGGGTTGTTGTGTCTTTCAGCGCCACAGGTGTGGAAAGCGGTGAGGAGAAAGAAAAGAGATGGAGGGAGGGAGAGAGGGAGGGAGAGAGGGAGAGAGACATGCTCTGTATGTGTGTAATCTAGTTTAGTTTTAAATAGTTTTGTATGTAGTCATCATACAGGTCATTTGGGATGTATATAACGACATGTATGAGGCCTACATGGCTTAAAAGTGCACCTTTTCATGTGCAGTTGTCATTATTACTAATCAGGGCCTGGCGCAAGGATGCCAGAGGCTCATTTTGTATTTTGTCCGGTTGATTTAACTCCCCTCCTGTTGGTTGCAATTTGCAAAAACCTATTTATCTATCATTTGTATGTGGTTATTTGATGTAGATATGAAGTTCTGGGTGTGTTTTCTTTTGTATGTGTTATGATTTTATGGGTTTGCATGGGTGTCTGGCAAATTGGTGGTTTGGGCTGGTTTTTATTAGAATGGGTGGGTTCTAAGATTTGATTGGGCTGGAAACTGTCAATCTGATCTGGCAACACTGCTCCCAGCCTGCAGTGTGAGCCAGAGAGGTGCTGCTGGAAACTGACTGCTTGGTGGAACGTTTTCTGGGTTTATTAAAAGCTGTTGCTGCGCTGAAGGAGGAACTGTTCAGAGGGTTCAGTGTTTTAATCTACAAAAAATTGTACCCAAACTCTCTCTGGTGATGGAAGCTGGATTCAGAGATAAACTCCTCGCTCTTATAATGAGTAGAAATAAAAAGAAATGTAATGTGGCATGTGGGTTTAGAAGAACAGGCTGAGCATTTGGAGGATGTGCTGCTGGAAGGCCTGTTGACCAGATGCTGGGTTCGTGGTTCTGGGCTTTTAAATTCAAATTGTTTTTCTAGTTCTTCTACAAGTTACAGAAAAAACATGAAATCCTCACAATGTCAAGTGAAATAAATCAGACTGTTTCTGCCTCATTGACATCGATTCAAAACCTTCATCAATATTTCATCAACATAAAACACAATCAGCTAAATTATTACAGTTTTTAACATTTAAGTCACCACCACCATTGTTTTAGTCCAGTTTTGTTATATTGCTATAAAAAATATAGAATTATGTCATTATGTATGTCGTGTAGTGTAGTGTGAATGTAGTGATGAACCTTCTGTCTATCAGATTGTAGAATTGTAAAATGTAGTTATAACTCCCATTTAACACGCGCTACTGTGTCAGACGATTTTAAAGGCTACATTGCTGTTTCGGGCTGCGATGCTGCCCCCTGGTGCTGAGGAGAGGTTTGTGTCAGACTGTTGTTGCTAGTTTCTGCCTCCTGATTGGAGGAAAACCTGTCGGCCAGTCAGGGAGAGACTTTGAATGATCGTACTGTTGCTCCTTCTCGCTGGGAAGTTATTACTTTATAATGAGAACATGTAAGCAAAGGCCATGTGCTCTCCATCGCTCTTGAAACCGAATCATGTTATGAAATCAACTGATTTCCTGGCGTGTGTGTGTATTTGGACAGGGACGAGCTAGCGTGTGTGTGTGTGTCGTTGGGATCACATTTCCTCTGGTCTGGTCTGGTCTGGTCTGGTCTGGTCTGGTCTGGTCTGGTCTGGTTTGGAGGTTGTGTGAGTCACTTCTTCCCTCTGGGGGTGACAGCCGGCCGCCACAGAGCCAAGTTCGCAGTGTGTTTGTCCCACATGTCCTTTTCAGGATGTGAGCTATTCCCAGCCTTACTTGGTTAAAATAAAATACTGTGAACCTGTGGATGAGCTGCTTTGCGTCTCGCTTAACAGAAACAGTCTAACAGTAAAACATATTTTCAGGTCATTTTGCTTTTTACACACCGGTCCGGCTCATGGTGAACTGTTACTGCACTTTTATTGATTATTGATTAACAATCTGCAACATTTATCATGTTTATTGTTTTTCAATTAGACTGGCTTTTGTTTAGAACAGTAGATGCAGTTTTTCTGTTTTAGTCATTTTCAGCCCATGTTTTTTTAACCCACTTTTATCAATTTCTGCTACTTTAGTTGTCTTATGTAATTAATGTCTTATGTAATTCTATTATTATCATCAATCATTTTCACTGTTGTGGAATTATTAGCTATTTTAACCCTTTCATTTTTTTGAGTTCCATTTCGCTCTTTTAATTGTTTGTTAATCGATTTTGAACTGTTCGAGGTTTTAATTGCAAACAATCGACCAGAACGTCAATCTGCCCTGGTTTTTTAGTGCCATGTGGTTCCAGAGCAGCAGATCCCATTAAAATGACCAACAATGAGAATTTTTAAATTGGGTTGCACCGACAGGGAATGTTTGAATTTTTGATTATTTTCAAAGTAAAACAGCAGAACCCTTGACCTACCATTAATACGCTATAGCTAGCAATGTGCTAAGCTATACACATGATAAAACAGGGAATTTATCCGGAACAACACATGTTGATAAACTTGTGACTGTTGAACTTTTAGCAGGAATCTCCCAAAAACCCCTGATGCGAGCTCACAGTTTGTCAAGTGAAAATATATTGTGGCTGCAGTAATGTGATGTCTAATATTCCAGACACGTATGTTGAATAAAAGGAACTGGTCGGTTAATTAATCTAAAATGAGCAATTCAATTAGAAAAACTAAGCCAATAAGAAACAACACCATATAATAGTGAAAGCAGATTTTGGCACCTGGCTAGCAATTGCAATTTACTGTTAGCAGCTAGAAGTTAGCTGTTAGCAGTTAGGAGTTAGCAGTTAGGAGTTAGCTGTTAGGAGTTAGCTGCTAGGAGTTAGCTGTTAGGAGTTAGCTGTTAGGAGTTAGCTGCTAGGAGTTAGCTGTTAGGAGTTAGCTGTTAGGAGTTAGCTGTTTGGAGATAGCTATTAGCAGTTGGCTCAGAGACATATATAAACTCTCGACTGCACGGTCAATGCTGCTGGCCAGTGTCGTCATGGCAAATAGGTGTTGACTTCCTGACCCTAACACGGCTATTTACTAATAATTACCAACATGACTAATTACTACTAATTACTAACAGGGCTATTTACTATTAATCAGTAACTACAAACAGGACTAATTACTAATAATTACAAATGACTAAAGGACTAATTACTAATAATTACTACCAGGACTAATTACTGTCATCAGCAGTTCAGTGATTTTCTGCACCTCCTAAACATTAATGCTCATCTAGTTAGATCAGTTCAGAGTCATTATTGTTTCATTTAATAATAATACATCAAGCTGGAGATGGTGGAGATGGTGGAGGTGGTGGAGGTGATGGAGCGTGCAGACATGTTGAATGGAGCAGACTGTACAGGATCGGCTCTCTGTGGGACTTGTCCACAGTGGGACAGCAGGACCGAGCCTCAAGTGTCCATTGTAGGACATGTTTCAGCTGCAGAAGCGAAGCATCGGCCAGGCGTGGCGTCGGCCAGGCAAGGCGTCGGCCAGGCGAAGCATCTTCTCGGCGAAGTGTCTTGCAGGTGAAGTGTCTTGCAGGCGGGGCGTTGGCCAGATAAAATGTCTTCTAGGCCAGTGTTTTTCAACCTTTTTGAGCCAAGGCACACTTTTTTGTTTGGAAAAACCTGGAGTCACACCACCACCCAAAAATGTTAAAATGTGAAACTCTGTAGCCTCTATTAACAATATAAAGTCATTCTCATCAAAGTTTTATCAACAGGAATCAAATAAATACTGAAAAAAAGTATTTCCAAATTTCTTTTTTAAAATTTGTACTCCCTCAGTGTGAAACCTGGATCTGATGGATGAAGAGCTGAGATCCTGGTTTTCAAAAACTTCTCCATCACTGTCACTGACACAGTACTTTGATACAAGATGGTAGCAGGAGGTGGAGATGAACCACACTGACGTCTGTCACTTTACATTTCACCGGCAAAGTTCTGTGCTGCCCTCTAGTGGTGAAGAGTATTTATACATGATTACTCTTCAACACCCTGCTCTCACAGCTGACAGCGGCTGTGAGAGCAAATGATTTTTAGAAAAAAATGTGAAATTGGATACTTTCCCACGGCACACCTGACTAGATCTCGCGGAACACCAGTGTGCCGCGGAGCAGTGGTTGAAAAACACTGTTCTCTGCAAAGCGCATTCCAGGCGAAGTGTCGGCCAGGTGGGGCGTCGATCACGCAGGGCGTCGGCCAGGCGAAGCGTCTTCCAGGTGAAGCGTCGGCCAGGTGGGGCGTCGGTCACGCAGGGCGTCGGCCAGGTGGGGTGTCGGTCACGCAGGGCGTCGGCCAGGCGAAGCGTCTTCCAGGTGAAGCGTCGGCCAGGTGGGGCGTCGGTCACGCAGGGCGTCGGCCAGGTGGGGTGTCGGTCACGCAGGGCGTCGGCCAGGTGGGGTGTCGGTCACGCAGGGCGTCGGCCAGGTGGGGTGTCGGTCACGCAGGGCGTCGGCCAGGCGAAGCGTCTTCCAGGTGAAGCGTCGGCCAGGTGGGGCGTCGGTACGCAGGGCGTCGGCCAGGTGGGGTGTCGGTCACGCAGGGCGTCG
This sequence comes from Blennius ocellaris, assembly GCF_963422515.1. NCBI lineage: Eukaryota > Metazoa > Chordata > Actinopteri > Blenniiformes > Blenniidae > Blennius > Blennius ocellaris. The sequence goes on along the minus strand of NC_137672.1, from coordinate 1,219,410 downwards.
GCCAGGTGGGGTGTCGGTCACGCAGGGCGTCGGCCAGGTGGGGTGTCGGTCACGCAGGGCGTCGGCCAGGTGGGGTGTCGGTCACGCAGGGCGTCGGCCAGGTGGGGTGTCGGTCACGCAGGGCGTCGGCCAGGTGGGGCGTCGGTCACGCAGGGCGTCGGCCAGGTGGGGTGTCGGTCACGCAGGGCGTCGGCCAGGTGGGGTGTCGGTCACGCAGGGCGTCGGCCAGGTGGGGTGTCGGTCACGCAGGGCGTCGGCCAGGCGAAGCGTCTTCCAGGTGAAGCGTCGGCCAGGTGGGGCGTCGGTCACGCAGGGCGTCGGCCAGGTGGGGCGTCGGTCACGCAGGGCGTCGGCCAGGCGAAGCGTCGGTCACGCAGGGCGTCGGCCAGGCGAAGCGTCTTCCAGGTGAAGCGCCAGCCAGCCGGCGCCGCACCGTTTATGTGAGTTGCTAGATTGATTCAGTAAATGTTAGAGAGAATAAACAGAATGGAAGTGAGTGATGTGATTCTGGCTGAAGTGTCCCAAACAAAGATCTGTTTCCACACCTTCCTCCGGTAGATCACACATTATAAGGCAGCTAAAAGATCATGCATCAAGAGTTTATCTTATCTCTCGCCAATGTTAGACTCAATCTGGACACACAGAGAGTTGAACTTTCTCGAGCCGTCAAGCTGAACACTTCAGCAGCATCAAGAACAGCCAGTTGTTTAAGTAACGAGGAGTAAAAGTGGAGCAAAGATCCATCAAATAAAATCTATTAATGTAGGAACAATTAAAATAAATAAGAATCTAATTTCAATATAATACACATTTAACCTGTTGGAAAAGGGATAGGAAGACTTGGCTTGTTAAGTCCTACTCCCATTCTCCACCATTGACACATCACAATGCAATAAAATAACTAAACAGGCAGTAAAAAACAAACTAAAAAACAAAACAATTGAGCTATTTGTGAAAACAGAATAAATTAAAAAGACCCCAAAAGAACAAAATGAACAAGCATCATTAACGTCAGCCAGATTTATATTCTCCTTCCTCATTTCTATATTTATCAAAGATATATCTTTTGTACATTTTTTTAAATTGCGTTACAGTCATACTTTAATCTCGTCATCAAGACCATTCCACAAAACCACCCCAAAAATGGAAATACATGTTCTTCTTAAATTGGTTAATAGCTCTACACTTCCTGATTCATTCATATAACAGAAACAGTTTGGCAACTTGTGGAAGCTAATGGCTGACTAGCGTTTCATCATGAGGCCATACTCATTGGATAATCCTCAATTAAATCAACATTACTGTTAATATTTGCCTTTATTACAAGTGAAATGATTTCCCAAAACAATTTCCTGGTTATTAGCTATTATTTCCGCCGCTAAGGGGGTTATAAAAATACCCAGTATTTATTCATCTGTCTGTCTGTTAACTGTTGATGAAAAGAAGAATCCATTAAGTTTAGGTGTTGATTCAGATTCAAATAATTGTTATTAGGGCTGCTCTATTATGGAAAAAACCATAATCAGGATTATTTTGGGCAGTATTGAAATCATGATTGTTTACATGATTATGTCTTTGAATTTGGAACAGCATTTATTGAACATGTTTAAAAAACACTTTCCTGTTAAATATATAACAATATCTTGTAATGTGGTAGTAAAAATAAACTGTTGTACTACACTCAATCTTTTGAAAACAATAAATATATAAAAAACAATAAGAAATAGATACAGTTCAACATAAATACTTTGATAAATTGTTCCACAATGAAATGTTGGAGGTGTCGAGCCGATGAGCAGCAGTCGGAGGCGACGTTTTCAGCAAGGAACTCCAAACTTTATTCTCCATTCCAACTCACTTTTCACAAATGCATTTCTTTTCTCTCTTTTTTTCCTCTCATCTCTCCAACGGGGCACGCACAGGGTGGAACAACAAAACTACTTTCTCTCTACAAAATAAAGTTCCCCACTGTGGTGATCAGACAAGGTCATAATTCACCTAGTTACTGGGGGGTGGTGGGGGTGTATTTTGGTGTAACAGCGTGTGGCGCTGCGTGCTCATGCTGGAGAGAGAGAGAGAAAAGAGTTACTGACAAGTGTGGATTAACGGAGAATAAAGTTTGGAGTTCCTTGCTGAACACGCCGCCACCGACTCCCATTCATCAGCTCGACAACATCATCCCTTTTCCTCCTGAAGAGGAATTCTGAGATCGTCTGGAGCAAATATCCTAATTACCATTAAATTTACATTTATTGAGTAGCACTAATACAAAGCATGCATCACTTCCAAACCAAGAGTTGTAGTGTAATGAAGTGAAGCTGCAGTGATTCTGGTGACACAGTGAATACCAGTCATGTTATCAGGTACTTTTCAGCTATTTGTCTTACTTTTACTGGCGCTCCAACTAGCCCCCCCCCCCCCCCCCCCCCCCACCCCCCCAGGTGGAGCAGAGCAATGGCTGTGAAGTGAGGAGAGGGACTGAGTCCATGATGCTGGGAAATGGTGGGCGGATCAAAGCAAATATTGATCATATCGATGCCCACGTTGGTATCGAGATAGAACGATACCAGTATATTCCGAGCTCCGAGCTTCTCTGCATCGCATCCGCGGTCAGTGCCGCTGCATCGTGGTTGACCGCCTCTGCCTCACATTTGAACAGAAACCATAGACGCGCACCGTGGGTGGGTGCGCCGTGGGTGGGTGCGCCGCGCGCCGTGGGTGGGTGCGCCGCGCGCCGTGGGTCTGGGGTTTCTGTTCAACCGTGGTCAGTGCCGCTGCATCGCGGGGACGGACCGCGGATGTCACCCACGGCTGATGCTATGCTGCAAACAGAAAGCTCCAACGCGACACAAAGTCCCAAGCCCCACGACCAACACTAAGGTTGAGCAGAAAAGAAAAGAAAAGAAAAGGGGGAAAAAAAAACCCACAACTAGTGCAAAGCTGACCGCGCTGACAGCAGAGGATTCATCCAGGCCACATATTAAAATATTGAGGCCGTGTAGTAAATCACTGACCAATCAGCAGACAGCTCCTCAAACTCAGACCCGTTCCATGGTCCCGGGTACCCCAACTTAAGGGTAGCGGAAAAGGGACCGCCTTTGGAGCGGGTTGGAGCGGTTGTTTCCACATTCCTGCGGTGGAAACGTGAACCGGAACGGACTATACCGGTCTATCCCCGCACTTTTTGTGCGGTGGAAACGGGGCTTTAGAGTATCGCACACCACTAATGCTGGGCCTGAGTGGTGCATTTAGGTACCACTTAAGAAAATCTGAACTCTGAATTTCATACAAAAACAATTAATACTAAGAGACGACTCCCATGATTTCAGTTTATGAATCAAAGAACTGCATGCCAGCGGGGTTGGCTTCCCCTTTAATAGAGCATCTTCCGAGACTAACACCAGATTATAGAGGATCTTCCTCCACTCACATCAGATTATAGTGCAATTTCCTCCACTCACATTAGATTATAGAGCATCTTCCTCCTCTAATATCAGATTATAGACCATCTTCCTCCACTAATATCAGGTTATAGAGCATCTTCCTCCTGTAATATCAGATTATAGACCATCTTCCTCCACTAACATCATGTTGCAGAATATCTTCCTCCTCCAACATCCAGACGATAGACCATCTTCCTCCACTAATATCAGATTATAGATCATCTTCCTCCACTAACATCAGGTTATAGATCATCTTCCTCCACTAACATCAGATTATAGATCATCTGCTTCCTCTAACATCAGATTATAGAGCATCTTCCTCCTCTAACATCAGATTATAGAGCATCTTCCTCCACTAACATCAGATTATAGAGCATCTTCCTCCACTAACATCAGATTATAGATCATCTCCCCCTCTAACATCCAGATTATAGAGCATCTTCCTCCTCCTCTAACATTAGATTATAGAGCATTTTCCGCCTCTAATATCAGAATATAGAGCATCTTCCTCCACTAACATCAGATTATAGATCATCTCCCCCTCTAACATCCAGATTATAGAGCAACTTCCTATTCCTATAACATCAGATTATAGAGCATCTTCCTCCTCTAACATCAGATTACAGAGCATCTTCCTCCTCTAACATCCATATGATAGAGCTTATTCCTCCTCCTCTAACATCAGATTATAGAGCATCTTCCTCCACTAACATCATGTTACAGAATATCTTCCACCTCTAACATCAGATTATAGAGCATCTTCCTCCTCTAATATCAGGCTATATAGCATCTTCCTCCTCTAACATCAGATTATAGAGCATATTCCTCCTCTAACATCAGGTTATAGAGCATCTTCCTCCTCTAACATCAGATTATAGAGCATCTTCCTCCTCTAATATCAGGTTATAGAGCATCTTCCTCCACTAACATCATGTTACAGAATATCTTCCTCCTCTAACATCAGATTATAGAGCATCTCCCTCCTCTAATATCAGGCTATAGAGCATCTTCCTCCTCTAACATCAGATTATAGAGCATATTCCTCCTCTAACATCAGGTTATAGAGCATCTTCCTCCTCTAACATCAGATTATAGAGCATATTCCTCCTCTAACATCAGATTATAGAGCATCTTCCTCCACTAACATCATGTTACAGAATATCTTCCTCCTCTAACATCAGATTATAGAGCATCTTCCTCCTCTAATATCAGGCTATAGAGCATCTTCCTCCTCTAACATCAGATTATAGAGCATATTCCTCCTCTAACATCAGGTTATAGAGCATCTTCCTCCTCTAACATCAGATTATAGAGCATATTCCTCCTCTAATATCAGGTTATAGAGCATCTTCCTCCACTAACATCAGATTATAGAGCATATTCCTCCTCTAATATCAGGTTATAGAGCATCTTCCTCCACTAACATCAGATTATAGAGCATATTCCTCCTCTAACATCAGGTTATAGAGCATCTTCCTCCTCTAATATCAGATTATAGACCATCTTCCTCCACTAATATCAGGTTATAGAGCATCTTCCTCCTCTAACATCAGATTATAGAGCATCTTCCTCCTCTAACATCAGATTATAGAGCATATTCCTCCTCCTCTAACATCAGATTATAGAGCATCTTCCTCCACTAACATCATGTTACAGAATATCTTCCTCTTCTAACATCAGATTATAGAGCATATTCCTCCTCTAACATCAGATTATAGAGCATCTTCCTCCTCTAACATCAGATTATAGAGCATATTCCTCCTCTAATATCAGGTTATAGAGCATCTTCCTCCACTAACATCAGATTATAGAGCATCTTCCTCCACTAACATCAGATTATAGAGCATATTCCTCCTCTAATATCAGGTTATAGAGCATCTTCCTCCTCTAATATCAGATTATAGACCATCTTCCTCCACTAATATCAGGTTATAGAGCATCTTCCTCCTGTAATATCAGATTATAGACCATCTTCCTCCACTAGCATCCAGATTATTGAGCATATTCCTCCTCTAATATCAGGTTATAGAGCATCTTCCTCCACTAACATCAGATTATAGAGCATATTCCTCCTCTAATATCAGGTTATAGAGCATATTCCTCCTGTAATATCAGATTATAGACCATCTTCCTCCACTAACATCCAGATTATTGAGCATTTTCCTCTCAATAGCTGAACTCACACAATTACATCCAAAGTACACAAATATTGGGGTCCTTGGATTATTTTAAAGCATCAAAATTCTCAGTATTGATAGATGAGATTCCATTTCAGAAAACCAGTTCATCAAATAAATTCTGAGTGTGAATCTGAATCTGAAAATTGATTGGTTACAGTCATGTTCTCCTTCATGACAGACCAAAGTAACAGGAGTAACTGGGTCCAGTCAGTATTTTAGTTCAATCTCCAGTGACGGATGAAATCCATTAATAGGAAATGTAAATACACATGATAGTGTATTTATGATCAGAAACCCACATAGCACTGGTCTGTCCTACAGAGTGCACAACGCCACTTTCTAAAAGAGCTATTTTAATATTGCTCACAGCCAGTGTCTGTTTTGGCTCCACTAAAGTGGTGTTTGTTATCAGAGTACTGCAGGAGTTCCATGATCACACTGCAAACCTCAAATCCCACATGGGAACATTCTGATCTCTGGTTCAGCAGTGGCATCACACACACACACACACACACACACACACACACACACACACACACACACACACACACACACACACACACACACACACACACACACACACACACACACACACACACACACACACACACACACACACACAGAGAACAATGGGCTCTAAACATTAACAATGGGAGAACACAGACATTTTAGTGGACAGACTAAGTTGGATTGTTATTAAGGTGACTGTCAAAATAAAAGTAACCAAGTTGGACTGTTATTACGGTGACTGACAAAATAAAAGTAACCAAGTTGAATTGTTATTTTGCTGACTGTCAAAATTAAAGTATCCCCTCCAGGAGAATATGGACTGGGAGTCATGAGTCACTCTGGAGGAAACTTTGTTCTGATTGGCTCTACTGAGCATGTACAGAACTACTAGTCAGTACAACCGTTGTAATGTTGTATTAAAGCTAAAAGCATTTTTAAACTAGAGTGGTTCCCAGTGAACCCTGATACTTGTTACACAAACAGACCTGTTCTGATGATTCCAATTTGTCCACATTACATGTACATTCTTTAAAATTTTAAAGATGCATTAGAACATAGTGACTATTACCTTTGAACTCCTTTGAAACTCCATTCAATGCGAATGATTTCCTTCTCTGCAGCAATTCGAGCTTCATCCAGCGCTGTCACTCTTTATAACAATATGAATGTTGGTTTGTGATGTGGCGCCTCCCTGCGGCTCGGCTTCACCCATCCTCCGGCTGAGTGATAGCTTCCAGGCCTCCCAGGTGGTGGTGATGATGATGATGATGATGATGATGATGATGAAGCACACCCTGGACCTGCTCTCATCCTGCACATTACCTAACACCTACTGCTGGCTATTCATCAGCGGCAGGCTAATCCGGTTAGCGAGCCACCGCGGAGTGCAGGAGCCCGCTGAGGGAATAAACTGCACCAGCCGGTATTTTCATGCTGCTGGCTGATTGATTGATTTATTGGCTGTGGAACCAGAGGTTTCTCCACAAAGCTTTGCAACGTTAATGTTTCTTATCTTGTAAATTCCACTTTTCTTTTTTTTTCTTTAAACAGACAAAATAGAAAAGCCCAACATATCCACATGAGCAAGCAGGTTTATTTGCGACTGTGGAAAGGAAAAACTCCCCAACAAGGAGAAACCTTTGTAGAAACCAGACTCAGACGTGGCGGCATTCTGCGGACCGGTTGGGGTGAGAGGATAGAGGAGAGGAGAGGAGAGGAGAGGAGAGGAAAGACAGAGAGATAGACTGGGTGGGGAGATACATACAATATCCTTGCTAGTGCTACATACATTTTGTTTTACATGTTATGAGATTAAACCAGCCTGGGCAGGTCTATCTAGACAGTAACATGATTTTCTAGCAAGAGTATAGGCAAAAAAAGAAACAAACAAAAAGCAAAACAACAATAACAAAAGCAAAAACAAAACGACACAAAATAAAGAACAAAAACATGATTTTGATAATTGAAAGAACAATAGTAGAAAAAAGAAAAATCAGCAGCAAATCTCATTGATGAGGAGTGGAAGTGTGTGTGTGTGTGTGTGTGTGTGTGTGTGTGTGTGTGTGTGCGCACGTGTGCGTGTGTGTGTGTGTGTGTTATTGTGAGACCCCCTGGCGCCAGCCCCCCCACCCCCACCCCTCCCAACCCGGCGGGACAGAGAAGGCCCCAGCCGCCGAGCCCCCCCCCCCCCCACACACACACACAGACACACACATCCTGTGGGGTGTTGGATGCACGTAGAGGTGTGTATTTGTGTTTTTGAGAGGTGGATGCAATGTGTGTGTCTGAGGTGCGGTTTAAAAATGAGGGGTAGCGGGGGCCCGGGCGTTCTACCGCTGCCAAGCGGCCGAACCCCGAAAGTCAGCTGATCCCTTCAAGACCATGTCGATTGAAATTGTGCCAAATGATTTTTCCTATAAACAGACATTCTCTCCAGTGTGACGTGGTCAAGAAGTAGATTTTTAAATAACTTTACATTCAGATTACTTTTGGATTTCCAGTTCATGAGGATTGCCTTCTTTGTGATGCTTAGGGAGACCAGGAGTGTGAAGGATTCATTTTTCTCTCTTTTAATTTCTGTGAGATCACCTAACAGGCAAAGTGCAGGTGAGACTGGAATGGGGGGGTCCAGACATAATGATAAGTCTTCACAGATCTTTTGCCAGAATGTTTGGACTGGTGTACACTGCCAGAGTGCGTGTAGATGGGTATCAGGGAGATCACCTGTGCAGTTTGAACATATGTTAGTGGAAGTGAGACCATCTTGAACATCCTTGTCCTGTCTAATGAACTGTGTGAAGGACCTTGTATTGAATGAGCTGTATATTGGTGTTTTTGCTCATTGTGAATGTGTTTCTACAGATTAGTGACCAAAGCGTTGGGTCTGTGTTGATGTTGAGAGCTTCTTCCAATTTGGAGCTTGAAGGGATATTGTGGTATTTGAACATGACGGGATTGAAATGAGTGGTTTTCGTGCTGAGATCTTCTCGAGGTTTGTCACTGTCTGAGGTAAGTTTAGGTTAATCTGTTCTAATTTGAACTTTGTTTGTATTATTGACTTAAGCTGGAGATATTCCAGAAAATTGTTTTGACTGATACCATATGTTTCTATTAGATTCTTAAATGGAATAAAAGAGTTATTGAAGAAAAGGTGTTCCAAGTTCCTTATTCCCTTGTTTTGCCATCTTGTTAAAGGCCTACTGAAATGAAAATTCGCTCACGAGTACAGTAGGGGGCCTCGCTCGGCAGCAGGTGGCAGCAGGTGGCAGACACAATAAAATTTCCTGCGGGAATTTTCTAGTTTAGCTTCTTCTTGAAAACTCTATCAGCCAGTCTATTACTATAACTGGCTTGTGATTAATCTATTACTATTATTGATATTATTGTTGTCCCTTCCGATTTCTCTGGTTGGGAGACATCTCACAGAAATTCAGTCATTCATTCAGCTCTGCTCAAAAACATTTTCTCTCAAATATGAGCCTGGGGGGGCTATCCTCTTTTCAGACCAGTACATATTAATAATCAGCCTTAAAGGAGTCATCACTAAAACATTCTGTGTTTGTATTGGACTTCAGTAGAAACTTGCCTGAAATTCTGGAGTTTGAAAGTGAAAGACTTTTTTCCCCCTTTCATCTCTTTGTTCAAACCAGAATCACCCACAAGGGGGCACACCCCAACAAGGAAGGTTTGATCATCATCAACAGGAGGCTGATATCATGAAACATCCGTTTAATTTAGCGGTTCGCCGCTAACTGCTAACAGGACTCCTTGAGCCTGTGATTAACAAACGACCACTTATTTCATTTGAAACCTCCAGGATGCACTGCTCTGTGACCTGGATATTTGGAGACGGCTCCACTATCAGGTTTTAATTAAATTATTCACGTGAGCAAAGAACTGTTACGCTATCGCTATGCTATCCCCATGATTGACGGTCTGTGCGGCCAATCAACACATATGCCTAACATCCCAACAGTTCACATCTCACATGAATTCTCGTTAAAGGAAGTTCCACTGGAGAAAGAGTCAGATCAAGCTCCATTTAAGTAATTATTTCAAATGAATTTTAATAATTCATTTAAAGATAATTCCTCTCCACCTGCAGTGGTAGGTCAGGAGACTCTCCACCCGCAGCAGGAGGCCAGGAGGCTCTCCCTCTACAGCGGGAGTTCAGGAGGCTCTCCCTCTGCAGCGGGAGTTCAGGAGGCTCTCCCTCTGCAGCGGGAGTTCAGGAGGCTCTCCACCTGAAGCGGGAGGTCAAGAGGATCTCCACCTACAGCAGCAGGTCAGGAGGCTCTCCGCCTGAAGCGGGAGGTCAGGAGGCTCTCCGCCTGAAGCGGGAGGTCAGGAGGCTCTCCCCCTGAAGCGGGAGGTCAGGAGGCTCTCCGCCTGAAGCGGGAGGTCAGGAGGCTCTCCGCCTGAAGCGGGAGGTCAGGAGGCTCTCCCCCTGAAGCGGGAGGTCAGGAGGCTCTCCGCCTGAAGCGGGAGGTCAGGAGGCTCTCCGCCTGAAGCGGGTGGTTAGGAGGCTTTTTGCCTGAAGCGGGAGTTCAGGAGGCTCTCCGCCTGAAGCGGGAGGTCAGGAGGCTCTCCGCCTGAAGCGGGAGGTCAGGAGGCTCTCCGCCTGAAGCGGGAGTTCAGGAGGCTCTCCGCCTGAAGCGGGAGGTCAGGAGGCTCTCCGCCTGAAGCGGGAGTTCAGGAGGCTCTCCGCCTGCAGTGGGAGGTCAGAAGTATTTTCGCCGGCAGCAGGAGGTCAGGAGGCTCTCCACCTGCAGTGGGAGGTCAGAAGTATTTTCGCCGGCAGCAGGAGGTCAGGAGGCTCTCCACCTGCAGTGGGAGGTCAGAAGTATTTTCGCCGGCAGCAGGAGGTCAGGAGGCTCTCCACCTGCAGCAGGAGGTCAGGAGACTCTCCACCTGCAGCAGGAGGTCAGGAGGCTCTCCACCTGCAGCAGGAGGTCAGGAGACTCTTCACCTGCAGTGGGAGGTCAGGAGACTCTCCACCTGCAGTGGGAGGTCAGAAGTATTTTCGCCGGCAGCAGGAGGTCAGGAGACTCTCCACCTGCAGTGGGAGGTCAGAAGTATTTTCGCCGGCAGCAGGAGGTCAGGAGGCTCTCGATGTTGCTCCTGTAGACGTTGACCAGCAGGGGTTGAGGGAGGGGAGCCTGCTTTAACTTACTGAGGAAGTAAAGTCTCTGTTGTGCTCTACTCACCTGGTGGGAGGTGTTGCTGGTCCAGGTGAGGTCAGCAGAGATATGCACACCGAGGAACTTGAGGCCCCCCACCCTCCACCACCTGCTCATCGGTGCAGAGGGCAGAGTGCTATGTGTGTGTGGATCATCTGAAATCCACAACTAGTTCCTTGGTCTTGCTGGTGTTCAGGTCCAGGTTGTTGTTGAGATGCCATCTTGTCAAGTGCTGGACCTCCTCCCTGTAGATTGAGTCCTCATTGTCCGTTCTCAGTCCTACAATGGTGGTGTCTTCAGCAAACCTGATGATGATGTTGGTGGTGTGGCTGGGGGGCAGTCAAGGGTAAAGAGGGAGAGGACGAAGGGGCTGAGGACTGGATGTTCTGGTGGGATGTGTTCTTGGCCTGGTTGATGTCCCTCCTCAGGCTGCTCCATGATGTACTGGTGGGACTTGTTCTTGGCCTGGTTGATGCCCCTCCTCAGCCTGCTCTTTGTGCTCCTGTAGGCCTGCTGGTCCCTCATCTGAAGGCGTGGTCTCCTGCTCTGAGGAGGGCCTCAGTTCAGCGGTGAACCATGGCTTCTGGTTGGGCAGAACTTTAACAGTCTTGGTTTCTGTCACACACTCAGAAAGTGATGTAGTCCAGCTGGAGTCCCCTCAGAGACACTCCAGTCTGTTATGTGGAAGCAGTCCTGCAGGGCTGAGGTGGCTCCTCAGTCCACACTGATTATATTTTAGAAATATGATGAGAAGTTTGGGTTGAATGAAAGCAGCAGAAAATATATTTCACAGTGCAACAAAAAAGCACATTTATTTAAATGTCAGTGTGTTTGACATGAGTGGTCTAATCCAACTCTTCAGTGGAGACTTGAGTTTATACCATAAGCCAGGGGTGTCAAACTCAGATCCTTGAGGGCCGCAGCCCTGGACGTTTTCCACGTCTCCCTCCCTTGAATGTCCTGATGGTTCATCACCACCTTCAGCACAAAGCCAGAGAACCAGCTGCTCATTGCAATCAGCTGTGTGGAAGCAGGGAGACGTGCAAATTGTGCAGGGCTGTGGCCCTCCAGGACTGGAGTTTGAGACCCCTGCCATAAGCAATTCACAGTAAGGAACGTGTGTGTGTGTGTGTGTGTGTGTGTGTGTGTGTGTGTGTGTGTGTGTGTGTGTGTGTGTGTGTGTGTGTGTGTGTGTCAGTCAACAGTTTATTCATTGTTTCCATGCAACTAATGATCCTGTGATGTGTTTGATTCACCTCTGGGGGGGTTAAAGGATTCACCAAGTGTTTTTCCAGGTCAATCATTTAAAGTTTATGCAGAGAATGATGCAGTTGAATTTTCTCCTGTTCAATTGTTGTTATAACCAGTAAATGATAATGAGGCTGGTTGCTGATCAGATCCAATTTATCTGCTGGAGATATGTGCAGTGACTTTAATCACATTCATCTTTATGTCATCAGTTAATTTCTTTCTCTCTCTCAGCAGTACAGAACATTCAAGCCACATGACAGGATCTTCAGTGTGGTGTCACCTTCCCACAGCGTCCCAACATTGACTCCACAGGCTGCAGTCAGTCGTGTTCTTTCTTCCCCACAGAGCCAGACAAAAGCAGATACATCCAGGTGGAAATAAACAGCAATCATGGAAAATACTAATCACAAAATACCGTTATGTAAATCATAGTTCGGAGGAGGCCACCTGGTGGTGCAGTGGTTCATGCTGTCACCTCACAATCAGATGTTCTGAGTTCAAATACCAGCGGCAGCTAGAAAATAGGCTCCAGTGTAAAATATTTGTGAGTTCAGTATTGAAATAAGGATAACAACTTGGCCTGAGGCAGAAACATGCTCATCTGAGAATCCACACCTCTAACACTGCCCAACCTGGATCCACACTGACATCCATCCATCCATCGTCTCCAGTGGTGTATTCAACCTCGAGTTGGGCTGCAGGAGCTGGTAGTGGCTCAACCAGAGGTACAAAAGCTACAGAATAATGCTAACTTTACAGATAAAGGCTTCAAACATGGATACTAGCATGGACTCCCACCCTGAAAAGGGTGAATAACAGTGCATGTCAATATTGTCTCATTTATTTTAATTACAGAAAGCTCGCATGATGCATTAGCTTCATTCTGCTATGGTTGCCTGGTTGAGGAGTCAGAAACAACTTGTAACCTCTTGATCGGCTAACTTCTGCTGCTTCTGAAGCATCACCAGTGACCTCAGTAGTACGCCATCAGCAGGCCCCGCATGGGGACAGCGCAAACATTGTTTTTTCACTTTGCTTGCTTTTATAAGTGATTTGCTGAGGATATGGCGAATGACCTCATGAGTATGAAGACATAATGAAACCAAGGTTGTGCATGCTCTCACTCCTGTTGACAAATGGAGGATTAGACTATTGAAGATATGGGAGGGCTGCTGAACAACTGAGTATGGATTTGGCAAACGTAAACAAAACACACACACACACACACACACACACACACACACACACACACACACACACACACACACACACACACACACACACACGCACACACACACACACACACACACACACACACACACACACACACACACACACACAGGTAATTACTGGCCACAGCTGCAGGTGGATGAGCAGTTCACACTGATCAGACCTATGTGGACACAGCTGCATCATGGGACATACAGTATCCCTGGGGCATCAAACAACACACACACACCTTCACAAGCTTTAATGAGTGTGTTTCCACAGGTGCTGTTTCCACTAAACCACTCAGTTGGAGGTGAGAGTCCTGCTGCTCTGTTCACACACATGTTGCTGGATTCATGGAGGGTGAAAGTGTTCTTGGGAACACATGTCGCAGAAATCCAGAAACTGACCAACCCTGTCCAATGGCGGTATGTTGGCACCCTAAGCAATCCAGCAGATGATATAACCCACGGCCTCAATCTGCAAGAGATGGTACAGGACCATTGCTGGAACAAAGTTCCACCTTTCCTCCCTCTGTCTGAGAGGGAGTGGCCCACCATGCCCTCATCTGAGGTAGAACCAGACACCACGGTGTTAAGGAAGTCTGCCTTCATAGGAACTATTTCCAGCATCCTGCCCATACAGCTTCCTGACCCCAGTAAGTTCTCCAACTGGAAAGAGCTTCTTCATGAAACCACTAGTTATCTTCATGGGGCGGCTGATGAAAATACCACAGTACCCTGTTCAGCTGCTGATCTTCTGCAAGCAGAGAAGCTGATGTGACAAAAGGCTCAAGAATTGCTTTACTAAAGAATTGAGAGCTCTCAAAGCTGGACATACTCTGCCTACAAACAGTCATCTTGCTTCTGTGTCACCAGAATATGATGGAACCACAGAACTACTCTTAGTAGGTGGAAGGTTGAGGCATGCTGAAGGACTAGACCTGGATGCCATTCACCCAGTGAACCTGGGTGCGAGCCATCCTATGACGAAGTGTGTCATCCAGGATGATGAGTCTCTATTGCACCCTGGGCCAGAACGAGTTCAACTCACTCGGTACATCTGGATTCTTTGGAGAGTCTTGATAGGGATGCTTTCCTGCTGTCACTGAGGAGATTCATCTCTCGACATGGCAAACCATTTGAACTCATGGATAATGGTGCCAATTTTATCAGTGGAGAGAGAGAGTTGCATGAAGCTGCCATGGCACCTGAGTTGTCCTCATTCATCTGTGACTACCTGCCAGGGCTGCAAGAGCACAGTAAGTGGAGGAAAGATAGTAAGGCGATATTCATAGGGGACATCATCTTGATCGTGGACCCTTAACTCCCCCGTGCATCGTGGCCCATGGGACGGATTATCCAGACTCATCCAGGAGCAGATGGACGCGTCCGAACTGCCAGTGTCCAGGTGAAGGAGCGCACCTACGTCCGTCCAGTTGCCCGGCTCATCCTGCTCTCCGCTATTGAGGACAAGGATGAAGAAGAAGAAATCACCTAATAGACTTTCTCCTACTCTTTCAACTGCCATGCGGACAGTTGGGGGCGACCTTCTCTGAAAGCCTGTTAGTTCAATGTTGAGTTTTACGAGGTACGCTTGAACGCACCATCAAGTGAACAGTGAATGCAGCTGCTGTGCTGCTCAGTTCACGCTGAGGGATGAGATCAGACGTAAGAACCTCTTTTCCTGTTACTTTGTGTGTGTTTATGAACCCCAGGTGAGTTTCTGTTGCTGTTGCACATTAGTGGAGCATGGTGGGGAGGATGTTTAGATGTAACTGCTAGATTGAGGTGACATACAGTGTATTGTTTGTCATGTGTCTGGGATTCTGGGATTGGATGCATCCAAGATGGCGTCGGTGTGTCTGGTACGCCGCTTGGCTCTGCTCAGTTTTATTTGTTTTATGCTGATTTTAACTTCTGTCACAAGGACCATCGACTCACTGCTGGTGTATAATCGTCAAGAACTACTAAAAATAAAACAAACGGTACAATCGTGTACAATTCGTGACGCAAACAAGGCGAATTCATTCTACCTGGCCGACCTGCCTGAGCACCTCCTCCGGGTGAATGCCCCGCTACCCAGGAAGCGCAAGCGCCGAGGAGTGCGATCCGGTCGGCTCGTGAAGCTGAAAGCCTGGCTGGCTCTTTCTCCCAGCGCGGTGTGGTCCTCGGATCCTCCACGGGACTACAGAGACTGCTTTCGCCGCTTTGTCTCGCGACGCACACTCGCTCCAGTTGGCACTTGGTTGGTGCCCATTCTTGGACACCGGGAGGATTTCTGCGCGCTGCGCCCTCACCGCTCTTCTTTCCGGGGCTCTGGCAGTGTGTCCCCGGCTAACCTCAGGCCGCTGAGCCGGGCAGCTCACGCGGCTACCACAGCTTCAACGAGGTGTTCACTGGTGAACGCGAGGTCTGTGGTGAATAAGACTTTCATCCTGCAGGACTTCTTCACATCGCGCACTTTGGATGTAATGTTTTTAACAGAGACTTGGATCAACACCGGTGAGTCCACCGCTTTCTCAGAGCTACTACCTCCAGACTGTACTTTGATCAACGCACCGAGAACCACTGGCCGTGGCGGAGGTATAGCTACTATTTTAAAGAACTGTTTTTACCACAAAGTGGTATCTGAGTGGTCCTTTTCTTCATTTGAACTGAGCTCCGCCAGACTGACCCAGTACTGTGCGTTGTCGTCTACAGACCACCGAAGCACAACAAGGATTTTATGAGAGACTTTTATGAATTTATTGCTTGTGTGCTCACGCGTTATGACAGGGTTTTAATTGTCGGAGATTTTAATGTGCACGTATGCTGTCCCTCTAAGCCAATGGCCAGCGAGTTTTTGGGCTTGGTGGAAGCTTTTAATTTGACACAGCACGTCACTGGCCCAACACAAGTGCACGGGCACACGCTGGACCTTGTGTTGTCTTGTTGTTTTACTGTTGACCATGTCCTTGTCGGAGATGCCGTGTTCTCTGACCACAGCCCTGTCACGTTTGATTTTATTTTGGACTTGGAGGTGAAGCTGTCTCCCGTGCGTCATGGTCGTGTTATAAAGCCGGACACGGCCGTTGCTTTTTCTCCTCCTTTCACTGCATCGGCACTGGATCTTCAAAACTCCGCTGCATTTATGGACACGGAGCAATTGATGAACTCTTTTATTTCCACCTGCTCTGAAGTCCTGGACAGTGTTGCTCCACTTAAAGCCATTTGTCCCAAGCCAAAGCAGGAACCGTGGCTCAATGACACTACGCACGCAGCTCGGCGTGAGTGTCGGAGGGCGGAGCGTAGGTGGAAGAAGGATCGTTTGGAGGTCTCGCACCAGATTCTTAAAGAGTGCTGGAGAAATTATCAGAGTGCTGTTAAAGCTGAAAAAACGAAATATTTCTCAGACTTGATTTTGAATAATGTCAGTAAGCCTCGAGTTCTTTTTAAAACTATTGGTTCTGTTTTTTATCCGTGTCCGTCCACTTCATTGGAGATGTCAAAGAAAACTTGTGAACAATTCCTCTCCTTTTTTAATGAGAAGGTTGCTGCTATTAGGGCCAACATATCTCCCTCTTCATTGTGGTGTTCTGTATCCACTCAGTGCTCAGCTGTTTTCTGTCAGTTTGAGTCTGTGACACTGTCTGTGCTCACAGGTATAGTTTCTAAACTAAAACCTTCCTCCTGTCCCACAGACCCAGTCCCTCCTGGCTTTTTTAAAGAGGTTTGGGGCACCATTGGCTCTTCTGTTAGGGAGATCATAAACAGCAGCCTGGCTTCTGGCATAGTGCCCTCCTTTTGAAGGAAAGCTGTTGTAGAGCCTTTGATTAAAAAACCTGGCCTTGACCCTGCAGTTTTAGCACACTAACCGTCCAATCTCCAAATTACCTTTAGTGTCTAAAATAATAGAGAAATGTGTTTTTGCACAGTTGCAACCTTTTTTAGATGCAAATGGGACCTTAGACCCGTTTCAGTCAGGTTACAAAGTCCTGACTCTGCACTTT
Source organism: Blennius ocellaris (assembly GCF_963422515.1). NCBI lineage: Eukaryota > Metazoa > Chordata > Actinopteri > Blenniiformes > Blenniidae > Blennius > Blennius ocellaris. The sequence continues at coordinate 1,202,147 of NC_137672.1, read as the reverse complement.
TAAAGGTTTTTAATGACCTGTTTTTAATGACTGATTCTGGAGGCTCTGCCATTTTAGTGCTTCTAGACCTCACGGCTGCTTTTGACACAGTCGACCACACAACTCTTTTAAACCGCCTAAGAGATTGTGTGGGTGTCAGGGGGACCGCGTTGGAGTGGTTTAAGTCCTACCTGTCGGGGAGGTCCTTCTCCGTCAGGCTGGGGGACTCCACCTCTTCTTCTGCCCCCGCTTCACTGTGGAGTCCCCCAGGGACCCATTCTTTTTGCTTTGTATCTCCTCCCACTTGGAGAGATTTTTAAGAAGCATGGCATGTCTTACCATTTTTATGCAGATGACTGCCAAATTTACATGCCCATTGCCAAGAATGACCACAGCCCCCTGACACCCCTGCTCCTCTGTCTAGGTGACATTAAGGCTTGGTTAGCCCAGAATTTTTTAAAACTGAATGAGGGAAAAACTGAAATGATGGTATTTGGATCAGCCCTCACGGACTTGGGATCACTCGAAAATTATTTGCATCCCAAAGTCACCAGCCTTGGCGTCACCATAGACAGTGATTTTAGATTTGATAAACAGATCAATGGCGTTTTAAAATCGGGCTTTTATCATCTTCAACTTTTATCCAAGGTTAAGCTGTTTTTATCTTTTAATCTTTTTGAGCAAGTCGCGCATGCTTTTATTTCTTCTCGTCTGGACTACTGCAACGCACTTTATTCTGGCGTTAGCCACAAAGCACTTTATTCTGGCGTTAGCCACAAAGCACTTTATTCTGGCGTTAGCCACAAAGCACTTTCCCGCTTGCAGTAAGTCCAGAACGCTGCGGCACGACTTTTAACAGGGACCAAAAAACGAGAACACATCACCCCTATCCTTGCATCTTTGCACTGGCTCCCTGTTCATTTTAGAATTGACTTTAAAATTTTGTTGTTTGTTTTTAAAGCTTTGAATGGACTGGCCCCTCAGTACATTACTGATCTCATCAAAATGTACCAACCCCCCCCCCCCCCCCCCCCCCCCGCGCTCTGAGGTCTGAGGGCTCCAGCTCGTGGGTCCAAAGACCAAGTGTAGAACCAGAGGGGACAGAGCGTTCTCTCTTGTCGGCCCTAAGCTGTGGAACGCTCTGCCCCTCCACGTCCCAACAGCCCCCCCCACTGTGGACTGTTTTAAATCACGTCTTAAAACCCACTTTTATTCTCAGGCTTTTAACGCCGCGTGAGTCGTGTGGTCCCCTGTGTCTTTTATTTATTTTATTGTTCTTATTTATTTTATTGCTTTTTAAGCATTTTTATATTTCTATTTATTTTTAAATTGTTGTATTCTTATTTGTAGTTTTTTAATGTGTTTGTAGCTTTTAATCTGTTTTTATTTTTATTTTATGGTTTTATACTTATTTAGTGTTGGACTGTTTAGTTTAGTTTTTTATGTGCAGTCACATGTGCAGCACTTTGGAAACACGTTGTTGTTAAAATGTGCTACACAAATAAAGTGGATTGGATGTGTGACCAATTAGTTAATTTGCACGAGGCTGTGTCCTGCCATTTTGCCTTCATGTTTCCTATGTTCATGAGTGAACTATGGATGCACAGGGCCTAACAGTGTTTAGCATATCACAGTAACATCCAAAGGCAGCGTAAGGATCTGCCTTTTTGCGTAAGTAATTTGATATGGGGAAACTGACTGCACATGCGCAAACGCCCTCCTCCACTGGACATGAGCCGCAAAGGCAGAGCTGCAGTTTGCCTTCAGGGGGTGTGGTCATCACAGTAACTCAGGGGGTGTGGTCATCACAGTAACTCAGGAGGTGTGGTCATCACAGTAACTCAGGAGGTGTGGTCATCACAGTAACAGGGGGTGTGGTCATCACAGTAACTCAGGGGGTGTGGTCATCACAGTAACAGGGGGTGTGGTCATCACAGTAACTCAGGAGGTGTGGTCATCACAGTAACTCAGGAGGTGTGGTCATCACAGTAACTCAGGGGGTGTGGTCATCACAGTAACTCAGGAGGTGTGGTCATCACAGTAACTCAGGGGGTGTGGTCATCACAGTAACTCAGGAGGTGTGGTCATCACAGTAACTCAGGGGGTGTGGTCATCACAGTAACTCAGGGGGTGTGGTCATCACAGTAACTCAGGGGGTGTGGTCATCACAGTAACTCAGGAGGTGTGGTCATCACAGTAACTCAGGGGGTGTGGTCATCACAGTAACTCAGGAGGTGTGGTCATCACAGTAACTCAGGAGGTGTGGTCATCACAGTAACTGCTGACACTTTCAAATCTTTAGACACTGTAAGCTGAAGATGTAAAAACAAATATATTATAATTAAAACAAATGATCAGAATGAATGTTTCGTTCATTTCAATTTAGCCTGATTCGCCCATCACTCTGAAGGATCACAGACCAGTGACATGGTGACCATGGTTCCTGACAGACCAGTGCAGGAACCATCATTCCTTCTGGCAGCCTGGGTTTGTGGTGGAGACACTAGAGCAATCCACTAGTGGGCAATCCTGGTCCTCGGGGGCCGCAGTCCTGCACGTTTTAGATGTTTCCCTGCTCAAACACACCTGTTATCATGATGGGGCTCTGCAGAAAGCTTGACAAGGAGCCACTAATTGGAGGTTGGTGGCCATGTTGGCTGAACCCAACCAACACTCCACTTTATTCTCCTTCACCCTTTATTTTACTGTTAAGAATTCATTTAAAGGTCTTTCACTAAACTTGAAAAAAAATTGTAAAAAAAACAATTACAATTTTTATTTTTATGATGCAATGAAGTGAAAAGTTGAAAAAAGTTTTGTGTTATACATGTTTTAATTCATCTACTAATGTCAGGGTTAGTGGAACTCAATTGCACGACAGACAAGAAGCTCAGTTCAAAAGTGTTTATTATTAAAACCACAGCAGAAGCAAAGTCAGGCAGTCCAAGGTCAAAACCAGTACAGGGGATAGAGGAGGAAATCCAGGAGGAGAAGTCGGGCAGCAGGAGGTCAGAACACAAAGGCAACATGAGGAAAAATGGCGGGTACGAATAGTGTGAGAACGCAGACGAACTGGCAACCAGAGCTACAAGAGAGGGGAACTAAATACAAACACTCATGACAATTACCGACAGCTGTGACCAGGAGGAGGAAGCAGGAGAGCAGAGGGGCGGAGCTAAGGGGAACACAGGGGGGGAGGAGTGAAAACTCTCAGGAAGGCAGGGCTGAGTGAGAGCAGGATCAGGACAACTAAAAACCAACAAAAAACAATTTCAATCTGTTAATTAAATTATGGGAAAATTCATACTTTTCAATGTTTTCAGAGCCCCTGTACAGAATCCCCATTGCACCAAGCTTTCTCTCGCATCAGTGCTTCTGCTAGGGTCAGTCTTTGTGGCGTCGTTCCTTAGTTTAAGTTGACGAGGATCGAAATTTTAACACGGGAGAAGATGACCAGTCATCCGTCCCTTTGGTTTGAGCTTTATTCAACATTAAACTTTGTGCACCAAATACAAAACAGACATATTGCATCAGCAGAGGATTTCCTCTGGAAAACACTACGTCATATTGAAATGATTCATGTGACTCGCTTTACATGGAACGTCACAAATTCAACATGAGAAACGGTTTTTGCACCCGTTTCAAAACCACTGCATATATGAAACTTCAGAAGCTGCCTCAGCCTCATTTTAAAGACTAAACCTGTTTTGTGTCTCTCCAGGTAGATTTGATGGTGGCTGACAATGGTCACAGTGTTTCTGGATATCAGTGAATCTGTTTTTCAGGGTTCATCAGGCCAAGGAATCAGCATTGTGTCAGTGGCAACGATTCAGATGTTAGTTTATTGGAGGTCATTCATTTTGAACGTATTGCTTGTAATGCAGTTAAAAATCAGTTAAATGAGCCAAATCCTCCGCAGACAGCTGAAATACCCCCAATGAGCCGTTTACTGCTGCTCTTGTAAAACACACACGTAGTCCAATCATTTCTGAGTCCTTCCTGGTTTTTTTCTCTCTATGAAGCTGAAAACCGTCTCAATAAATTGACATCAGTCCAAACTGATTTTCCTCTATTTTTCTGTCTGCGCCGCCAAACTGCAGAACAGCAAAGTGGAGTCACAGCAGGGGGTGACTCTATTTTCTGACAAACAGAATTTTTCGCTCTTGTCTCCTGGTTGTGTATTTGGGGAGTGTCTGCACTGACCCCTGCCCTCGCTCTCGGGACGTTCTTCAGGATGCTTTGCGCCAGCAGCTGGACTCCGCTGCACTATGGCCACGTGTCACTTCCTATTCAGGCTGTGTGTCAGTCATGTAACCTGCTTTCAGATGATTCACTTGTTTCTGGAGGAAACGCCGGAGGGGCTCAGTGATTCTGAGAGATCTCTTCCCGTCGTTGCTGCTCGGCTTTGACGCCGCGCAGACGAACGTCTGTTTTTCCTCAAACGTAGTCGGAGGCTCTCAAACGAGCTGGTTTTCGGGATCTGAGCTGCTCTTGTCTGCTGAACATGTGGGAGATGTTTGAGCAAACCAGCCGGACTCCTTAATTGTGTAACAAATTAGATGTGAGGGCCCCATTTTTTAGCAAGAACTTTACACATTATTTTTGTGTCAACCCCAATGAGGCTAAAAGGCCTGAAAGAAGAGCAATCAGTGGGGTTTTATTTGGTTTTAAAATACAGATTATTCTAGTTTGTGTTAAAGTTGGGGGCAATATATTATTTAAGACTCCAGAAACATATCTAAAACCAGTGTTACTAAATTGTATGACTTTTTGACTCAGTGAAATCAAAATAAGACTTGCATTTACTTGGACTTGAGACTGAGTGACTCTAGACCTGGACTCAACAAGATGCTGAAGTACAGCAGTGTACAGAAGATCACACCAGCTTGTGTAACTCTTTCACACCCACAAAATGATACTTTTATTCTAACATTTGCATTCACAGGAACTTCAAGGCAGGATGACATTTCACACAACAGTTTCTTCACTCCTGGTTGCCCACCCACAACTAATGAACCAAACTAAACTAGATGAACTAATTAACTACATGAACTGAGGAACAAAAACACAGCATAGCACAACCATACACGCAATACAAACCCAACATAACCCTCAACAACATAGAAAGCACGACAAACAGAACTCCCATGGTGCATTGCAGCAACCGCCTTGTTACACACTGTAAATTGGCTGTTAAACACTGATGTGACACACTCCCTTCAGCATTGTACACTCAAAACATTGAATACAAGGGTCATTTAGGTTTTTGTGTTGTGAAAGTGATTCAGGAAATCCAGAATCAATGGAACCGACAGAGTCTGACTTTGCCCACCAAGGGGAGCGGATCTCATTCCCTTCCATAAAAGTCATCCATTCTGGATTTCTTGAATGAAGAAGACAAAAATCTAAATTATACTTCTATTCAACTCATTGTGGGGAGTGTCACTCATAGAATAAGTCATTTTAAAAGGTGATGTTTTCTTCAAAATTCAAATTTTTCATTTAAAAACAAGTCATTACATAGGAGTCATTTTTAGGCAATCTTGTATAAAATAGCCAAAACACTATTTTAGGCAACAGAGAAAGTTGTGTGTTCGGGTTTATATTTGATCAAATTCAGTGGTTCCTTTTGGGGGAAAAACACATTGAAAGAAATAGATATTGAAATTATATTTTAAATTCTTTATTCAAGTTCACAGTCATAGATTTCTATTATCTTTTGCACAATATGATAGCAGTTAGAGGGTTTCTGGATCCTTCCATCCATCCATCTATTTTCTAGACCACTTATCCTTTTCAGGGCCACAGAGTGCGAGAGCCAATCCCAGCGTACTATGGGTACAGGCAAGATACACCCTGCATAGGTGGCCAGGCTGTCACAGGGTTTCTGGATGCTTAACGGATAAGTTCTTTGTTGTATTTTTATTTTATTCAATTAAAAGTGTGAAAGTGTCTTCAAATGTCTGTGATTATATTAGTGGAGTATCGCATTCGTTACGCTACATTGTGCCTCAGCACTTAATTCATTAAATGACTTGTTTAGGACTTGAGTAGAAATGTTTAGGATGTGGACTCGACTCGGGACTTGAGCACAAAGAATTGGGACTCGACTTTGACTTGCAAAACAAGGACTTGGTTCTGCCTCTGGGCAGACCCTTTTTAATGGCCTGCAGCTCTTGTGCTCTGATGTTACTGTCCAAACCTACCTTGACCTCTTCAGTGATAGTCTGAAATTGGAAATCTGATTTGAACAATGATTGGTTAAAATTATTTCAACGTATTTTTTTACATTATATTATATATTTTGTAGTTCATTTGTAATTTCTCCTGATAGTAAAGATAGACAGTTTATTGCTTTTTTCAGATTCAATGTTTTTAATTCTCCACGCTAGCAGTTTACTGGCCTTTTCGCCCAAGTCGTAAAAAGTCTGTTTCAGCCATGGTAGGCTTTTTGCAGGCTCATCGGCTGTTAATTTTTTTGTAGTCTGTTGTTAGGATAAGTAATTGTTTTGGTTTTTCAAGATCATTGTTTTCATTTGTGTCAATTTCTAATGATTTTGTTTGGCTTTCCAATTTTGCTGTGTATTCTCTTTGTATTTTACGTTTTGTAGATGTAAAACTCATTTTTTCCCCTCTAATGTATGCTTTAAATGCTTCCCACCTAATGCACACATTTGTTTGTTCAGTAGTCTCAAAGTAGATTTTGAGGAGCTTCACAACAACCTCGGTGACTTCAGCTTTGGTAATGGACGAGTCCACCTCTGAGAACCCAGCCTCTGCTTCCTCAACGGAAGACGTGGTGGTGGGATTGAGGAGGTCCTCGAAGTATTCCTTTCACCACCCGACGATATCCCCAGTTGAGGTCAACAGCTCCCCACTTCCACTGTAAACAGTGTTGGTGGAGAACTGCTTCCCCCGCCTGAGGCGCTGGACGGTTTCCCAGAATTTCCTCGGGGCCGACTGAAAGTCCTCCTCCATGGCCTCTCCGAACTCCTCCCAGACCCGAGTTTTTGCCTCCACCACAGCCCGGGCTGCAGCTCGCTTGGCCTGCCGGTACCTGTCGATTGCCTCGGGAGTCCTATGAGCTAACAGTGCCCGGTAGGACTCCTTCTTCAGCTTGACGGCATCCCTTACTTCCGGTTTCCACCACCGGGTTCGGGGATTGCCGCCACAACAGGCGCCAGAGACCTTGTGGCCACAGCTCCGAGCAGCAGCTTCGACAATGGAAGTGGAGAACATGGTCCACTCGGACTCAATGTCTCCAACCTCCCTCGGGATCTGTGAGAAGCTCTCCCGGAGGTGGGAGTTGAAAACTGCGTGGACGGAGGGCTCGGCCAGATGTTCCCAGCAGACCCTCATAACACGTTTGGGCCTGCCGAGTCTATCTGGCCTCCTCCCAGTCCAGCACATCCAACTCACCACCAGGTGGTGATCGGTTGACATCTCTGCCCCTCTCTTTACCCGAGTGTCCAAGACACGTGGCCCTTTAAATGTTGGCGTCGCAAGGAATTGTGGGGCAGCATGAGCTGGTCTCCTTTGGTAAAGGAAGCATTGTGGCAGCCGCTAGGACCTAGGCCTCTCACTGAGCAGGACTGTGGGAAGGGGGTGTGGTTTAAGTCTCACGCGTTTTGGATGTTCTGTGCTGTTCTGTCTTTAGTTTTTGGCAGTTGTGAAATAAAAGACAAGTTTCATCTTCAGCTCCGGCGTATCCTTCATCCTGTCACATTGGTGACCCTGACATGAAAGAGTGGGCAGCTGTGTGTGTAACATGTCAGCGTGCAAAGGTCCACCAGCACACCAAGTCACCCCTTGAACCGTTTCCCATTCTGGCTAGACGTTTTGACTATGTGCATGTGGATTTGGTGGATCCTTTGCCTCCTTCGCAGGGTTACACCCACCTGCTTACAATGGTGGATCGAACCACCAGGTGGCCAGGTGGCCCTCTGTCCTCCACGACTTGTGCAGATGTGGCGCGCATGTTCCTTTCTTCTTGGGTCTCGCATTTTGGTACCCCATCAGATATCACCTCTGACCGGGGCCCCAAGTTTGTGTCAGAGCTTGGGTCTGTGATGGCGGCGTCTTTGGGTGTGCAGGTGCTCCGTACAACTGCATATCACGTACCGGTCCAGTAAAGCAGCACTACGTGCCGCACTGTCTGACAGTAACTGGGTGGACCGTTTGCCTTGGGTAATGCTGGGGTTGCGTTCGTCTCTTAAGGAGGACCTAAATGCCGAGCTTGTGCTTTGTCAGCCGCTCTGTGTTCCTGGGGAATTTTTGCCTGAAAGTTCTGCTCCGCGACCCTGGTCGGAAGTCTGTCCATTTTCCTCTGGCCATTTTTTTGGCTCCAGGCCCCTTTCACCACTGCTTTCCACGGTCATTTGTTCCGGCGGAGCTCAATTCCGCCCGTTTCATTTTTGTGCGACATGATGCTCACCATTCGCCCTGACAACATCCATACGATGGCCCCTTCAGGGTCCTGGAGAAGGGTCCTAAGGTTTTCATGCTGGATGTGGGTGGGCGCATGGAGCACATTTCGTTAGACAAACTTAAGCCTGCTCATATTATGTCTGATAAGGTCATGTTTCCGGCCCAGGTTCCCTGTCGTGGTCGCCCTCCTTCAAAATCCCCAGTTGTTTCTTCTCCTGATAGGCGTTGTAGCGCACAGCCTGCGGATGACTGTTAGTCTCTTCCTCGTAGATGCTCTGCTTCACATGTTTCGCCTGCTGTTTTGCCTGAAGGACAACGCAGCCGTTATGGCCGACTGCTAAAGCCTCCAGTGAGGTATTAACTGGCTTTCCCAGGTTTGCCTTCTGGGTGTTGGGGGGGGGGGGGGGGGGCTGTGTGGCGGCTGCTAGGACCCAGGCCTCTCACCCAGCAGGACTGTGGGAAGGGGGTGTAGTTTAAGTCTCCCATGTTTTGGATGTTCTGTGCTGTTCTATCTTTAGTTTTGGAGGTTGTGAAAATAAAAGCCAAGTTTCATCTTCAGCTCTGGCGTATCCTTCATCCTGCCACAGCATCAGTGTTTCCTAGGCTAAAGGAGGCCCTAAAGGAAGCATCAGTGTTTCCTACGCTGAAGGAGGTTCTAAAGGAAGTGAAGGAAACTTCCGTACGAGATGGGAGCTGGAGATAAAACAGCCTTCAATGATGCTTCTTCGTTTGATTAAAACATGTTTAATATCGAATAGGATGACATCAAAAATCAAAAGCTGATGACATGACAGGGTGAGAGAAGCAACTTCCAATAGGCAACTCTGACACACAAAGGAAGCTCCATCACTTATATGTAGGGATGCTCGATATTGGCTTTTCTACCGATGTCCGATATTCCGATATTGTCCAACTCTTAATTTCCAATACCGATATCACCGATACCGATATCACCGATACCGATATTTGCTGGCTTTTTACATCAAAACTGTTAGGTAACAACAACATAAAATATCTCCTACTGTGGAATTAACACATTATGCCTAATTTTATTGTGATGCCCCACTGGATGCATATGTGAATCAAACATGGCTTTCCAAATGTACACACTGAGAAAAATAAGAGAACAACAACTTAAATTATGGAAGAAGGTGCCATATTTATTTAGTGTTAGAGAGAAACCTCAACAACAAACTCAACAACACCACAGACAATATAAAAAAAAGGAAGAGGCATATCTTCAGTCCATTAGTTGTAAACAGTCAATGAATGAATAACTGGACATAACTTGTCAAATAATAGACTCAAACTGGGCTCAATCTCTTTTAAGAGTAACAAAATAGTGCAACTATAAACAAGAAAGGCACAGAAATGCTCACATAAAATTAAAACAGCCCTCCTTTAAAGTGCAACAACAACAAAGACTGAAGTTGACTCGTCCATATAACTGGTCTATTTCTTTCCCATGTCCTCATGTGTAAGAGGGAGATTGTTCTGTATGAATACAAGCATCTCAGCATCTCAGCAATGTATGAGATTTCTCTTCTCATCAATGATGTGGGTACCAGTGCTGAACACTGGTTCACTGTCAACACTGGTGCAGGGTGCAGTCAGGTACTGGTACCAGTGCTGAACACTGGTTCACCGTCAACACTGGTGCAGGGTGCAGTCAGGTACTGGTACCAGTGCTGAACACTGGTTCACCGTCAACACTGGTGCAGGGTGCAGTCAGGTACTGGTACCAGTGCTGAACACTGGTTCACCGTCAACACTGGTGCAGGGTGCAGTCAGGTACTGGTACCAGCGCTGAACACTGGTTCACCGTCAACACTGGTGCAGGGTGCGGTCAGGTACTGGTACCAGCGCTGAACACTGGTTCACCGTCAACACTGGTGCAGGGTGCGGTCAGGTACTGGTACCAGTGCTGAACACTGGTTCACTGTCAACACTGGTGCAGGGTGCGGTCAGGTACTGGTACCAGTGCTGAACAGTGGTTCACCGTCAGCACTGGTGCAGGGTGAAGTCAGGTACTGGTACCAGCGCTGAACACTGGTTCACCGTCAACACTGGTGCAGGGTGCGGTCAGGTACTGGTACCAGCGCTGAACACTGGTTCACCGTCAACACTGGTGCAGGGTGCGGTCAGGTACTGGTACCAGCGCTGAACACTGGTTCACCGTCAACACTGGTGCAGGGTGCGGTCAGGTACTGGTACCAGCGCTGAACACTGGTTCACCGTCAACACTGGTGCAGGGTGCGGTCAGGTACTGGTACCAGCGCTGAACACTGGTTCACCGTCAACACTGGTGCAGGGTGCAGTCAGGTACTGGTACCAGCGCTGAACACTGGTTCACCGTCGACACTGGTGCAGGGTGCAGTCAGGTACTGGTACCAGCGCTGAACACTGGTTCACCGTCGACACTGGTGCAGGGTGCAGTCAGGTACTGGTACCAGCGCTGAACACTGGTTCACCGTCGACACTGGTGCAGGGTGCAGTCAGGTACTGGTACCAGCGCTGAACACTGGTTCACCGTCGACACTGGTGCAGGGTGCAGTCAGGTACTGGTACCAGCGCTGAACACTGGTTCACCGTCGACACTGGTGCAGGGTGCAGTCAGGTACTGGTACCAGCGCTGAACACTGGTTCACTGTCGACACTGGTGCAGGGTGCAGTCAGGTACTGGTACCAGTGCTGAACACTGGTTCACTGTCGACACTGGTGCAGGGTGCAGTCAGGTACTGGTACCAGTGCTGAACACTGGTTCACTGTCAGCACTGGTGCAGGGTGCAGTCAGGTACTGGTACCAGTGCTGAACACTGGTTCACTGTCAGCACTGGTGCAGAGTGCAGTCAGGTACTGGTACCAGTGCTGAACACTGGTTCACTGTCAACACTGGTGCAGGGTGCAGTCAGGTACTGGTACCAGTGCTGAACACTGGTTCACTGTCAACACTGGTGCAGGGTGAAGTCAGGTACTGGTACCAGTGCTGAACACTGGTTCACTGTCAACACTGGTGCAGGGTGCAGTCAGGTACTGGTACCAGTGCTGAACACTGGTTCACTGTCAACACTGGTGCAGGGTGAAGTCAGGTACTGGTACCAGTGCTGAACACTGGTTCACCGTCAACACTGGTGCAGGGTGCAGTCAGGTACTGGTACCAGTGCTGAACACTGGTTCACCGTCAACACTGGTGCAGGGTGAAGTCAGGTACTGGTACCAGTGCTGAACACTGGTTCACCGTCAACACTGGTGCAGGGTGCAGTCAGGTACTGGTACCAGTGCTGAACACTGGTTCACTGTCAACACTGGTGCAGGGTGCAGTCAGGTACTGGTACCAGTGCTGAACACTGGTTCACCGTCAACACTGGTGCAGGGTGCAGTCAGGTACTGGTACCAGTGCTGAACACTGGTTCACTGTCAACACTGGTGCAGGGTGCAGTCAGGTACTGGTACCAGTGCTGAACACTGGTTCACTGTCAACACTGGTGCAGGGTGCAGTCAGGTACTGGTCCAGCAGGGAAGAGGGCCTGGTTGAGCCTCCAGTCCTCCACGGACATTTCATTCACCGGGCTTCTCCTTCTTAGCCACGAGTCCAGCGTGTTGTCTTTGTTGTTGTTAAACGTCATCAAGCGCACGCCCGTAAACGTCCCATGCTGCGTTCATGCAAACTCGGAATTTCCGATATCGGTTGTAAAAATCCGATACCGATATTTCCAAATATTACATTTTTAAGTCAATATCGGCCGATAATATCGGCGGACCGATATTATCGGACATCCCTACTTACATGGTCAGCGAATGCATGCAGCTAATTAGGTCAATACAATAAGCATCACTGATGCCATAGCACCTGGTTTCACTTAGGACATCTCCTAGCCTCCAGAAACCCTAACAGAATGTGATATGGCCTGCATACTACAAAGCATATATTAAAACAAGGAATAAAACATACCGTATTTTCTGCCCTATAAGGCACACCTGGTTATAAGGCACACCTACATTGATTGACATAATTTACAACTTCATTCATATATAAGGCACACCGCCCTATAAGGCACATGGAATAGACCAGTGGTCAGCAACCTTTATAGCTCAAAGCCATTATGTTACATTTTCCACTGATTATAACACCCAGAGAGGTGCATGCATTTTATTTTGATAGTCCTACATGCAGCCTATGCCAGGAGGACACTACACACAAAACCTTCTTCACTACTGGTTGACAACTTACAACTACCGGTAATAATAATAATAATAATAATAATAATAAACTAAACTACTTGAACTAAGCAACAAAAACACAACACAACACAATTATTACCGACACCACAAACCAAATAGAACCCCCAATAATTGCATTTAAAACACCACAAACAGCTGCAATGAATTATGAGAGTTTCTATCGGCTGCACTGAGGAGCTCAGGTTGAATTTGTCGCTGCAAGGCATGATGTCCCATCATGCCTTGCAGCGACAAATTCATGTTTTGTGTTGTTGGAGGTTATTGTGGGTCGTTGTTGGGCTTGGTGTTGTGTTGATTGTGTTTATGTGTTTTTGTTCCCCAGTTTAGGGAGTCATTATTTCATCTAGTTTATTTTGGTTTGTTAGAATGTTGGTGTGCAACCATGAGTGATGAAGGTGTTGTGTGGAGTGTCGTCCGCTCTGAAGATCCAGTTGCGAAGTTAGAGTTGTCAAAATAAAAGCTTCTGGTTGTTCAGCTGTCAAATAGAAGTCTTGAGTAGAACAATCGTCCATATATAAGGCGCACCGGGCTATAAGGCGCACTGGCAGCTTTTGAGAAAATTTGAGGTATTTAGGTGCCTTATAGGGCGGAAAATACGGTATATGAGAAGATATAAGGAAATATACTTCAGAAGCGTCAGTGTTTCCTTGGCCAAAGGAGTTTCTAAAGGAAGAATCAGTGTTTCCTTGGCCAAAGGAGGCTCTAAAGGAAGCATCAGTGTTTCCTAGGCTAAAGGAAGCATCAGTGTTTCCTAGGCTAAAGGAGGATCTAAAGGAAGCATCAGTATTTCCTAGGGTAAAGGCGGTTATAAAAAAAGCATTGAGCCTCCTTTCATCGGCTTATTGAGAATTCAAATGTTACCTATCATGGCCAACAGCACTAAACACTTCCTGGGTTCAGTAGAAGTCGATAGATAAGGAGATAGGAGGGACATTTAGGACACACACTGACTGAGTGTGAGTGGATGAGTTGAGGCCCGCTGAAAAGGAATTCAGTGGTCAAACCAGCCTGGGGGAGGTGTGTGTGTGTGTATGTGTGCTGAGGGGGGGTTTAACAGAAACATTTTGAGGTTTCATCTTTTGCACACAAATAAATGGTGGAGATCTTATGCAAAATACACAAACAATTTTAGATTTTTATGGTCACATTTTGCAATGTCACTTGTTTATTTTTGTTTGCTTTGTTTGATTTTCCAGCTTATTTTCTCTGGATTTCCTCTCAGAATGACTGTAGGCCTCCTCTATGAGTGTTGTCACTCATCTATTTACACCAGGAGCCAGTTAATAGTGCAGAACAGCCAAAAAGCAGAAGTTACAATGACATTTAGTTCATGCTGCCTGGTCTAAACAAAGTGATTTAAACAGAGCTGACCCAAAAAAAATGTAAAATGGTGCAACCACAAAAACACTTTAATTCCTATTTTGTCATTTTTGGAAAGAACTGCTGAAACGAGATTACAAATGACCTGAAAACCAACATGGGAATCAAACATTTCTGAAACTGGTGGAATTAATTAATGAATTACTTTTTTTTTTTTGAGCCTTTTCACACAAAATGACTTGCAAAAAATAGTAAGGAAAACCCTGTGATGGCCCATGAAAGCACAGAGGCATTCAAACACACCTGAATACACTTTAATCCTGTGTGTGTGTTCAGGAAAAAGCGCATATTATACACTATGACATTGAAACACAAAAAGCACATGTTTAAAATAAAGAAAAAAATATTGTTGAGCTCAAAGGTTGAAGCTAGTGACTCAGAAAATATCATAAATATGTGAAAACAGAGTAAAAAAAACGTAAAGTAAATTTTACGTATTTTTTTTACATCATCTATTTTCTACAGATGATGGTCTTTGCCGTCCATACCCCGGGAGGTTTGACGGCATGAGCAGGGGTTTTAGAATTTCCCCACTCTGGGACCTATGTTCAAAAAAACCTGTTTTTACACTTCTAAAACCGCCTCATGTGGATGACAGGACAGAAACATCTGGTTTAGGTGAACCAGTTCCTGATGTGGATGACAGGACAGAAACATCTGGTTTAGGTGAACCAGTTCCTGATGTGGACGACAGGCTCTTAATTCGAAACAAATTCTGTTTGTTGAATAAAGCAATATTTCATTCAACAAACAGAATTATTATTATTTTTTTAAATCTTCTGAAAAATTAAAGGAGGGAAATAAATAATGGCAAAAGACAACCCCCCCCCCCCCCCCCAATGTGTCCGGCTCTGACTCTGCACCAGCTGGACACTGACTCGTCTCCAGTTGCTGCTCTGTGCTGTGGGGGCAGCTGGAGGTTCCACTCCCCCCCCACCCATCTACCATCTGCTGGTAAGACGACTCCCCCAGCGGGGCGAGCGTCCCGCTGGGGGTAACACTGGAGACCAGAGACACTGAAAGCCATTAGACTTTGTCAATAAAAAGCCGAGTTGCTCCAGAAGTGGTCCAGAGTTCAGTCCCGGCAGATGATTCTGGATTAGCTGTTAATTACATCAACTTTAAAGGTATAGAGAACTGCATTGACTGAGGACTCTGGTAGAGTTGGTCATGGTTCTTACTTTTTAATCCTTTGGGCTGCAGTAACAAGCTGCTTCACAAGCGTTTTCAAAGTTGCTCAGATGATATTTGTTTTACTTGAGAGTGAGGAACCGGAGCCGTCTGCCTTTTCCACGGGTATTAATTACTGCAGAAGCTCACGCTAAAAGGTCTGTGTACTGTGTAAACCAAACATCAGAGCATCAAATGCATAAAAAGCCTCTTCTGTTTATTCCCTCCGACATGTTAAATGTGACTCATGGTGTGAAAAATGGCCGAGCAGCAGCTCCAGCATCGCATTGCTCTGTGAATTTACTGTATTTCTTATAATCCCACTCGCCAGGATATCATTGCTGGAACAATCACAACTCTATCCTGAATGGATGAACAAGAGCTGCAGCTTCTTTGAAAACTGGAAATACTTCTGACTGTTCAGTAAAAAGAAACAAGTAAAGATTGAAGTGCAGCATTGAAACAGAAAAACCATTAAGATGATCCCACGTGTTAGAAAATACTAAGAACTAGAAGACCTTCCTGAAGGACCCGAAAACCTGCATCTGTGGCCCACATGGTTTACACTGGGGTACTGGAGAATCGGAATCATCTTTATTGTCACTGTAACAGGTACAATGAAATTGCATAGAAAGTTGGGGGAAAGAAGGACAAGAGGTGAGGAGAGGAGGAAAAAAAAGACGGATTACAGATTGTGCTCAAAGGATTCATCCATCCATCCATCCATCCATCCATTGGTGGAGATTTCCCAGAGGACTTAGTCTTCAGTCGCAGCAACATTAACACGATCACCAAGCATGTTCATGGATTCTGTGAAATCCCCCGACAGGATCACAGACTTTATGGAATGAAGCGACTGCAGGAGTCGTTCGTGTCTTTGACCTTTCAGGAATGTGGGACGATTCCGTTAATTTTGAACCCTTCAGTAACCTGCTTTTAACTTCCGCCCTGTTGGCACACAAAGCGTTAATGGTTGGAAGTGTTCTCCTAGATAAGACAGACCTCTGGACCGTTCTGGGCGAAGTTCGTCGTGTACAGCACGAACGTTTCAGGGAACTGCATTCTCACCTGAAACACTTCAGACCAGACGAGTTCTGAAGTCTGCAGTTTTACTGTTCTGCCTTCCAAAGTCAGTCTTTCCCATGTTTCTGATGGAGCCAAGAAAAGAACCTCAGAGAAAGACCAGGAACCTTGTAGACACTTTTATTTTACATTATCTTGCCAAAAGTATTCACTCGCCTGTCTTCACATGCATATGAACTTAAGTGGTGACTTGCTCTTAAACCAGATTTATTAGGCTGTGAGTTCACGCTTTGCAGTGTAAGGATCAGTATCTGTACTGATGTGGGAGGAGAAGGTCTGGCTCACCTGGTTCGCTGACCCGAAGACTTTCTGTCAGGTTTGAGGTCTGGACTCAGTGCAGGACCGTCAGGCTGGATTGTGCAGGTCTCTGTGGACCTGCTTGGTGCTCTGATGTGCAGTCGTGTTGGAACAAGAAGGAGAAATCTCCAAAGTAAGGGACGACTCCCCAGAAACTGATTTTATAGACCTGTGGCCATGGAAGTGACTTGAACACCTGAATTCAATGACTTGGAGAGGTGAGTGACTACTTTTAAAAATGTAGTGTTGATTGTCAGTTTCCATAAAGAACAGAATGTATTTTATGGAGGTGTATTAGGGAGTATTAGTATTATTACCTTCATGCACTTCAGAAAAATTCAAAAATCAAAGTTGAGATTTTTTCCCCCCGGAGAGACATCTTTCCATCCCTCATCATTTCCCCGTGGATGTGAAATCACATTAAATCATTTAATTCTGACTATATAATTCATCCATTCATTGGTGGAAGTTTCCTAGAGGACTCAGTCTTCAGTCACGGCCAAAATAGTCAGAATTTAGAATTGCTTACTGCTCCTGGACATGTGATTTTGTTCTAAAAGTTCCTTTGCCTCACTGTAGGGGCAGTACTGAGCACAAAGGGTCAAAGGCAATCCATGGTTGCACAATGTTTTCTTGCTTGACCCTGCAAGACAAAATAATTGTCAAAGAATACATATATAAATAAAATCACATTTTAATATTGAGTTGATGTAGATACTCTTTTCTATAAAGAGTTAAAAGAAAGTACCTTATAATAATATAATGTGAAATAATACCTATAATAGGTCTGCCTCTTCTGTATGGGTAAAAAACATCCCGTCTCTATAAACCAACGATACAAATTCACCACATAACACTTCCTTACAACACTTCTAAAACTGATGGATCGATACAAATGTCTCGTCTGTAGGGGGAAATCAAAATACCACCAATGACTCTTCTTACTGACAAAACCATGAAAAAAATCACTTTCTCTTCATTTATCTTCACCTTTTCTTCATTTGTCTTCATTTATTTTTACTTTATCTTTATTTATCTTCATTTATCTTCACTTTATCTTTACTTTATCTTTACTTTATCTTCATTTATCGTCACTTTATCTTCTTTTATCTTCACTTTATCTTTTTATTGTCACTTTATCTTCATTTATCTTCTTTTATTGTCACTTTATCTTCATTTATCTTCTTTTATCTTCACTTTATCTTTTTATTGTCACTTTATCTTCATTTATCTTCTTTTATCTTCACTTTATCTTTTTATTGTCACTTTATCTTCATTTATCTTCTTTTATTGTCACTTTATCTTCATTTATATTCACTTTATCTTCATTTATCTTAATTTACCTTCATTTATTTCAACACTACAGTGAGTACTTTGTTTTCAACATTTCTCTCTTCTGCTGGTGACGTTTCTTATACCATTCTCTCTATCTTCCTCCCCCTCTCTCCTCCTCATCTCTCCTTTCTTCCTCCCCTCCCCCTCACTCCCGTCTCTCACTCCCTCTCTCTCTTCCCTCCTCTCTCTTCTCCTCTCCCTATCTCTCTCCCTCCCCCTCTCCCTCCACCCCCTTTCTCCCCCCTCTCTCTCTCACTTTCCTCCTCCCTCTCTCTCACTCTCCCCTCCCCTTCTCTAGCTCCCTCCCTCTCCCCTTCCCCTCCTTTTCTCCCCCTCTCTCTTCCTCACTCTCCTCCTCCCTCTCTTTTCCCCCGTTTCTCTCACCCCCTCTCTCACCGTCTTCCTCTCTCTCACTCTCCCTCCTCTCTCTTCCCTCCTCCATCCACACACACGCACGCGCGCACACACACACACACACACACACACACACACACACACACACACACACACACACACACACGCGCGCGCACGCACACACACACACACACACACACACTTCACCAACTCGGAAACGCAGACGCGTTTCGCGCTTTGCGCGCGGCAGCGGAGCGAGACACGGACCCGCGAGGAGCCACATCTCCTGTACTCCTCTTCCTCCTCCTCTGTCCCGGTGTTTGTCGGTGCGCTCTCCGGTCCAGGTGTCCAGATGTAGGTCGGTGAACGCTCGCTGTCCCGCTGCGCCGCCGCGTCTCGCGCCATGGAGGAGCGCTGCTCCCCGGAAGCCGAGAGGATGGAAGCGTGGCTGGACGACCACCTGGACTTCACGCGCTGCTACTTTGTCAGGAAGGCGTCCAGGTAAACGGGGGAGCCGGGAGCCGGGGACTTTCTACTCGTCCACCATTGATTTGTTTCAGCTTGGTTCATTTGAAGGATTTCAAAGTATATTTGACACATTTGAAAGGATTAATAAGAATATTTGACACAAAAACACAAGATATATATTTCATGAAGCAGTGTTTAGGGTTTTATCTGGGTGGGACCAGGCCAGTGGGGGTCAGGGTTCGCCGTAGATAGATAGATAGATAGATAGATAAATAAATACTTGAATGATCTCCAAGAGAAATTCACAGTTCCAGCAGCAGCAATATGGAAACATGCAGGGTTAAAAACAAACAAAACAAGCAATAGGTAAAGTAGAAGAATATAACTTCAGTATAAACAATAATTAAGCAAATAATTAAGCAATAAACAAAATTAATTATGTATGATACTATACTAAATATATATGGACATATACTAAATATATGAAACATATAAGATATCAATTAGAAATAACAATATGTAAAAGTACACGGTCCAGGATTTATTTTCTCAAAACATTCTGAAATCTCACCCGTGGACGAGTTGTCCTACAATCCTTTACAGGACCAGTCTATGGGGGGCAGGACTACTTTACTGTACAGGTCTATGGGGGTCAGGACTACTTTACTGTACAGGTCTATGGGGGGCAGGACTACTTTACTGTACAGGTCTATGGGGGTCAGGACTACTTTACTGTACAGGTCTATGGGGGGCAGGACTACTTTACTGTACGGGTCTATGGGGGGCAGGACTACTTTACAGTACGGGTCTATGGGGGGCAGGACTACTTTACTGTACAGGTCTATGGGGGGCAGGACTACTTTACAGTACAGGTCTATGGGGGGCAGGACTACTTTACTGTACAGGTCTATGGGGGTCAGGACTACTTTACTGTACAGGTCTATGGGGGTCAGGACTACTTTACTGTACAGGTCTATGGGGGTCAGGACTACTTTACAGTACGGGTCTATGGGGGGCAGGACTACTTTACTGTACAGGTCTATGGGGGTCAGGACTACTTTACAGTACGGGTCTATGGGGGTCAGGACTACTTTACTGTACGGGTCTATGGGGGCAGGACTACTTTACTGTACGGGTCTATGGGGGTCAGGACTACTTTACAGTACGGGTCTATGGGGGGCAGGACTACTTTACAGGATGGGTCTATGGGGGGCAGGACTACTTTACAGGATGGGTCTATGGGGGGGCAGGACTACTTTACAGTACGGGTCTATGGGGGGCAGGACTACTTTACAGTACGGGTCTATGGGGGCAGGACTACTTTACAGTACGGGTCTATGGGGGGCAGGACTACTTTACAGGATGGGTCTATGGGGGGCAGGACTACTTTACAGGATCGCTCGGGGGAGCCAGTCTGGACCCTTCAGTCTTTGCTGGTTCTCCATACGAGCCACTTCCTCTGAGTCTCGGGCTCCACCGGTCCGACCTGTTGGTGAAATGATGTGGATCTGGGACAACCGGCTCAGGTGGTCCTTGTGGTCCAGCTGGTCCTATGTTGTCCAGCTGGTCCAGACTGTGTGTCTTCGGGAAGCTCAGTCTTCAGTCAGTTCCTCCTTGTAATCATTAACTTTTACTGCTGCTTAGATTCCCTTTATTTCTGCTCCGGCGCTACTCCGGCTGCTTGGTGTTAATTAGTGGAGCGGAGTTCCACCGGGCCCCGGCCCGGGACGCTTCACACACTTAATTTGGAAGGTAAACAGATTCCAAATCGGTTTCCTGGGCTGTTCAGGGTCCCTGCTGGTCCTTAAAGAGGCTCTAATGCAGCTTGTGCTTCATGTGAGGAAGACTTAGGATGTGTGGAACTGTGTGGATGTGGGCCGTCTCTACACCAGGCCCAGCAGAACCAGAGGAACTGTGTGGATGTGGGCCGTCTCTACACCAGGCCCAGCAGAACCAGTGGAACTGAAAAACATTATTCTCAAAGTTATTCTGATCCTCTTCCCTTCTGGCTGATGAGAACTATCAGGAATCAATCTGGACCCAATCAGGAACCAATTAAGAACCAATCGGAAACCAATCAGGAATCAATCAGGAACCAATCAGGAGTTGTCCTGCAGTCCAGCACTAAACCATGCGGTACCACGGAGAAAACAGCCTCAAGCAGACAAGTGAGAAGAATGGCGAGAAGCTTGCCTTTAAAATGGAACAGAAACCAGATTAGAGTGGCAACAGTGAGAACTGTTTCAGAATCAGCAGACTGTCGAGAGCCGGAGTCAGAAACCAGGTGGAGACTACCAGTAGCTTTCCAAGGAACTGGTCCAAACCCAGTAAACTACACTCTGAAACAAAATGCGCTCCAGAAATGTTCTTTCAAAACATGGAGAGCAAGATGAGCTCCGGTAATCAGAGAGTCGAAACATAACCAGGCAACCACAGGCCAGCTTAAAGACCTACCAACCAAAAACAGTGAGAATTAAAACCTCTAAACAGTCTGGAACAATCAGACACAGTCTAATCCCAGTCCAAATACTAGCCTCAGTCCAGTTTAATAATCAAAAGAAATCCCAGCCCAAACACCACAAACCAGTGAGAATAAAACAAACCAGTCAGAACAATAGAACAAACCAGTCAGAATAATATAACAATCCAGTGAGAATAAAACAAATCAGTGAGAATAAAACAAACCAGTCAGAATAATATTACAAACCAGTGAGAATAGAACAAACCAGTCAGAATAATATTACAAACCAGTGAGAATAAAACAAATCAGTGAGAATAAAACAAACCAGTCAGAATAATAGAACAAACCAGTCACAATAATATAACAAGCCAGTGAGAATAAAACAAACCAGTCAGAACAATAGAACAAACCAGTCAGAATAATATAACAAGCCAGTGAGAATAAAACAAACCAGTCAGAATAATATTACAAACCAGTGAGAATAAAACAAACCAGTGAGAATAAAACAAATCAGTGAGAATAAAACAAACCAGTCAGAACAATAGAACAAACCAGTCACAATAATATAACAAGCCAGTGAGAATAAAACAAACCAGTCAGAACAATAGAACAAACCAGTCACAATAATATAACAAGCCAGTGAGAATAAAACAAACCAGTCAGAACAATAGAACAAACCAGTCACAATAATATAACAAGCCAGTGAGAATAAAACAAACCAGTCAGAACAATAGAACAAACCAGTCACAATAATATAACAAGCCAGTGAGAATAAAACAAATCAGTGAGAATAAAACAAACCAGTCAGAATAATATTACAAACCAGTGAGAATAAAACAAACCAGTCAGAACAATAGAACAAACCAGTCACAATAATATAACAAGCCAGTCAGAATAAAACAAATCAGTGAGAATAAAACAAACCAGTCAGAATAATAGAACAAACCAGTGAGAATAATATAACAAACCAGTGAGAATAAAACAAACCAGTCAGAACAATAGAACAAACCAGTCACAATAATATAACAAGCCAGTCAGAATAAAACAAATCAGTGAGAATAAAACAAACCAGTCAGAACAATAAAACAAACCAGTCACAATAATATAACAAGCCAGTGAGAATAAAACAAATCATTGAGAATAAAACAAACCAGTCAGAATAATATTACAAACCAGTGAGAATAAAACAAACCAGTCAGAACAATAGAACAAACCAGTCACAATAATATAACAAGCCAGTGAGAATAAAACAAATCAGTGAGAATAAAACAAACCAGTCAGAATAATAGAACAAACCAGTGAGAATAAAACAAACCAGTCACAATAATAGAACAAACCAGTGAGAATAATATAACAAACCAGTGAGAATAAAACAAACCAGTCAGAACAATAGAACAAACCAGTCACAATAATATAACAAGCCAGTCAGAATAAAACAAATCAGTGAGAATAAAACAAACCAGTCAGAACAATAAAACAAACCAGTCACAATAATATAACAAGCCAGTGAGAATAAAACAAATCATTGAGAATAAAACAAACCAGTCAGAATAATATTACAAACCAGTGAGAATAAAACAAACCAGTCAGAACAATAGAACAAACCAGTCACAATAATATAACAAGCCAGTGAGAATAAAACAAATCAGTGAGAATAAAACAAACCAGTCAGAATAATAGAACAAACCAGTGAGAATAAAACAAACCAGTCACAATAATAGAACAAACCAGTGAGAATAATATAACAAACCAGTGAGAATAAAACAAACCAGTCAGAACAATAGAACAAACCAGTCACAATAATATAACAAGCCAGTGAGAATAAAACAAATCAGTGAGAATAAAACAAACCAGTCAGAATAATATTACAAACCAGTGAGAATAAAACAAACCAGTCAGAATAATAGAACAAACCAGTGAGAATAAAACAAATCAGTGAGAATAAAACAAACCAGTCAGAATAATATTACAAACCAGTGAGAATAAAACAAATCAGTGAGAATAAAACAAACCAGTCAGAATAATAAAACAAACCAGTCAGAATAATAGAACAAACCAGTGAGAATAAAACAATCCAGTGAGAATAAAACAAACCAGTGAGAATAAAACAAACCAGTCAGAATAATATAACAAACCAGTGAGAATAAAACAAATCAGTGAGAATAAAACAAACCAGTCAGAATAATATTACAAACCAGTGAGAATAAAACAAACCAGTCAGAATAATAGAACAAACCAGTGAGAATAAAACAAACCAGTCAGAATAATAGAACAAACCAGTGAGAATAAAACAAACCAGTCAGAATAATAGAACAAACCAGTGAGAATAAAACAAACCAGTCAGAATAATAGAAAAAAACCAGTGAGAATAAAACAAATCAGTGAGAATAAAACAAACCAGTGAGAATAAAACAAATCAGTGAGAAATAAAACAAACCAGTCAGAATAAAACAAACCAGTCAGAATAATAGAACAAACCAGACAGAATAATAGAACAAACCAGTGAGAATAAAACAAACCAGTCAGAATAATAGAACAAACCAGTGAGAATAAAACAAACCAGTCAGAATAATAGAAAAAAACCAGTGAGAATAAAACAAATCAGTGAGAATAAAACAAACCAGTGAGAATAAAACAAATCAGTGAGAAATAAAACAAACCAGTCAGAATAAAACAAACCAGTCAGAATAATAGAACAAACCAGACAGAATAATAGAACAAACCAGTGAGAATAAAACAAACCAGACAGAATAATAGAACAAACCAGTGAGAATAAAACAAACCAGTCAGAATAATAGAACAAACCAGTGAGAATAAAACAAACCAGTGAGAATAAAACAAACCAGTGAGAAATAAAACAAACCAGTGAGAATAAAACAAACCAGTCAGAATAATAGAACAAACCAGTGAGAATAAAACAAACCAGTCAGAATAATAGAACAAACCAGTGAGAATAAAACAAACCAGTGAGAATAAAACAAACCAGTGAGAATAAAACAAACCAGTCAGAATAATAGAACAAACCAGTGAGAATAAAACAAACCAGTGAGAATAAAACAAACCAGTCAGAATAATAGAAAAAAACCAGTGAGAATAAAACAAATCAGTGAGAATAAAACAAACCAGTGAGAATAAAACAAACCAGTGAGAAATAAAACAAACCAGTGAGAATAAAACAAACCAGTGAGAATAAAACAAACCAGTCAGAATAAAACAAACCAGTCAGAATAATAGAACAAACCAGACAGAATAAAACAAACCAGTGAGAATAAAACAAACCAGTGAGAGTAAAAGAACAAACCAGTGAGAATAAAAGAACAAACCAGTGAGAATAAAATAACAAACCAATGAGAATAAAACAACAAACCAGTGAGAATAAAAACAAACTTGTGAGAATAAAACAACAAACCAGTGCGAATAAAAGAACAAACCAGTGAGGATAATGGAACAAACCAGTGAGAATAATGGAACAAACCAGTGAGAATAAAACAACAAACCAGTGAGAATAAAAACAAACTAGTGAGAATTAAACAGACCAGCGAGAATTAAACAGACCAGCGAGAATAAACCAAGCCAGTTATTGATCTTTTCTTTGTCTGACCAGCGGTTTGCTCTTGGTCTTTGACGCGGAGTGTTTATACTCGGGGGTCTTTTATTGTAAAACATTTCTGATTTCTGTAAGAATGAATAGCAACTCTCTTCCTGTGTTGCTGTGGTGAAGGGGTTTATGTCCTGTTTGCTTTCTGAACTTCATAAAAGAGGAACTTTAATCTGTGGTGATACTTTTTGTTGAGCAGAGTTTAGACACCATAGGGGTTTTTGTTAGAGCCATTTCTCCTCTTCACTCCTCCTCTCCCCCCCCCCCCCCCCCCTCCTCTTCACTCCTCCTCCTCCTCCTTGTTTTATTTTCATCACATGTTGACTTTATAGTTGTCTACTGTTTTCTTGATTCAGTCTTTGTGGCTCCTGCCCTGTGGCCCCAGCTCTGAGTGATGATCCTACTGGTTTGGACAGAGCAGGAAAGCACTGACTGAGACATGGCCTTGTTTCAGGCTGTTATTATTGTTGTGGGCTGTGACTCTGACCAGGCGGCGGTTCAGGTGAACTTCTGAGTATGGACACTGAAGGGCCATCCACACCAGGAACCCGGTTCACCTAAACCAGATGTTTCTGGCCTGTCGTCCACACCAGGAACCCATCCATCCATCCATCCATTGTCTACCGCTTTATCCGGGGCCGGGTTGCGGAGTCAGCAGTCCGAGCAGAGTGGCCCAGACTTCCCTCACCCCCAGACACTTCCTCCAGCTCTTCCGGTGGCACCCCAAGGCGTTCCCAGGCCAGCCGAGAGACATAGTCCCTCCAGCGTGTCCTGGGTCTGCCCCGAGGCCTCCTACCGGAGGGACATGCCCGGAACACCTCCCTGGGGAGGCGTCCGGGGGGCATCCGAAATAGGTGCCCGAGCCTCCTCAGCTGGCTCCTCTCGATGTGGAGGAGCAGCGGCTCTACTCCGAGCTCCTCCCTGGTGACTGAGCTCCTCACCCTATCTCTAAGGGTGACTGAGCTCCTCACCCTATCTCTAAGGGTGACTGAGCTCCTCACCCTATCTCTAAGGGTGACTGAGCTCCTCACCCTATCTCTCAGGGTGACTGAGCTCCTCACCCTATCTCTCAGGGTGACTGAGCTCCTCACCCTATCTCTAAGGGTACGTCCAGCCACCCTACGAAGGAAGCTCATTTCAGCCGCTTGTATCCAGGATCTCGTTCTTTCGGTCATGACCCATAGTTCATGACCATAGGTGAGGGTAGGAACGAAGATCGACCGGTAAATCGAGAGCTTCGCTTTTTGGCTCAGCTCCTTCTTCACCACGACGGACCGATACAACGTCCGCATAACTGCAGACGCTGCACCGATCCGCCTGTCGATCTCACGCTCCATCTTTCCCCCACTCGTGAACAAGACCCCAAGATACTTGAACTCCTCCACCTGTGACAAGGGTACTCCACCGACCTGGAGGTGGAAAGCCACCTTTTTCCAGTCGAGAACCATGGCCTCGGATTTAGAGGTGCTGATCTTCATCCCAGCTGCTTCACACTCGGCTGCGAACCACGTCAGTGCACGCTGAAGGTCCTGGTTTGATGGAGCCAACAGAACCACGTCATCTGCAAATAGCAGAGATGAGATCATGTGGTCCCCAAATTGGACCCCCTACGGCCCCTGGCTGTGCCTAGAGATTCTGTCCATGTATGTAATGAACAGAACCGGTGATAAAGGACACCCCTGCCGGAGGCCAACGTGTACAGGGAACAGGTCCGACTTACTGCCGGCAATGCGAACCAGACTCCTACTCCGGGAATACAAAGACCGAACAGCCCTCAACAAGGGACCCCGGACTCCATACTCCCGGAGCACCCCCCACAGGACATCTCGGGGGACACGGTCGAAAGCCTTCTCCAGATCCACAAAACACATGAGGACTGGTTGGGCGAACTCCCACGAACCCTCAAGCACCTGGTGGAGGGCATAGAGCTGGTCCAGTGTTCCACGACCAGGACGAAAACCTCATTGTTCCTCTTGGCCGGACCCTCCTCTCCGGTACCCTGGAATAGACTTTCCCGGGGAGGCTGAGGAGTGTGATTCCTCTGTAGTTGGAACACACCCTCCGATCCCCCTTCTTAAAGAGAGGGACCACCACCCCGGTCTGCCAGTCCAGAGGTACTGTCCCCGCCCGCCACGTGATGTTGCAGAGACGAGTCAGCCACGACAGTCCCTGCACATCCAGAGACTTAAGGAACTCTGGGCGAATCTCATCTACTCCCAGTGCCTTGCCACCGAGGAGCTTCACAACAACCTCGGTGACTTCAGCTTGGGAAATGGACAAGTCCACCTCTGAGAACCCAGTCTCTGCTTCCTCAATGGAAGACGTGGTGGCGGGATTGAGGAGGTCCTCGAAGTATTCCTTCCACCGCCCAACAATGTCCCCAGTTGAGGTCAACAGCTCCCCACGTCCACTGTAAACAGTGTTGGTGGAGAACTGCTTCCCCCGCCTGAGGCGCCGGACAGTTTGCCAGAATTTCCTCGTGGCTGACCGAAAGTCCTCCTCCATGGCCTCTCTGAACTCCTCCCAGACCCGGGTTTTTGCCTCCACCACAGCCCGGGCTGCAGCTCGCTTGGCCTGCCGGTACCTGTCGATTGCCTCGAGAGTTCTATGAGCTAACAGTGCCCGATAGGACTCCTTCTTCAGCTTGACGGCATCCCTTACTTCCGGTTTCCACCACCGGGTTCGGGGATTGCCGCCACGACAGGCGCCAGAGACCCTGCGGCCACAGCTCCGAGCAGCAGCTTCAACAATGGAAGTGGAGAACATGGTCCACTCGGACTCAATGTCTCCAACCTCCCTCGGGATCTGTGAGAAGCTCTCCCGGAGGTGGGAGTTGAAAACTGCGTGGACGGAGGGCTCGGCCAGATGTTCCCAGCAGACCCTCATAACACGTTTGGACCTGCCGAGTCTATCCGGCCTCCTCCCGGTCCAGCACATCCAACTCACCACCAGGTGGTGATCAGTTGACAGCTCTGCCCCTCTCTTTATCTCTTTACCCGAGTGTCCAAGACACGCGGCCAGAGATTAGATGACACGACCACAAAGTCTATCATTGACCTCCGGCCTAGGGTGTCCTGGTGCCACGTGCACTTATGGACACCCCTGTGCTCGAACATGGTGTTCGTTGTCGTCAAACTGTGACTGGCACAGAAGTCCAATAACAGAACACCACTCGGGTTCAGATCGGGGAGGCCGTTCCTCCCAATCACCCCCTTCCAAGTCTCGCTGTCATTGCCCACGTGGGCGTTGAAGTCCCCCAGGAGAACAATGGAGTCCCCAGTTGGAGCACTATCCAGCGCCCCTCCCAGGGACTCCAAGAAGGTTGGGTGCTCTGAGCTGCTGTTCGGTGCATAGGCCGAGACAACAGTCAGAGACCTGTCCCCTACTTGAAGGCGTAGGGACGCAACCCTCTCGTTCACCGGGGTGAACTCCAACACATGGCGGCTGAACTGTGGGGCAATAAGCAAGCCCACTCCAGCCCGCCGCCTTACACAGCGGGCAACTCCAGAGAAGTGGAGTATACAGCCCCTGTCGAGGAGCTGGGTTCCAGAGTCCAAGCTGTGAGTGGAGGTGAGCCCGACTATATCTAGACGGTATCTCTCAGCCTCCCTCACAAGCTCGGGCTCCGTCCCCCCCAGCGAGGTCACATTCCATGTCCCAAAAGCCAGAGTCTGTGTCCGGGAATCGGGTCGTCGAGGCCCCTGCCGTCGACTGCCCCCCAATCCACACTGCACCCAACCCCTACGGCAGCCTCTGTAGGTGGTGGGCCCACAGGAGGATGAGGAGGAGGGGCCCGCGTCGTCCTTTCGGGTTGAGCCCGGCCGAGACCCGCGGGCAAGCACCCGGCCCCCAGGCGCTCGCGTGCGAGCCTCCACCCCGGGCCTGGCTCCAGGGTGTAGCCCCGGCTGCGCCAAACCGGGCGACGTCTCCATGCTCCTCGTGTGTGTATCCATGGGGGTCTTGTGAACTGCTTTTTGTCTGACCCGTCGCCTCGGACCTGTTTGCCTTGGGAGACCCTACTGGGGGGACAAGCCCCCCGGCAACATAGCTCCGAGGGTCATTCGGGTACTCAAACTCCCCCACCACGATAAGGTTGCAGTTCAAGGTGGAGCACCCCTAAACCAGATGTTTCTGGCCTGTCGTCCACACCAGAAACCTGGTTCACCTAAACCAGATGTTTCTGGCCTGTCGTCCACACCAGAAACCCGGTTCACCTAAACCAGATGTTTCTGGCCTGTCGTCCACACCAAAATCAAATCAAATCAACTTTATTTCTATAGCCCTTTTATAATCACCCGGTGACATCCAAAGTGCTTTACAAAGCTAAAACAATACAGTAAGAAGTAAATACGAGAATGAATACATAAAAACAAAAAATAAAATAGAACACAGGTGCTGTCTGTAGGAGGTGCGGCGGTGCTGCAGTTTGTTGAAGCCATCCAGAAAATCATCAAACAGAGCATACAGAGTAAAATACACTGCACTAGGCAGAGTTAAAAGCCAGCTTAAAAAGGTGAGTCTTCAGTTTTGATTTAAAAAGGCCGAGATCAGTGATGGCGCGAATGTCGGGGGGCAGTTTGTTCCACAGTCTCGGAGCAGCGACTGTGAAAGAGCGATCGCCCCACTGTTTGTATCTCCACCTTGGGATGTCTAAAAGACGCTGACCTGAAGAACCAGGGCCCTGCCAGGGTCACGTAGGGTTAAAATGTCAGACAAGTAAGAGGGACCAGGACATTGATGGCATTAAAAACAAACAACAGAAGTTTAAAATCGATTCTAAAACGAACTGGAAGCCAGTGGAGAGACAACAGCACAGGGGGAATGTGTTCACGTCTGGATGAATTTGTTAAAAACCTGGCAGCGGCATTCTGCACGAATTGGAGACGCGTAATAGAAGACTGGCTGAGGCCGACATAGAGGGAAGACTGGCTGAGGCCGACATAGAGGGAAGACTGGCTGAGGCCGACATAGAGGGAAGACTGGCTGAGGCCGACATAGAGGGCATTACAGTAGTCCAGTCTTGAGCTAATAAAAGCATGTATCGTCTTCTCAAGATCCTGTTGTTTCAGGAATGGCTTCACTTTGGCCAGGAGACGGAGCTGATAAAAACTGGCTTTGACCACAGAACTAATCTGTTTATCACATTTAAGACCGTTGTTGAACATTACCCCAAGATTTGTAACAAGTGGTTTAAAATAGGGGGCCAGAACACCAGGAACATGGTTCACCTTAACCAGATGTTTCTATGTCATCCACATTAGGTAGGTGGTTTTAGAAGCGTGAAAACACCCCCCCCCCCCCCCCCCCCCCCCCACTCTGTGATTCACAGCGCCCCTAAAGGCCTAGCATGTGTACTACATGCTCTGAGCCGTGTTCATAGTGACGTGTGGACGGAAGGTTTTTTCGTCATGTGGATGTATCCTGAATCACATGTTTGTTGGTTGGAGAATGACGGTGTCGAAGGTGTTTATTTCAGAGATTCCCCTTCCAGTTCAACACACACACACACACACACACACACACACACACACACACACACACACACACACACACACACACACACACACACACACACACACACACACACACACACACACGCACAGCCAGGATTCATATTAAAGGTTGTCTCTTCTCTCTTTGTCATGGCGTTGGACATTGTTATCATGAAAGTGTTTACTTTTATCTCCTTTCGCATCACGATCTTCTCTCTCGTTCCTCGGTGTGTAAACACTGGGCTCCGGTCTGCATCGGTGCAGCCGTCATTCCTCGGCCTCCTCTTATCGTTCGCTCCTCTGGAACCAAACGTTGCTTTGTCGTCGCTGCTGTCTCAGCGAAGAGCTGCCGGAAGAGGAAGTTAAGTGCCAAAGTTTCAAAGTATAGCATTAAAAAAAAAGTGTTACTTTTCAACCCAAACACGTCAAATTGTGTCAAAATAACATGCGTTCAGTCGAGTCGCTGGTTTTATATCCTCTTGTACTGAAATATATGCTTAATATCACGGAATGTTCTTCGTAAATATATTTCCAGCTCACAGTATCTTCATCATCGTGAGCTGCTCTCCTACTGTCATTGATGCTTCTTATCTTTACTGACGACCTCGTGGAGGAAATACAATGTTACAGTTACAGTGTTTAATGTGACTCTCAGAAAAAGGTAACAAAAGAGAAACCACACACACACACACACACACACACACGATGCATGTTTTAGGAGAGAACAGTGATAGTGTGTTTTAACTTTTATCCCAGTTAACGTTTTAAATCTTCATTTTATTAAAAAAAAGATTTCTCAGTCTAAATCAATGATCTAGACTTCAATCATCATGTATTTGTAATAAATGTACAAAAATTTAGTTCATTAATAATTAAACAAAAATGAAATGGAAATATGAAACATCAGCGTGTTGTTATTCAAAGTGTGAATAATGCTATTTTCTCAAGCTCGTTAAAAGATAAACCACAAACAATTGCAGGAAACCTCTCTGAGGGCTTCTGTTGCTGCGGAACCACTCGGTGCATAATGAGCAGCTCATGCTGACTGGAGGGAGCTAATATTAGGACACTTTAAATAGACGTTGTCCAACAGACAATATAGAGCCTGGGTCTAATGGTGCTGCTGTTTGGCAACAAGACACAAACTTGTCAATCCTATTTGTGTGGCTTTATTCAAATATATCAAAGCAAAAAGTGCTTTGAAAATCTTTATCTTAATTCCACCCCACCTTTTTTCTCATTGAAAAGGTTCTGGAATATAATATCCATATATATGATATATTATTATTGCAGTTGAATCCACTATAGTTTTTGTTTTCTCAGTGCAGATTGTTGAATAGATGTTTTGGTTTGACCTTTCACCAAGTGCTCTATGGGATTCAACCCAGACTTGATTCTGAGAGTATCAGATGGATGGGTAAGATTTTAATCAAACCACTGTGTGGTTACTTTGTTCCTGCAGTCCATCGGCAGAACATCAACGCTGCCATTCCAACAAAAAGGATCCAATTTAGGCCCCGTTTACACGACAATGTTTTCAAGTGAAAATGCTAAACTTCTGTTGTTTTTTGTATGTCCATATATTTTCATGACAACGTTGCTTGAGGCCGCTGAAGCAGCAACAGCTCTCAAGGTGGAACTTTTTGAAAACAGTCCGACTCCGTTGTCGTGTAAACAGGGGAAACGCTTTTCATGCACCTGTGCTCCACAGCCGCCGTAATTAGTTATTCTGCACATGCTCAGTAGAGCCAATCAGAACAAAGTTTCCTCTGTGCTGTCATGACTCCCAGTTCGTATTCTCCTGGGACTTGGTACTTATGTTTTGACGGTCACCATAATAACAATCGAACTTGGTACTTTTATTTTGACAGTCACCATAATAACGATCGAGCTTGGTAGTTTTATTTTGACAGTCACCATAATAGCGGTATAGGGGTGGTATAGCTTGGTTGGTAGAGTGATCGTCTCCCAATCGGAAGCTTGCAGGTTCGGTTCCCATCTCTGCTATCTCTGCCTGCTTACATCCCAAAGTGTCCTTGGACAAGACACTGAACCCCAAACTGTTCCCACTGGAGTGACAGCGCCATGCATGGCTGCAGCTTCCAATGGTGTGTGAATGTATAGGTGAAGCGCTTTGGGGCTGCTCACACGGTGATAAAGCACTATATAATTGAAATCCATTTCCCATTTCCCATTTAACAATCCAACTTGGTAGTTTTATTTTGACAGTCACCATAAAAACAATCCAACTTGGTGGTTTTATTTTGACAGCCAGCTTGGTCGTCTCCACGAGAATGTCCCAATGATTATTTGAATGTTTAGGTGTGTGTGTGTGTGTGTGTGTGCGCTTTCATTACTAGTACAAACAGCGGCACCCACTAGTGGCCCAATATGAAAACTCATCATTTTCAGCCTTTCTGCTGTTTACATGGAAACCGACATCATTTTCAGAATGTTGCCATGTAAATGTGAAACTTTACTGAAATAAATAAACACAAAAATTATATTTTACTTGAAATGTTGTTGTATGAACGAGCCCAGTTTGGCTAAAGTCCGTCCAGCTCAAGCGTCGGCAATCTTCAACACTGAAAGAGCCATTTGGACCCGTTTCCCTCTGAATGCCTCCCAGACCAGGTTCCGTCGCTCCTCTCGGTACCGGGACAGGAGATCCAGCAGGAGATGGAGGCTATAGTTTGGATCGACAACGACAGCTGCAACTTCCACATTGTTCTCGCCACTATTGTAGCGTAATAGTGTTACATCCCTGCGTTGTTCACAACCTTTTACCACACCCTTTGTCGTGGGACCACGCAACACAGTTGGTCTGGGTGCCTTACCGTACCACCTTACCGTACCATACCAACTTACCATACCGCCTTAATGTACCACCTTAACATACCACCTTAAAGAACCACCTTACCGTACTGCCTTACCATACCATACCAACTTACCATACTGCCTTAACGTACCACTTTAATGTATCACCTTAAAAGTACTGCCTTACCGTACCACCTTAAAGTACCGCGCTACCATACCATCTTACTGTGCCAACTTACCATACCGCCTGCATCATTCACAAACTTTTACCATACTCTTTGTCGTGGAACCACGCAACACAATTGGTCTGGGTGCCTTACCGTACCAAATTACCATACCGCCTTAACGTACCACCTTAAAGTACCGCATTGCCATACCACCTTTCTGTACCACCTTTCCATACCGCCCTACTGTACTGCCTTTCCATACCACCATACCATACCACCGTACTATACCAACTTACCATACCGCCTAAATGTACCACCTTTCCGTAGTGCCTTACCATACCACCTTACCATACCAAATTACCATAATGTACCGCCTTAACGCACCACGTTCCCGTACAGCCTTACTGTACCACCATGCCGCCTTACTGTGCTACCCTACCATACCGCCTGCGTTATTCACAAACTTTTACGATACTCTTTGTAGTGGGACCACGCAACACAATTGGTCTGGGTGCCTTACCGTACCACCTTACCATACCAAATTACCTTACCGCCTTAACATACCACCTTACATTAGTGCCTTACCATACCACCTTACAGTACTACCTTGCCATAATGCCTTACCATAGCACCCTACCATAGCACCTTAACATACTACCTTACCATACTGCCTTACCGTACCACCTTAATGTACGGTGTGACTGCCCTAAGATGGACCATGTCTTTGCACCAGATCGGTATGTGTGTTTGCATTGGAGGCATTGTTGTTTGTAATAATCAATTATCAGCTGGTAAAAATGCCGTCCAGTTGTGTGATTCCAAGCAGGCCGTCCCATACCTCCTTTCCTGAGCTCTGATTGGCTGCTCAGCCCCTCACAGCATTTTGAATTGAAGGCTTGAAGGCAGTTTCCCGAAGGTTTTCACATCCTAGAACCTCTCTTTTTCAGTTAAGGAAATCATAACAATGTGATCTCTGGCGCCATCCAAAGAGGAGTCCCAGCTCTAAGATTAGGAAGCACTGACCTCAGCTTTGGATGTGAAATACAGATTGGACATGTGCAACAATTGTTTGGCTGCTTGTGCTTGGAACCTTTTTGTTTGAGTCTGACTCACTGCTGTTGGTCGATACCAAGGAACTAAGGAATTTAAGCAAAATTTAGGAACTTGTCTGACTGCCTTTTTCACATGTTTATATTGTTTTATTTGTTTCCTGCCATGCCATTTTGTCAGTAAGAAATTATTTTGAGTTTGATCATCAGGAAGATTTAAAAGTCCCAACATAAACCTGACATGGGCTTTTGAATGAAACCTTATTTTCATTGACATTTTAATCCTTCAACGAGACACGATGCCACAGAGCCTGATGTGTTTCCTATCCTGTCCACAGGGAGATGGTGAATGCCTGGTTTGCTGAGCGAGTTCACGCGATTCAGCCTTCTGCATCTAAAGACAGTCCACCACAGCAGCGGACCCACCAGTCCTCCACTGACCTAAGCTCCCCCTCAGCCTCCACCATCCTCCCGTCCGCCCCGGACTACCGCTGCCCCTCCCCGGCCACAGTTCCGAGCCCAGCTCCCGGCACCCCCACCCGCAAAATCTCAGCGTCCGAGTTTGACCGGCCTCTCCGGCCTATCGTGGTCAAGGACTCCGAGGGCTCGCTGACTTTCCTGAGCGACGCCGACCGAGAGGCAGTGCCCCTGCGGGGCTCGCTTATGGGGGAGGGCAGCGGGGGAGGGGGTGGCGGGGGCGATCGATGTGCGAGGCTGCTGGAGCTGGTGAAGGATGTGTCCAGTCATCTGGACGTGACAGCTCTCTGCCACAAGATCTTCCTTCACATCAACGAGCTGATCGCTGCAGACCGCTACTCGCTGTTTCTGGTAGGGATGACTCCATACCACTTTTTCACATCTGATACCAATAGCAATACTGATACTGATACTGCAGCCTTGGGGATCAGCCGATACTGATCCAATACCAATGCTGCAGCCTTGAGGATTGACCGATACCGATCCGATCCTGATACTGCAGCGTTGAGGATCAACCGATACCGATCCGATACTGATACTGCAGCGTTGAGGATCAACCGATACCGATCCGATACTGATACTGCAGCCTTGAGGATTGACCAATACCGATCCGATACCAATACTGCAGCCTTGAGGATTGACCAATACCGATCCGATACCAATACTGCAGCCTTGAGGATTGACCAATATTGATACTGCAGCGTTGAGGATCAACCGTACCGTTCCGATACTGATATTGCAGCCTTGAGGATTAACCGATACGATCCGATACCAATACTGCAGCCTTGAGGATTGACCGATGCCGATTTGTCACTAAAAGTTGTTAATGTGGATGTAATTGATACTGACATCTAAAAGCATTACGTTCACTGAACAACAACTATTCTGGTCCCTAAAGAAAGTTAAGTGTAACTGCTGTGGCTTTATTAAAACTTAAAGCTCGCATAGCTTTTAACAGTATTTGTACAACAGACCCAGCTACACCATTCAAATGTTTGAAATAAAATAAAAGTGCAACTTGGTGCAAATATTTAAATGAAATTAAATAATTCCTGTGTATAAATAGAAAAGTCACATTATACCTCAATGACACTGCAAAGCTCCAATAAATAATTGTATGAATTAACATAGAATAATAGTATCCCCTCTTGAAAAATGTAGAAAGATGAAGGTTACATATGGCTTCTTAAGACACACAATCAAAACAAAACTTGTCTAATACTGTAAACTAGGCTATACACCTGAGGCCTGGACTACGAAGTAGAATAATATAATAATGATAAAACAGATCCAGGATCTGTTTCCTGGGTTGATTTATCCTGATCACGTTACTACAAAGCAGGTTATCAACTCTCCAGTTCAACCTGGACCTACATGTGCATGTTCACATGAAAGGGGAGGAGCTTCCATCGCCTGACCAATCACGCACTGAGAAACCCTGCAGAGCAGTTTACAGATAACTGAAGGAGCTGATAAAATGAAGAATTAAAACGCATCCAGCATCTGAAAGCAACACTGCTGCTGCAGCCAAAGCCTGAACATTCCCGACTTGTTAAAGCTGACTTATTAATGCTGACTTGTTAATGCTGACTTGGTGAGGTTATATGATATTAATTCATCAGCGATATAAACTGACTCAGTTTCGCTATATTCCAGCAGAAAGGTGTTGGGATGAACTTCCTCACTGCTCGTCTTTTAGTTTAGATTTTCCATCCAGTTGTTTTGAGGCTGAGTCTCTCTTGTGTGAGTTTTTTGTGTTGGAATATTAATTCATCACTGTGACGCTACGAGTAGTTCTGCCTTCCACAAATTCATGTTTCTGCAGTTCTGTCAGGTGAGACCATTAACCTCATCATCACAGATCAACCCTTGTGAAGAAAAACAGGCCTGCAACAAGTAAAAAAAAACATTCTTCAAAGCCTCAGTGACCAGGGGCCTCATTTATAAACGTTGCGTATGCACAAAAGAATGCGTACGCCACTCTCTACGCAAACCGTGGGATTTATAAAAAGAGAACTTGACGGGAAAATGTGCGGTCCTCCACGCCAACTCTGACCCTGGGTCACCCTAACCCTAACCCAACTCTGACCCTGGGTCACCCTAACCCTAACCCAACTCTGACCCTGGGTCACCCTAACCCTAACCCAACTCTGACCCTGGGTCACCCTAACCCTAACCCAACTCTGACCCTGGGTCACCCTAACCCTAACCCAACTCTGACCCTGGGTCACCCTAACCCTAACCCAACTCTGACCCTGGGTCACCCTAACCCTAACCCAACTCTGACCCTGGGTCACCCTAACCCTAACCCAACTCTGACCCAGGCGTACTCACATAACTGGGGGAAGGAGAAACTGCGCCACTGATGGCAGAAGAAAGAAACGGGAGAAACTGTGTGAAACCGATCGTGTAAAATAAATAGTTATATGACCTCTCATATATGGACAGTTTATTTGCAAGAAGTGGATAGTAAAAAATTTAATTTCTACAATGAATAAACAAACATACTCCCTGGAGTGCACACGGGAAACATATGATTAAGACAATAGTAAGACAACAGTAGGGTAAATGATGTTTCCACTGATATGAATGCAGTGTAACATCCTATATCATATAGCCCATATAGCAGTGTTGGGCGCAGACTGGAGGCTGTACGTGATGGGTGGCTTCTAGGTACGGAGAATTCATGTGGAAATCCTGAGACTTGCAATGTTGTAGTAGTGTTTAACCCGTTCACCGACCTTGCAGGCGACAGTGGAGAACCCTAACCCTCAAGCGGTGGCTGCTCACCCCTTTTCCTCACCCACAAGGCGCAGAGGAGAGGACCTAGAATCTATAGTATTGTGGAGCGCTCCATCGGCTCCTGAAGGGCAGGCGGCGGTGTCCCCAGGGCCGCCCCTGGCCAAGTGGGGGCCCTAAGCAGGATTTTATTTTGGGGCCCCCCTTCCAATAACATAATAATACTAATAATACTAATAATACTAATAATACTAATAATAATACTACTACTACTACTACTAATAATAATAACAATACCCCAGGGGGCATGTGGCGGATGGTGTCAATGCTGTGGCCTCAGAAGGTCGGAGTGTGGCTGAGGTGAAAAAAAGTGGTCCGACATCAAAGTAGACGCAAAAAAGCGCCTGGCGTCACACAGGCAGAGCGTCTGTGCCCCGGGCGGGGGAACGGGCCCTCCGGAGCTCACCCCGCTGGAGGAAACACTGGCGGGGGTCATCGGGGAATCCCTCCTGAGTGGAGTGGTGACGGAGGTGGAGGGGGACACCGCCACCTGCCCTCCAGGAGCCCGATGGTGCGCTCCACAATACTATAGATTCTAGGTCCTCTCCTCTGCGCCTTGTGGGTGAGGAAAAGGGGTGAGCAGCCACCGCTTGAGGGTTAGGGTTCTCCACTGTCGCCTGCAAGGTCGTGAACGGGTTAAACACTCCTACAAAATTGCAAGTCTCAGGATTTCCACATGAATTCTCCGTACCTAGAAGCCACCCATCACGTACAGCCTCCAGTCTGCGCCCAACACTGCTATATGGGCTATATGATATAGGATGTTACACTGCATTCATATCAGTGTAAACATCATTTACCCTACTGTTGTCTTACTATTGTCTTAATCATATGTTTCCCGTGTGCACTCCAGGGAGTATGTTTGTTTATTCATTGTAGAAATTAAATTTTTTACTATCCACTTCTTGCAAATAAACTGTCCATATATGAGGTCATATAACTATTTATTTTACACGATCAGTTTCACACAGTTTCTCCCGTTTCTTTCTTCTGCCATCAGTGGCGCAGTTTCTCCTTCCCCCAGTTCTGTGCGTACGCCTGGGTCAGAGTTGGGTTAGGGTTAGGGTGACCCAGGGTCAGAGTTGGGTTAGGGTTAGGGTGACCCAGGGTCAGAGTTGGGTTAGGGTTAGGGTGACCCAGGGTCAGAGTTGGGTTAGGGTTAGGGTGACCCAGGGTCAGAGTTGGGTTAGGGTTAGGGTGACCCAGGGTCAGAGTTGGCGTGGAGGACCGCACATTTTCCCGTCAAGTTCTCTTTTTATAAATCCCACGGTTTGCGTAGAGAGTGGCGTACGCATTCTTTTGTGCGTTCGCAACGTTTATAAATGAGGCCCCAGGTCTGTAGGCTTCTGGTCACGTGACACAAACACAGGCGCATGATAACCATGGCGACAGCTCGTCTTGTTATGGCATGTAGCCCAAAGTGAGGTTGAGGATTTATGAGATAGTATTGTCTTATGGATCAGATCGGACAGGTTCTCATAAAATAATCTGATACCAATCCAGTGGATCAGACCCCATACCGATCCAGTGGATGGGATCCAGTTGATCGGACCTGATACAACCCAGTGGATCAGACTGGACTGACTATCCCTAGTGTATGGTAGGAATGGTGGGTCAAGCTCCGCCCTCCTCGGTCATACCACAAACCTTTTGTTTTGAACTCTGCTAGTTTTTCCTCATGTTTGTGTCAAATTAAAGTACAATGGAAACCTGATGACATTTTTATTGAACGTCTCAAAACCACAGGAGCTATAGTTTTGAGATATTCAGGATTTTAGAGCTTCCACCTGGAGAACTGAGATCCGGGGAACAATGAAACGACATCACGAGTGCAAATGCTAACAATAAGACAACGTCAGAGCAGAGGACTGATCAGTTGTTCCCTGGATTGCTCGCATCCCAGGGTATCATGGTACAACACAGCTGTTTCTGGATCTCTGCCAGCCCAAGGGGTCTTGGTACAACATAGCCGTTTGCCTGATTGTGGTTCGGTACTGATTTGTTTCAGGCTGGCTTGGCTGGCGTTGGCATCTCATACAGTAGAACAATATATTTGATCTTTAAGTTCAAATATGGTCGTAACCTTGTTTTCATCATTTTGCTATAAATACTAAAAAGTACCTTCGGCTGCATTTATCATATTTCATAGCTACACTTTAGAACGGGTTACATTTTATTACTTTTTTAGGTATTTTAGCTGTTTTGAACCACTTCAGCTTTTTTAACCTATTGTTGCTACGTTTTAAAAGCAGCTTTATTATTATTGTCACTTTAGTTAATATATCAGGTTTTCACCCTTTCAGCAGTTTATTTTCTCTCACATGGTTGATCTGTTTGAGATAATCTGTACTTTGTTTGAAAAAGCCCCTTTGAGCCAGTTTAAAACGGGAATAGATGACAATGAGTCTTGAAGTGTAGCAATAAAAATAAGATGAAAATGCCAACGTCCATAAAATGTTTTTAAAGCTCTAGAGCCAGTATAGTGGGGGTAAAACTTGTGTGTTTGCGGTTGCAGGTGGGCGAGGACAGCTCCAACAGGAAGTTCCTGGTCAGCCGACTGTTCGATGTGGCTGAAGGCTCCACGCTGGAGGAGTCGTCCAGCAGCTGCATCAGACTGGAGTGGAACAAGGGCATTGTGGGACACGTCGCAGCCACGGGTCAGCCGCTCAACATCAAGAATGCTTACGAGGTGAGGACTATTCTGAGCATGTTCGGCTTGTGTTTGCTCTGCAGGTAATGGACGCTTTCTGCTGACCTCCTGCAGACTGGAGGGGTAGAAGTGAACCGAGGAGGGGCTGAATGGTCAGGGGACTCCTCTGAAAGGATCCCCCCTTACCTGTTGGCATCAGTGGGCCCAGCTATATTATACTTTTATTACACAAAGCTGACATTAGCAGGCAACGCTCTCAGGACTATCAACTTGGAAACACGCAAAAGTGCTTGTTTAGCTCGAAATGTCTGCATGTTGGCACGACATGGATATTCTGTTCTCAGTCTGAAAAAGGTCTTTAATTAAACTTGTAGAAACCGTGTGCATCTGTGTGTGTGTGTGTGTGTGTGTATGTGGGTGAATCAGTGTAATCTTGAACACGCTAATGGTAGTTAAAGAGGGCCGGGGATGGTTAGGGTTCGGACTTCCTGGAAGCAGTATCAGATTCTGCAGGAGCGCCCACACACAGCATTGCACCTTCAAATAATCCACACCAACAACATGCATTCACTGAAGAGCCTAACACACACCAATATTCCAACATTGATTTGCACACATTATATTGTTAATAGAATCTCACACACACAGACAGCATGGTAATTCGCCAGAGGTGAACCATGCTATCAGCCACTCTTGTTCTATTTGTTCTTCCCCCATCTCTCTCTCTCTCTCTCACTCTCTCTCTCGCTGTTGAGAGGCAACCAAATTACACTTACACACACACACAGCCACACAAACCTGGTTTGCATGCTAATCTTTGCTTTACTCAGTGGTGTGCAGTCAGGGCCAGCACTGCGAGCCCTGTCAAAAATGATTTTATTTTTTTTATTATTTTTTCGATCAGAGGTCAGCAATGCATTTACTGCTAGCCCCTGTAGAGGAAAGGAGCTGTGATGCATTTAGAGGACATAGGAGATTTGAGCTCCATAAAATAGAACCAGCTGTTTTCTAGATAAAGTTGCTAAAGTCACTAATTGATTCCAGATAGATTTCAGAATCACTATGTATCCATCCATTTTCTGCCATTTATCCGGGGCCGGGTTGCGGAGGCAGCAGTCTGAGCAGAGTTTCCCAGCCTTCCCTCGCTCCAGACACTTCTTCCAGCTCTTCCGGTGACACCCAAAGGCGATCTCAGGCCAGCCAAGAGACATAGTCCCTCCAGCGTGTCCTGGGTCTGCCCCGAGGCCTCCTACCGGAGGAACATGCCCGGAACACCTCCCTGGGGAGGCGTCCGGGGGGCATCCAAAATAGGTGCCTGAGCCACCTCAGCTGGCTCCTCTCGATGTGGAGGAGCAGCGGCTCTACTCCGAGCTCCTCCCTGGTGACTGAGCTCCTCACCCTATCTCTAAGGGTGACTGAGCTCCTCACCCTATCTCTAAGGGTGACTGAGCTCCTCACCCTATCTCTAAGGGTGACTGAGCTCCTCACCCTATCTCTAAGGGTGACTGAGCTCCTCACCCTATCTCTAAGGGTGACTGAGCTCCTCACCCTATCTCTAAGGGTGACTGAGCTCCTCACCCTATCTCTAAGGGTACGTCCAGCCACCCTACGGAGGAAGCTCATTTCAGCCGCTTGTATCCAGGATCTCGTTCTTTCGGTCATGACCCATAGTTCATGACCATAGGTGAGGGTAGGAACGAAGATCGACCGGTAAATCGAGAGCTTCGCTTTTTGGCTCAGCTCCTTCTTCACCACGACGGACCGATACAACGTCCGTATAACTGCAGACGCTGCACCGATCCGCCTGTCGATCTCACGCTCCATCTTTCCCCCACTCGTGAACAAGACCCCAAGATACTTGAGCTCCTCCACCTGTGACAAGGGTACTCCACCGACCTGGAGGTGGAAAGCCACCTTTTTCCAGTCAAGAACCATGGCCTCGGATTTAGAGGTGCTGATCTTCATGCCAGCTGCTTCACACTCGGCTGCGAACTGTGTCAGTGCACGCTGAAGGTCCTGGTTTGATGGAGCCAACAGAACCACGTCATCAGGGCGACCATGGCTCAGGTGGTAGAGTGGTCGTCTTTCGGAGTGAGAGGTCGGAGGTTCGAGCCCAGTCTACACTGGTCTATGTGTCGAAGTGTCCTTGGGCAAGACACTGAACCCTAAATTTCTCCCAGTGGTCGACTAGCACCTTGCATGGCAGCTCTGTCCCATTGGTGTGTGAATGTGAGCGTGAATGGGTGAATGACTGATATGTAAAGCGCTTTGGGACTGAACTTAGTGTGGTTAGAAGGCGCTATATAAAATCTAGACCATTTACCATTTACCATTTACCATCTGCAAATAGCAGAGATGAGATCCTGTGGTCCCCAAACCGGACCCCCTACGGCCCCTGGCTGTGCCTAGAAATTCTGTCCATATAAGTAATGAACAGAACCGGTGATAAAGGACACCCCTGCCGGAGGCCAATGTGCACTGGGAACAGGTCCAACTTACTGCCGGCAATGCGAAACAAACTTTTGCTCCGGGAATACAAGGACCGAACAGCCGTTAACAAAGAGCCCCGGACTCCGTACTCCCGGAGCACCCCCCACAGGACGTCTCGAGGGATGCGATCGAACGCCTTCTCCAGATCCACAAAACACATGTGGACTGGTTGAGCGAACTCCCATGAACGCTTGAGCACCTGGTGGAGAGTATGGAGCTGGTCCAGTGTTCCACGACCAGGACGAAAACTGCATTGTTCCTCTTGGATCCAAGGTTCGACTAACGGCCGGACCCTCCTCTCCAGTACCCTGGAATAGACTTTCCCGGGAGGCTGAGGAGTGTGATCCCTATGTAGTTGGAACACACCCTCAGCCACGACAGTCCCTGCACATACAGAGACTAAAGGAACTCTTGGCGAATCTCATCCACTCCCAGTGCCTTGCCACTGAGGAGCTTCGCAACAACATCGGTGACTTCAGCTTGGGTAATTGACGAGTCCACCTCTGAGAACCCAGTCTCTGCTTCGTGGTGGTGGGAAGTATTCCTTCCACCGCCCAACGATATCCCCAGTTGAGGTCAACAGCTCCCCACTTCCACTGTAAACAGTGTTGGTGGAGAACTGCTTCCCCCGCCTGAGGCGCCGGACGGTTTGCCAGAATTTCCTCGAGGCCGACTGAAAGTCCTCCTCCATGGCCTCTCCGAACTCCTCCCAGACCCGAGTTTTTGCCTCCACCACAGCCCGGGCTGCGGCTCGCTTGGCCTGCTGGTACCTGTCGATTGCCTCAGGAGTCCTATGAGCTAACAGTGCACGATAGGACTCCTTCTTCAGCTTGACGGCATCCCTTACTTCCGGTTTCCACCACCGGGTTCGGGGATTGCCGCCACGACAGGCGCCAGAGACCCTGCGGCCACAGCTCCGAGCAGCAGCTTCGACAATGGAAGTGGAGAACATGGTCTACTCGGACTCAATGTCTCCAACCTCCCTCGGGATCTGTGAGAAGCTCTCCTGGAGGTGGGAGTTGAAGACTGTGCGGACGGAGGGCTCGGCCAGGTGTTCCCAGCAGACCCTCATAACACGTTTGGGCCTGCCGAGTCTATCCGGCCTCCTACCAGTCCAGCGCATCCAACTCACCACCAGGTGGTGATCAGTTGACAGCTCTGCCCTTCTCTTTACCCGAGTGTCCAAGACACGCGGCCAGAGATCAGATGACACGACCACAAAGTCTATCATTGACCTCCGGCCTAGGGTGTCCTGGTGCCACGTGCACTTATGGACACCCCTGTGCTCAAACATGGTGTTCGTTGTCGTCAAACTGTGACTGGCACAGAAGTCCAATAACAGAACACCGCTCGGGTTCAGATCAGGGAGGCCGTTCCTCCCAATCACCCCCTTCCAAGTCTCGCTGTCATTGCCCACGTGGGCGTTGAAGTCCCCCAGGAGAACAATGGAGTCCCCAGTTGGAGCACTATCCAGCACCCCTCCCAGGGACTCCAAGAAGGTTGAGTACTCTGAACTGCTGTTCGGTGCATAGGCCGAGACAACAGACAGAGACCTGTCCCCTACTTGTAGGCGTAGGGACGCAACCCTCTCGTTCACCGGGGTGAACTCCAACACATGGCGGCTGAACTGTGGGGCAATAAGCAAGCCCACTCCAGCCCGCCGCCTTACACCGCGGGCAACTCCAGAGAAGTGGAGTATCCAGCCCCTGTCGAGGAGCTGGGTTCCAGAGTCCAAGCTGTGAGTGGAGGTGAGCCAGACTATATCTAGACGGTATCTCTCAGCCTCCCTCACAAGCTCGGGCTCTTTCCCCCCCAGCGAGGTCACATTCCATGTCCCAAAAGCCAGAGTCCGTGTCCGGGGATCGGGTCGTCGAGGCCCCTGCCGTCGACTGCCACCCAATCCACACTGCACCCGACCCCTACGGCAGCCTCTGTAGGTGGTGGGTCCACAGGAGGATGAGGAGGAGGGGGACTATTTAATTATTAAATTTTTTTTTATAATTTTTGACAGGGCTCGCAGTGCTGGTGCTGACTTCCCCTGTAAAGCAAAGATTAGCATGCAAACTGTGTGTGTGTGTGTGTGTGTGTGTGTGTGTGCGTGCGTGCGTGCGTGCGTGCGTGCGTGCGTCAGAGCTAATGTTGGTTTACAGATTAATAACTGCTCCTGATATCATTATCAATAGAACTCCATCACTGTAATATAATCT
The DNA here is from genome assembly GCF_963422515.1 of Blennius ocellaris. Taxonomy (NCBI): domain Eukaryota; kingdom Metazoa; phylum Chordata; class Actinopteri; order Blenniiformes; family Blenniidae; genus Blennius; species Blennius ocellaris. The sequence goes on along the minus strand of NC_137672.1, from coordinate 1,157,205 downwards.
AGTATCATCAGTAGAATCAACACATACAGGAATTAAACAGTGACAGAGTGTGTACGGTGTGTAACACTTTCTTTTTTCCAGTTCCTCACAGTCACACATACTGATTTTCTTTCTGGAGACATTTTTCTTGTTCCATCAGTCAAATCCAGCACTAATAGAAGTTTTTGTCACAGGGACATTTAGTCAGTATAATTAGAGGTTTCAGTTACACGAGAGGCCAAACAAAAATGGCTAAATCAACTTTTAATTCCAAAAATCGGCACAATAGTGTAAATGTCATGAGGGATTTGCTAACTGATTGCAGTAACTGAGGAGACCACTGCAGTAAAATTTTGGACAGGTAGATTGATGGGCAGAATTGGGTGCTTGTAGTTTGACACCAGCCTCACTGCAGCTCCAGTTGGTTCTTCATGTCGTCTGTTTGTTGGTCTCTGCAGGACCCCCGGTTCAACGCAGAGGTGGACCTGATCACAGGCTACAAAACCCAGAGCATCCTCTGCCTGCCCATCAAGAACCACCGGGACGAGGTGAGAGGCCCCCAGAAACAGGTTCACCTGCATGTTGGACAGGTGGAGACGCAGAAACAGGTTCACCTCCATGTTTGACAGGTGGAGACGCAGAAACAGGTTCACCTGCATGTTGGACAGGTGGAGAAGCAGAAACAGGTTCACCTGCATGTTGGACAGGTGGAGAAGCAGAAACAGGTTCACCTGCATGTTGGACAGGTGGAGAAGCAGAAACAGGTTCACCTGCATGTTGGACAGGTGGAGACGCAGAAACAGGTTCACCTGCATGTTGGACAGGTGGAGAAGCAGAAACAGGTTCACCTGCATGTTGGACAGGTGGAGAAGCAGAAACAGGTTCACCTGCGTGTTTGACAGGTGGAGACGCAGAAACAGGTTCACCTGCATGTTGGACAGGTGGAGACGCAGAAACAGGTTCACCTGCATGTTGGACAGGTGGAGAAAACCCCACGAGTAAAAAGCTCTGATGACAACAAAAGATGGTGGAATCTGTTAAAACAGCTCAAGAAAGAGATGAAAGCGATCAGACGACCCTGGTTCAGTTAAGGCGTTCCACAAGCACTTTCTGTCGCAGAGCGTTATGGGTTTTTGTGCAGTCTGACTTAAAATTCGTGGATGGTATAGAAAGAACCCACCACTACCAGGTACAACTTTCCGCGACCCCTCTGTTGAGGTACCCAGCATGGTGGAACGGGTCTGTGAGGAGGAGCGACAGTGCTGCTGTCTGATGATTGGTCAGTGACGATCGTCACTCTAGACTTGTCCACAATATTTAAATATTTCATCGGCTGTAAGCCGCCGTTGTTGTTTATATTTGCCTTTCTCCTTGGTTGATTTGTTAACTGGGTTTATTGACACCATGACACAACATCATGGTCTTCTAACAACGTTGTTAAAAGACCATGGGGTTGTGTTGCTCCTCTCAGGAACAGGAGGCGGGGCTTCAACAGGAGCTCCTCCTCTCAGAAAGAGCAGCTTCTCTCAGGAACAGGAGGCGGAGCTTCAACAGGAGCTCCTCCTCTCAGAAAGAGCAGCTTCTCTCAGGAACAGGAGGCGTGGCTTCAACAGGAGCTGAATGCTGCTGTTCACAATGAGAAAATTTAAACTGAGTCACAAAAGAATGACTTAACAGCCACTGGCTGCTTCCATGTTCTTCACTGGATGGCTCAGTCGTTCATAACCCTGCCTACATTTTTACCATACTTTCTGTTGTGGGACCAGAGACAGAGTTGGCCCTGGGTGCGCTTTGTGTACTGTAACCCCCCTCTCTGCTCCGATCCGCCACACACTGTGGTGGAACAGCGGCTTTACAGGGCGACACATACCTGATCAATCTGATCACAATAAAACCTCACGTTGGCTTCACATCATAGGCCGGATTATTAATGTGCTTCTTGGCAAAGAGCCTGAAGTCACAACACAGAAAACGAGGAGGAGGAGCTGAAGTGTAAACCTGAGAAGTTTGTTGGCCTGTCCTGCTACAGGTGGTGGGAGTGGCTCAGGCCATTAACAAACAATGTGCGGAGGACAACGCCTTCACTGAACAGGACGAAAAGGTGAGTGAAGCCCAGCTTACCTGTAAGATTCATCTCTACTTCCTGCCTTCATCATGAAACAACACATTTCCTTGCCATTTGAAGACACATGAACAGCCTTTTAAAAAGGATATTTGGAAATGATTTGATGTTATGGAATTGATTGGTCTATGTTCAGGGTGTGAGCTACTGGGGGGGCAGGGGTGCTCAGCCCCCCTTAAAGAGTCAGGCGCCCCCTTAAAACATGATTTGTAAAGTTTTAGGGGTCTCTAAAATATTGGTTTAGGGCTAGGGTTTATGCTTAGGGTTCTATGCATTTCGTTTTTGTTTTTTTGTCATGATCATGTGTTAAATAAGTCTATTTTTATTTATCTGTTTGTGCACAAGGGGGAATCTTCACTCTTTCATTTTAATAAAGTTGCCGGCCTGCATGCAGTTCCAAGTGTGGGGGCGCTAGACTGAAACTTCTCTTTAAATCAGACAGCCGCTCAATTTCAAACAGGGAAACCTGGTAAATGTGTGATTTCCTAATAAAAAATAATGTGAGGGACTCTGAGGAGCAGCATCAGGAGCTGGTCCAGGTCTGTGGTGCTTCTGTCTGAAGGTAATGTCTATAAACTGTAGTATTAATACTCAGCACTGTTTTGTATATGATGGTACTAAGGATTGGATCTCTGCTCGTCTGGACATTTTTTTAGAATTCCTTTGGTCATGCATGTTTAGCATCAAGTATTTTTTGTTGATGCGTGTGAACGTATTTCAGAGGTTATTTTGTGCACGTTATTGTGGATTTGATTCCCAGTGAAGTTGCACTTTTTTTTTCCCATTGACGTTTATATGACGTCCAGACAAGACGTCCATGAAATGTCCTGGAAATTCATACAAAAAACTGTAATTGTGGCTTTTTGTTGGACCAGTTGTGTCCCTGAAGCCACAGCTTTTTGTTTAGTTTTAGGTTTAGTTTTGGCTAAGTGGGGTAGAAGGGTCGGCTTGTATAATGAATGCGTTATGCAGTTTGGATGAGTCGTGTTGACGTTTTATGCAGTTTTATGCTTTTCTAAAGCAACAAAACCAAAGAGTGATGAATCTGTTCTCCTTGACCTCTGTTTGCCTTAGTCGTCTTCACTTGCCTCAAAATTCTGTCTCCTGATCGATGGCATGTGCTTCGCTCTACACAGGACTTCTCGGCTTACCTGGCCTTCTCCGGCATCGTGCTGCACAACGCACAGCTCTACGAGACGTCGCAGCTGGAGAACAAACGCAATCAGGTGAGTGGGAGGAGTTTTCAGGGGAGGTGCACGCCTACAGGGGGCGCTCTGTACTTACTGTGTGTGTGTGCGTGCGTGTGTGTGTGCGCAGGTGCTGTTGGACCTGGCGAGCCTGATCTTTGAGGAGCAGCAGTGTCTGGAGGTTTTACTGAGGAAGATCGCAGGAACCATCCTCTCCTTCATGCAGGCTCAGGCCTGCACCGTCTTCATCGCCGACGAAGACTCAATGGTCAGAACACACACACACACACACACTTGGAGGAGCTTCTCTTCTTTTCTGTTAGTTCACTGATTTAAAGGGACAAGGATCATAAATAAACTGGAAAAACTATGAATAAGCACATGAAACTAGTGCAAGCTTTCAAATATGCTCTCAGTAAGTGTATTTATTATTATTTATTGATGTTACAGGAGGACAGTCGTACTCGTAGCATTTCCTTGATCATTTACAGGAATCCAGTTAGACGATATGAAAGCAAGTAACATTGAACCCAGTTTGATTTTTGTCTTTACAATGGTGTTTTTTTACAATATTTTATCAAGAGTGATAGACACAATAGGGCACCATTGAAGTGTGAGATATCCTGAGAAAACATGCTGCTGTCAGTGAACGAATGAAGAGTTTGTTACAAAATTTGGAAATACATGAATATAGTGAATACACAGTGAAAAGAAACACACAGAATCAGACAATCTCACTGATTGTTGGTTGTTTGAAAGATATTTATAGATGTTTGCAAACAAGTGGACCAGTTCAGCCACTGGTTGCTGCTACATTTAGTCTGCTGGAGTCCATGCTTCTTCGATTTACTGCTGGAGAATAACACAAGGTGTTTTTCTTTTAATGGACATGGATCATATTAGAATATAAAGCTAATACATGTGAATTAGCTAAAATATATATATAAAAAAAGAATATGGAATATGGGCTGTCAGAAAATCAAAGTCAGGTGTTATTTGAGTTTCAGTCACATGTTTGATATTCACTGCGTCCCGTTAGGAAGTCAGGTCTGATGTGATTTTACTTTTAAAGTCACTTTGTTCTGCTGATTTGATTCAGCGTCTTGGATAAAACTCTCTGAAAGTTAAAAGCATTGATCAACTCTGTCCTCCGTAGGCTCTTTCCTGCTACTGTTGGACCACATACTCACTTCTTTTCTCCTGGTATAATCACTGCAGCTTCTAAACATCACTCAGTTTGTTTGTTGAGGCTGGCCAGCAGATATTGCTCTGCATCTAGAGGAAACCATGAAGGTGTACCCAACAGCAACGGACAGATTATCTCTCCATGTACTGCCCTGTGTACCGTATACTCTCTACTCTGACTTTTATGGGCTGCAGCGATTTGCAGTGTGAGCTCCTCTAACAACATCATTAACTTCACTCTGGAAATGTGCACAACCAGGTCAGAGGAAGCCTTTTCTAATGCAGCCTATATTTATGGTTGGGGAGAAAAATGTGAGTGGAAAATGCTTAAAATAGGTATTAGATAGTGAATGACTGTGTGGCACAGTCTTAGAAGGGGACAGTTCTTGGTGCTGCACGTCTCCAGAGGATATCCTGTCAAGGAAAATTGATGAATGCATCAGGAGGGAAGGCGAATCAGTGTGTGGAGGATTGGCGTGAAGGAGCAGAGTGATATGTCAGAGCATCGAGTTAAACCAAACATCCATCCATCCATTTTCTGCCGCTTATCCGGGGCCGGGTCGCGGAGGCAGCAGTCCGAGCAAGGTTGCCCAGACTTCCCTCGCCCCAGACTCTTTCACCAGCTCTTCAGGTGGCACCCCAAGGCGTTACCAGGCCAGCCGAGAGACATAGTCCCTCCAGCGTGTCCTGGGTCTGCCCCGGGCCCTCCTACCGGAAGGACATGCCCGGAACACCTCCCTGGGGAGGCGTACGGGGGGCATCCGAAACAGGTGCCCGAGCCACCTCAGCTGGCTCGGTGGCTCCTCACCCCATCTCTAAGGGTACGCCCAGCCACCCTACGGAGGAAGCTCATTTCAGCCGCTTGTATCCGGGATCTCGTTCTTCCAGTCATGACCCATAGTTCATGACCATAGGTGAGGGTAGGAATGAAGATCGACCGATAAATTGAGAATTTCTTCTTTTGGCTCAGCTCCTTCTTCACCACGACGGACCGATACAACGTCCGCATAACTGCAGACGCTGCACCGATCCGCCTGTCGATCTCACGCTCCATCTTTCCCCCACTCGTGAACAAAACCCCGAGATACTTTAACTCCTCCACCTGTGACAAGGGTACTCCACCGACCTGAAGGGGGCAAGCCACCTTTTTCCGGTGGAGAACCATGGCCTTGGATTTAGAGGTGCTGGTCCTCATTCCACCTGCTTCACACTCGGCTGCGAACCGCATCAGTGCATGCTGAAGGTCCTGGTTTGATGGAGCCAACAGAACCACGTCATCTGCAAATAGCAGAGATGAGATCCTGTGGTCCCCAAACCGGACCCCCTCCAGGCCCTGGCTGTGCCTAGAAATTCTGTCCATGTATGTAATGAACAGAATCAGTGACAATGGACAGCCCTGCCAGAGGCCAACGTGCACTGGGAACAGTTCCAACTTACTCCCGGCAATGTGAACCAAACTCCTGCTCCAGGCATACAGGGACCAAACAGCCCTTAACCGAGGTCCCTGGACTCCATTCTCCCGGAGCACCCACCACAGGACGTCCCGAGGGACCCGGTCGAACGCCTTCCCCAGATCTACAAAACACATGTGGACTGGTTGAGCGAACTCCCATGAACCCTCAAGCACCTGGTGGAGGGTATAGAGCTGGTCCGGTGTTCCACGACCAGGACGAAAACCTCATTGTTCCTCTTGGCCGGACCCTCCTCTCCGGTACCCTGGAATAGACTTTCCCGGGGAGGCTGAGGAGTGTGATCCCTCTGTAGTTGGAACACACCCTCCGATTCCCCTTCTTTAAAAGAGGGACCACCACCCCGATTTGCCAGTCCAGAGGTACTGTCCCCGACGGCCACGCGATGTTGCAGAGATAGCCACGACCTTCCCTGCATATCCAGAGACTTAAGGAACTCTGGGCCCATCTCATTCACTCCCAGTGCCTTGCCACCAAAGAGCTTCGCAACATCCTCGGTGACTTCAGCTGGGTAATGGATGAGTTCACCTCTGAGAACCCAGCCTCTGCTTCCTCAATGGAAGACGTGATGGTGGAATTGAGGAGGTCCTCGAAGTATTCCTTTTGTTTTTTTTTCGAAGTATTCCTTCCACCGCCCAATGACATCTCCAGTTGAGGTCAACAGCTCCCTACCTCCACTGTAAACAGTGTTGGTGGAGAACTGCTTTCCCCTCCTGAGGCCCTGGACAGTTTGACAGAATTTCCTTGGGGCCGACCGATAGTCCTCCTCCATGGCCTCTCCGAACTCCTCCCAGACCCGAGTTTTTGCCTCCACCGCAGCCCGGGCTGCGGTATGCTTGGTTCGCCGGTACATGTCAGCTGCCTTGGGAGTCCTATGGGCTAACAATGCCTGATAGGGCTCCTTCAGCTTGACAGTGTCCCTTACTTCCGGTTTCCACCACCGAGGGTTGGGGGTTACTGCCACGACAGGCACCAGAGACCATGCGTCCACAGTTCCGAGCGGCACCTTCGACAGTTGAGGTGGAGAACATGGTCCACTTGGACTCAATCTCTCCAGCCTCCCCCGAGATCCGTGAGAAGCTCTCTCGGAGGTGGGAGTTGAAGACTGCACAGACAGGGGGCTTGATCAGGCGTTCCCAACAGACCCTCCTGACACGTTTGGGCCTGCCGAGTCTATCCGGCCTCCTCCCGGTCCAGCGCATCCAACTCACCACCAGGTGGTGATCAGTTGACAGCTCTGCCCCTCTCTTCACCCAAGTGTCCAAAACACATGGCCAGAGATCAGATAACACGACCAAAAAGTCTATAATTGACCTCCGGCCTCGGGTGTCCTGGTGCCACGTGCACTTATGGACACCCCTGTGCTCAAACATTGTGTTGTGATGGACAAACTGTGGCAAGCATAGAAGTCCGATAACAGAACACCACTCAGGTTCAGATCGGAGAGACTCCAAGAAGGTTGAGTACTCTGAACTGCTGTTCGGTGCAGAGGCCGAGACAACAGTCAGAGACCTGTCCCCTACTTGAAGGCGTAGGGACGCAACCCTCTCGTTCACCGGGGTGAACTCCAACACATGGCGGCTGAGCTGTGGGGCAATAAGCAAGCCCACTCCAGCCCGCCGCCTTACACCGCGGGCAACTCCAGAGAAGTGGAGTGTCCAGCCCCTGTCGAGGAGCTGGGTTCCAGAGTCCAAGCTGTGTGAGGAGGTGAGCCAGACTATATCGAGATGGTATCTCTCAACCTCCCTCACAAGCTCGGGCTCCTTCCCCCCCAGCGAGGTCACATTCCATGTCCCAAAAGCCAGATTTTGTGTTCGGGGATCGGGTCGTCGAGGTCCCTGAAGTCGACCGCCACCAAATCCACACTGCACCCAACCCCTGCGGTAGCCTCTGTGGGTGGTGGGCTCACAGGAGGAAGTGGACAGTTCCACGTCGTCCCTTCGGGCTGAGCCGGCCGGGTCCTAAGGGCAATAGCACGGCCACCAGGCGCTCGCAAACGAGCCCGACCCCAGGCCTAGCTCCAGGGAGGGGCCCTGGCTACGCCTTACCGGGCGATGTCTCTTCTCACTTTGGTTTTTTCTCCATAGGGGTATGTTGAACTGCTTTTAGTCTGGCTCGTCACCAAGGACCTATTTGCCTTGGGAGACCCTACTGGGAGGCATAGAGGCCCCCGACAAGATAGCTCCTAGGATCATTCGGGTACTCAAACTCCCCCACTACGATTAGGTAGCAGTTCAAGGGGGAGGTAAACGAAACAATTATCTGTCATTTTCCATGCGGTAATGGCCTGTCTGTGACTGGAGATAAATGGGATGTAGGTCATCTACGGATTGCTTCTTAACAGGTTTATTTTTATTGGGGTTCAGTAGAAACAATCATTACCTGCAGGACTCTTACATATATGTAACATCAATTATTTATGAGAGTGCTCACTACTAAAGGAACGTGTGCTTTCTGTTCTTGTCAAACAGTCTGGATTTCGACAAGTCAAACTAGGTGCAACATCATTTTAGTTAGATATATTTTTCGAGGTTTGGTCGAGAAAGTCTTTCTTGTTTCTGAGTTTGATGGAAATCATAACACTTGTGGTGAATTTGGTTGTTTTTGTGAGTTCTTCCAAGAATGTTTGTGAATGTCCTTCGTTACATACAACGCTGCAGAATGTCGGCCTAGACGATCATCAGTAAATCAGTTAAGTCAGTGCTTCTTAAATGGTGGGGCGAGCCCCCTGGGGGGGCGTGGTGGGGTGTCAGGGGGGGCGTGAGGCAGGTGCAACTTTCAGTATTAGGTCTTTATTCATGCTTGAACGATAAGAAAAGGGCCTCCAGCTCATTTTATTAATTTATTTTGATAACCAGGCGATTGTATGCAGAATGCTGGTGCCAGCAAATCATACAGATAAATAAATACATATTATCAGGTTCTCAATGGTAGTACAATTGGGGGGGGGGGCTGAACTTTTTTTGTCCTCTAGGGGGGGCATGACAGAAAATAATTGAGAGCCACTGAGTTAATTGCACAATAAATGAAATGAACTTGATAATGTTGCCCATGTGGAAAAAGGGTGGTGAGGAATGACACCTTAAAGAGCCTTTTTATTAATTGTTTTGGATGAGTGTGGTTTTATATTTGAGTGGAGTTCTTTTCTGAACAGAGGTGGTCTTTGTAATCATTTTGGTTGTGATTTTCAGTCAACTGCAGCTTTTGTTAATAGAGAGTAAATTTTTTTCAATTGTCATTTTATTTGTCCAGATTATTTAAAAGTTCTTGACATTCTAATTACAATGGGAGAAATTAGAAATTAAATATTATTGCATTTGAAAGGGTATATTTGCATTATTCTGATATATTATCGTCAAATATGTGGTTAATTTGGTCTCCAAATAATGTTGACAGTGATATTGTTTATCAGCAATAATAATAATAATAATGATAATAATGGGACAATATATCGTCCAGCAAAATGTGTTACTGTCACAAGCCTACGAGAATGCACATCCTGCAAACCTGACAAATAATGCTTTTCCCATCCATCCATCCATCCATAATCAAAGCTGAGCACCCAGAGATAATCCATGCACATGAAAGTGTCATACATGGAGGATCAGTGTTTTCACATCAACATTGTCTACTTCACTTTCAATCAACTTTATTTATATCACACTTTTTTATACAACAAGGTGCTTAACATGATTAAAAACAGTGCAAGGATATAAAAGATAATTATGAAGCAAATGAACACACAAACACATACACAGGGGTCGATCTTAACGCCAGCCCGAGACCAGTACATATTTTTACGGACTAGGACACATTTGCAATGGCCAGTCCATGCGACTTACGCAAAATTAGAAATTTCCGATCCAACTTGCAGAGATTTGAGATCCATGAAGCCTCGTCTCTTTACTGTTACCTGCCGGCTTCTGTGCTCGGGAAGTTGGCATTGTAGCCAACCAACTTTTCATTACATGTCCACTGTTTTAACGTATTTTACGCTCAAAACACTGCAAAGCAAACATCAACGTGGATGTTTGCAAAGCCGTCCAGCGAGACAGACGCTCTGCCGCCAGAAGTCACCGTCAGCTCACCAAGGAGAACAACCCTGATCGCCGCAACAAAACAGCAGCTCCTCCGTGCTGTTGCAGGTGATTCACACCTCCGTGAAGCGGTGTCATACTCCGTGCTAAACTCACTGAATATAGTCCCTATCATTTGTGTTGCGTTAGAGCTGGAAACACTGGAGTTTGTCCTGTGTTGCTAAATAATTTCTCCAGGAACTAATAAAGTGATTGTGAGGTTTTAAAGATAGAACAAGTTTATCATGAGATGATGTCAGGCAGACCCCCACATTGTCCATATGGAATAAATATATTTTGTATTCTTTCCTTTTCTGACCTTATACTAACCTCAAGTTGTCCTTTGAGAGAATACATGCGTACATTTGTACTTTTCATACTTTCCTGTGGAGAGGAGTTTATTACTGCCTCATATAAAAACAATAATGATAATGATATTAAAGAAAACAGGTCTGGCAGTGGAATAGTGTCAGTATAGCAGGCAGGTGATGAGGGAGGTAGGGGGTGACTACATTCTGAGCTGATTTTCTAGTTTTTTGCTGTGTACCATAAGGGAAGAAAACTCTAAGATGATGTACCTGCAACACATAATGTAGCATTTAAAAAAAAAAAATCAATTGTTATTTCTCTGATCGTAATTTTTATATAACATGAAACTGTTTTTGTTTAACACAATATATTTCACTGGGTGCAGGACTAGTATAAAGTCTGCAGGACTAGAGCAACCCATGGCTCACTAGTCCGCTCGACTAGTGGGGAAAAAAAACAAGATCTATCCCTGCACACATAAATTAAGGCATTCCTGGTGATATGTAGACATGGCAGGGCACCGAGGACTAAGGTGAGGAAAGGAGAAGCCGTCGGTGGAGAATCCAAAATGGCCGACAATTTTTCTGCTTCCGGATGACCGCCGCCATCTTGTTTGGCCATTTTGATCCGAATCACCACCCCAGCGCCCCTGTTGGTGGGAGGCAGTACTACATGCAATATGTTTTGTTCCGATACACAATTACAGCGTCACTGTTGGTGGGAGGCAAGAGAACATGATCCGCAATACAACCGTGCTCCTCAAGAACTGAAACCTCGCCAGTGCGGTATAAAAATGGCGGTGTACGGCCGCCGACATACTTGTTTTTGGCCTCCGCCATATTTAAAAGGACAAGTGACGTCAGTGCTTCAGTTCCGTCACGGTTTCATGGATCATGTTTAGTTTGAAGAAGCACAAGAACACTGGAGGAACATCCAGGTAGATATAATGTGAACAAAGCTCAGAGTATTTATATAAGGTCCAGAACCAAGTAGATTGGAGAGAGAGAGAGAACCCACCCCCATCATATTACATTTTCAATTTATACAAACACAGCCTAGAGAAAAGAATGCTTTGAAGAAAAATATAATGGAGGTTTCATTATCAACCTCTATGCATCTCTTAAGAAAATGCTGAATCACTTTTCAATTACATAAATGATCTGATTCTCGTAAGCAAAGAAAACTTTACAAATGTAGAAGAGGATGGAATCAAATTTTGAACAATTTAATTCAATGTATAATCATAAAAACAGCCTCTGATCTCCAGGCTCAGATGGAATAACGACAAACATTTCTGAAAAGAAATTAAACGTTGCTATTTGAGGCAATAATGTCTTACTGGTAAGGAATTATTGACAATGAAATGAGGCAGAATTATTTCAGACATCCTGAATAAGCTTTCCTTATGTAGCCCGTCTATTGCCTGCAAGCAGATAGAAATAGGGCCCTGAACTCGTTAGCATAAAAACAACAATAATATTAGTTTTGGGACTTGAAAATTAAGAGTACCAGGAAACAATCAATGGCAGCCGATGATGGTAAGTAGAGTTCACCGTTTGGTTTTTTTCACCTTTCACCTCAAAACAATTCACAGCCAACAATATGACAAAGAAAGCTTAGTAAAAGTTAACAAATAAGATGCTACTTTATTACAAAAAAAAGAAACATTGCAACAATAAACAAACAATCATGAAAACCTCGGCTAAGCCGGCATAAAAGTCTTTCAAAGCAAAATAACCCGTTGCCAGTTAAGTGGGAGTTCATAGGGAAAAATAAACTCAGTCTTGTTCTCCCAAACAAGTGGAATCAAACTCCAAGAAATACCTTCTAGAGGTGGTGAGGTGAGTCGGTGGTGCAAGTTGGAGCTGGGGCAGGAGCAGGATGCAGGAGGTGGTGCAAGTTGGAGCTGGGGCAGGAGCAGGATGCAGGAGGTGGTGCAAGTTGGAGCTGGGGGCAGGAGCAGGATGCAGGAGGTGGTGCAAGTTGGAGCTGGGACAGGAGCAGGATGCAGGAGGTGGTGCAAGTTGGAGCTGGGACAGGAGCAGGATGCAGGAGGTGGTGCAAGTTGGAGCTGGGACAGGAGCAGGATGCAGGAGGTGGTGCAAGTTGGAGCTGGGGCAGGAGCAGGATGCAGGAGGTGGTGCAAGTTGGAGCTGGGGGCAGGAGCAGGATGCAGGAGGTGGTGCAAGTTGGAGCTGGGGGCAGGAGCAGGATGCAGGAGGTGGTGACGAGGGGCGGCTGGGGGCAGGAGCAGGATGCAGGAGGTGGTGACGAGGGGCGGCTGGGGGCAGGAGCAGGATGCAGGAGGTGGTGACGAGGGGCCACTGGGGTCCCACGTGGCCAGAGGAACTCAGAGCGCTATCTGGTGACGGCTGGTCGTCTTCGGAGGGAAAACAGTTCAGGTGCAGTTGAGAGCTCGGACACACGCTGCGAGGAGTGGACGTCTGTTCCACCACTGCTCACTTGGTTGATGGCAGTATATCTACTATGAAGTTCTGGGCTAAAACTTCAGCCGTAGTTCACTCAGTCCACACTTTACTTTGTCAGCAAAACTCTCTCTCTCTCTCTGTCTGTCTCCTTCTCTGCTCTCTCTCTCTGTCTGTCTGTGTCTCCTTCTCTGCTCTCTTCTTCTCTGCTCTCTCCAGGCTGGTTCACCCACACCCTCTTCACACCTGTTTCCCTGCACCCCTCTGCTCACCTCAGCTTCCCAATTAACCAATGAGCAGCCATCAGGCTGCAGCCAGGCCCACACCATCTCTCCACCCAGAAACATCACATTTAAGAAATACACAACATGAAGTACACTAATAAACAGTTGAATACACAAAATGAAATACATCAAACATTCAAATAAACTTTTACATGTTGTACCTTTAACAAACCAAAATAAATGTATTTGAATCACCTTTTAATATATTTTAAACTTTTTATCCCACTACCAGGGGCATATATTTATCAATGTTTTAATATGTATTAATATTTTCCACTGGGCTACACTTACCTTCAGGACAACGTAGTGTCTCATCTAACCCCACTCTTCTCTATTCTAAATACTGCATTATAATAACACTGCACCTCTTATTTTATATCCCACATTGTTGCTGAGCCACGTAGCAAACCTTTATTCTGGAGACACTTGCTGTGGACATGATGGACCAAGTTGTCCAACTCTCTCTGAACCTATTTCAGCAAGACACTGCAGCTGGAACCACATCTGGAGAGTTCAGCTACTAAACTGATCTGCCTACTTCATTCATGCAGTGACAATGTGTGGTGCATTAAGCAAAACTAACTACAAGAATGGAGAGTAACTGTAGTTACTTCAGCAGGAAAGGAGTAAATGTCCATGACAAACCTTCAAAAAGTACCTCTGACAACTTTAAAAGAATCAAACATCCATGAATCAAGTCATTGTTCTTTATTTTATACACAAGCACAGGTGACTTTGATAGAGAAAACTCATATGAGCACGTGTGGAAATGAAAAAGTCCCTCTAACAGGAAGAAACCTTTGGAGAAACCAGAGTCAGAGGTGGCGTCTTTTCTGCTGAGTGGTTGAGAAGAGAGGACAGAAGAGAGGACAGACAGATAGATAGATAAGAGAGAGATCCACTCTGAAAGCTCCGCCTCCATTCTACTTTTAGAAAACCAAGAACCTCCAGTAAACCAGCACTCTGAGAACCAAAAGTAAAGGTAAAGATTCCAATAGATAAGACGTAACAAGCAGCAGCAGTGCAGCTACACTCTACTATCAGGTGAAAACAGGAAGTAATCAGATTACTACACCATCGCCAGGTGGAAACAGGAAGTAATCAGATTACTACTGTTGGGAACATTATGTAGGTATTTACTACGTCATATGGATCACTATTTAGGTTGTGGTTGGCTATCGATAATGATTAATAATTATCAAAGATAGTTATTAATAATGTTGAAATGTAATCTGATCTGTATCAGAACCTCGGAGCTCCACCTGTCTTAACAGGAAATGATAGCCAATTCGGTTATATCAGTCTCATAAGATATACTAAACAGTTAATCAGCAATGTGAATTAATAGTTACATTAATTACAGTTACCAGAATTAACAATAAAGCTTGAAGGATTTTGGAGTTCTTGACACAGAAGAGGTCAACATTTCATTCACCTTTGTGATCATTAATAAAACAGCAAGTATGATTCTAAACATTATATTTATTAACAATGAAAACAAATAAACACACATTCTAACTACCTATATACAGCTGTGTGTGTGTGTGTGTGTGTGTGTGTGTGTGTGTGGAGAGAGAAAGAGAGAGAGTTGGAGGGAGTGTGTGTGTGTGTGTGTGTGTGACGTGTGATGGAACTACGAAACAAGATGGCGGATCACAAGAAACTACATTCCAAATGGAAGTTGTCAGAGAACAGGAAGTCTGTCCTGGGTCTCCACCATGTGCTGGAGAACAATGGAACATGAAGCTAGTCTTTAGCGTCTGCTTCCTGTGTGTCTCTGCTAAAGGACCATTTCTAGAATGAGTTGATGTGAATGAGACTTGTTTTGTAAAACGTCAGGAGTCATCAGATGGTGTTCAGTTACTTTGTGATGTTGTCTTTGATGTGATATGTGTAGGATTGTGAGTTAACTAGTTAGTAAAGCAAAGATTAGCATGCAGACCCTGTGTCTGTGGCAGAGCTAACAGTGGTTTACAAGTTGATGACAGTGCCTAATATAATTATCAGCAGAACGCGATCACTGTAACAGAACCAACACATCTTCATGAAAGTTAAACAGTTCTATCATAGCATCAAGTTTAACTAATCTCAGGTAAAGCCCAGTTGTTACCACTTCCTTGGAAGAGTTCAGTTGTTGTCCTGCTGGAGGGAAGCTGGTGTCTTCTCCTGTAGTTAGCACCTCCTGCTAACTGTGGTTGCTGGTTCTGCAGGCTGAGGAGAAGAAGATGAAGTTGATGTTTCAGGAGTCCTTCTTTGCAGCTCCTGGTTGTCCCTTTGTCCAGACTGAGGAGCTGGTCGCTCAGGTCTGTGATGGTTTTCCTGCTTGTTCAGGAAAAACACAAAGAAGCTCTGTGAGGGTCCCTGGTCCCGTCCTGGAGAAACCGGTTGGTTTCCCTGGAGATCAGACTCTGGGTGCTGGTCTCTGGATCAGGGGAAGGTCTGACCCTCGTGGTCGGGTCAGCGGATGAGTTGAGGAGTGGAGGCCTCTGGTTGCCGGCCTCTCGTGTTAGCTGTGTGCTAACGCTTGATGAGCTGCTCTGCAGCAACTCACCTACTCAGAGTGTAGTTGTGCAAGAGAGAATGGAGGCTGGCTGAAGCCTTTTGTTGACGTGTGACTTCAGAGGTGTCAAAGCCTGAGAGCTTCAACCAATCAATGACTGGCTAAATGCATTGGGGATAGTCTTGAGCAGAAAGGGGGGGAGGAAGGTCCTGGAGAATGTCCCTCCTTCCCCACTCTAGGTGTGAAAGGCCATCACATTCCTGGGTCAGAATTCATGTCATGACTGCGTCTCATGACAAATGAATATTGTCTCTCCCCAGAAATGAACAAACTTTCTGTGGTCCTGCAGATCCCAACACTACACCATCACCAGATGAAAACAGGAAGTAATCAGATTACTACACCATCACCAGGTGAAAACAGGAAGTAATCAGATTACTACACCATCACCAGGTGAAAACAGGAAGTAATCAGATTACTACACCATCACCAGGTGAAAACAGGAAGTAATCAGATTACTACACCATCACCAGATGAAAACAGGAAGTAATCAGATTACGACACCATCACCAGATGAAAACAGGAAGTAATCAGATTACTACACCATCACCAGATGAAAACAGGAAGTAATCAGATTACTACACATCACCAGGTGAAAACAGGAAGTAATCAGATTACTACACCATCACCAGATGAAAACAGGAAGTAATCAGATTACGACACCATCACCAGGTGAAAACAGGAAGTAATCAGATTACGACACCATCACCAGATGAAAACAGGAAGTAATCAGATTACTACACCATCACCAGGTGAAAACAGGAAGTAATCAGATTACTACACCATCACCAGATGAAAACAGGAAGTAATCGGATTACTACACCATCACCAGGTGAAAACAGGAAGTAATCAGATTACGACACCATCACCAGATGAAAACAGGAAGTAATCAGATTACGACACCATCACCAGATGCATTCAGACTCTTGTTCATCATGGAGGTTGGTTCTCCAGTGAGAGAGCTAGAACGTTCTCCACTGGCTATGAGGACCTGGGCCTCCAGCCTTGTGTGACCTTCAGCCATCAGGAAGTTGATGATGATCTGAAAAACACTGAAAAGCTGCATGTAGATGGTTTCAAAAGACAAATTATTGACCACTACTTCTATGATGTCCTCCATTCGACTGACCGTCTTACTTCTGGAAGTACAACATCTAAAACATAACTGATGAGTCTCACGTTCCTCTTCTTGGTTCCTGTAACCTCCTCCATCTCTTCCAGTAGCTCCAACATCTGCTGCAATACAGAGGAATAAAAGTAAACAAATCAAGCTTATGTTACGTAAAAACTCTCAAACTTGATGAAGAGATGTTTTATAACCTGCTGGTCACTGAAACAACATCTTCATGATGACGAGCTGCTGGAGGGCAGGTGATGCAGACGACATCTTCCAGAGGTTCCTTCTGTCTGAACGACCCTCCAGTCCATGAGGTCATCATGAAGCTCTGAAGCCAAAGATCAAAGAGAGAAGAGAGAACAGATATTAGAACCACTAACAGCACAGTTTGCTTCACTCACCTTGATCTGCTCTCTGGAAAACACAGTGAGGATCCTCCTCCTCCTTCAACAGCCTCAATGATCCTGCAGAGAAAAACACCTTGTGGAAACCAATGAAAAGAAAAGTTCCACTTTGATTAAAGTCAAAACTGTCTGGGAATTATTGTTTCTGTGATTTAAAGAATATTAATCATCAACTGCAGACAAGATGCAGAATCAGTTGATATTTTACTTTGACAATGTGATCATCAAACTCCTGTTGATGATTAAACCTTTATGAAAGTAGTGACCTCATATAAAGACACAACATCAACACAGAATACATATCTCACCAAGTGGTTCAGTACTTTCTGCCATACGACACACATCTATTGAATAACTATACAAACTATTGTTGTAGTACCTTGTGCTCTCATTGGTGGTCTTACATCCACAGCTGGATGACTCCTCCAGATGTTTGTGGGATTTTAAGGCACAACCGACATGCAGCCAGCCTTTGCAAAGTTTGCACTGCATCCATTCCAGCATTTCTGTGTCTGTATTAAAAAAAATCCTGCAAAACAAGAGATGTATTCACATTATTGTTGTTTTGTTTTATTTAAAATATAAGATTTGCTCTGAAAAAAGAACAAGTCAATCATCATCATTTATATTTGTTATAACTTTCTGTTCACTTTATTGTGTTGATTTCACTGCAGTGTTTACATTATTTATCTTTTTATACTTCTCTTAACTTATTATATTCATAATCTGTATAGATGTTAGCTCAATGATTTCTATTGTTAGTGTGTGAAATTCTTTTTTAAATGCAGATGTGAAGATTAATGCAATTTCAGTTCTCTATATGTGGCATAGACAAACATTTAGCTTTATTGACAAACATCTAAATGAATCGTTGCATTATGTTATATATTTGATTTAAAATTTCTCTCATAACCTTTATTAACTTTCTCATGTGAATGCACTGATAAAAAGTTTCATCCCAGATACATGCTTCCTATTAAGATGCCTGATTATAATAAATCAATTATTAGTCACATTTTAGTGACCGAGGATGAATAGTAATGTAATTTTACACATAAAGACACATGGTGACACAAAGTGAATATATAAATCCATACATTCTATACATCCATTAATACAGAATGATATGATTACTGGTGCAGTTCAATGTCGGCACATTCTTAATTCTTAATTCTTAACACACCAAAAGTTACTGGAGAAAGTTTTCACAAGGCAAGAAATGACAGTGATAAACTACTGCTTCTTATTAGAGCAGGATGATCGTTTCTAAATAGACAACAAGGAAACTCTTTACCTTATGAGAAGACAATCCTCCTTCTGTTGACATACGAAAGACTGGAAAACAGAAACCATAAATGTGCGTCTTTTCAGCGAATGACTTCTTTTTGGCGTCATATCCGGCGAGTGGTTCCGCTACGTCACTTCTCAAGTGCTTATGTTGTCTACGTACCTTCCTGCATGTTCGGTCGGAACGTAACTTACTGTGGGTCGGCCTCCGGGAACGTAATTCCCTACGTTTTCAGTCCTATACGTCCCTTCCTGTATGTCGCTTATGTGAACGTCACTTCCTGTGCGTCATTTTGCGTCATTTCCGGTCACGCTTCCGCCTTGCTCGATTTCAAGATGGCGGCGACCTGTAAATAAGTATGGCGGCGCCTGCAACACCGCCATCATGGATTCCCCACCGACATCTCTTGGAGGAAAGGGCCGCATTTAGTGGCACAGCCTCTACCCACAGGGGGCACTGCCACACAGATCCCCCCCTAGCCTGGGCAGACCGACGAATCCCACAACAAACGTAAGGGACCAATCAGGTGCCCGGGGCAGGGACTCCCACGGGAACCTGGCCACCACCAGTGTAGCAACCCCTGAGAGGAACCACGAGAGGTATAACAATTCAGAACCTAGGAAAACTACATAAATAGGTAAAAGTAGATAAATAAATAGATAATACACATATCTGCACAAATACATAAATATAAATATACATACACATATGTAGAAATCAGTTAAATGCCTGATTAGAAAGTTCAGTTTTTAACCACTTCACGCCGAGCAGCGCAGGGCTGCAGTCCGCTCTTGGTTTTGGCTCGCCATCCTCTGGGAGTGTCCGGTGATTCCTAGACACACACTGACACTCTCAAGACGAGCACCAGGGGAAATGATCTGTAAATGAGCCATCATACACCCAGAAGAAGTGACAGACAATCTCAGCTTCTCCATTCCCACTTTCAAAATGTGCTATGCCTGAGGTCCTCATGGCTGATGAAATGTATGTAGGAGCAGACGTGTCAGCATTGGTGCGCTGTTACCATGACAGCAGATCAACCAAGCAGGGGTGAAAGTGACAGCTTTTGTCGAACTGGTGTGATTGTGCGTCTGTCGGCATGATTGCAGCCGATTAACCTGTCCAACTCCAGACCCCTCCCCGTTGGAGTGGTGGAGGCACACTGGCTAGAAAATCCACAAACAAAGCATTTATCATGTAGAAATATAGTCATACTGCACATCAGATTACAGAAAAGCTCCACTGCAAACACTTTAGCTAACTTTGCGCACTTCAAACACAATTCCGAAACCAAGCAAAGTAATTCTCAAAGATCAAAGAAGTCTGTATAGCGCCACCCAGTGGAACCACTTGTTATATTTACATCCCCAGTGCGCTGCTCTGCCCTGCTACAAGTGCGATATGTCAAATGAAAGCAGAGACTGTTGTGACAAGAACTCTGTGAACCAGAAGACAAAAGGGAAAAAAAATACTTGTTTAGACGTGAGACGTCCCAGTAACATTTTATTGATCCTTGCACATCTGAGCAAATCCACAGTGTTCCTTTTATCATGACACCAAAATGATTCAAACACACCTTGTGGTTGTAGAAATATACTAATTTGGGGTTTCTTATCGTTTGAGCAGAAGTCTATAGAAGAGGCTCGGGCCTCTGGAGCGTAAACAAAGCAGGAGTGAAAGTGACAGTTGGAGCTCAGGTTTTACTTCTGGCCACATGTGAATACTGCAGCGTGTACTAACTGCACCCTGGAAGTACTTGACCTCCACCAACATGACAAACTAATGTCTTTATTAAGCAGAGTTGTGACTCACTTTTTTGCATATCTAAATGAGACTTGCTTAAAGAAACCTTTCCTCACATTCAGTTTTATTAGCTTACAGGTTTATAGCCGACACCAGCTAACTAGCATTGTGCTTGAGCAGGTAGGTGTGTATTCACATGTATGTTTCTCTCAGTGTACATCTTTTTTTCTCCCCAGCCTTCTCCAAAAATATTCCGTCCACCCGTCACTATGAACACGGCTCAATACGAGGCTTCAAGGCATGTAGTACACATGCCAGGCCTTTAGGGGTGCTGTGACTCACCAAACACACCAAAAACAGAGAAGAAGACAGAGCACATAGGAATCTTGAAGTATTTTCCTGCTCATAAACCTGTATATAACTCTAGTTCTAAAGGCCTATGGTCCTGCTCCTCCTGCTGCTAGCGTCAGTAGCTTCTGCAGCTCCACTGGAGCTTGTAGTCCCGGATTATTGGGGTTATTTGATGACATCACGGACCGCGGTGGGGGTTTGTCCACTTTGCTACGAGCCGGGGTTTTAGAATTTCCACACTCTGGGACCCGTGTTTAAAAAAAAAAATGTTTTCACACTTCTAAAACCGCCTCATGTGGATGACAGGCCAGAAACATCTGGTTTAGGTGAACCAGGTTCCTGGTGTGGACGACAGGCCAGAAACATCTGGTTTAGGTGAACCAGGTTCCTGGTGTGGACGACAGGCCAGAAACATCTGGTTTAGGTGAACCGGCTTACTGGTGTGGACGACAGGCCAGAAACATCTGGTTTAGGTGGACCAGGTCCCTGGTGTGGACGACAGGCCAGAAACATCTGGTTTAGGTGAACCGTGTTCCTGGTGTGGATGACAGGCTAGAAACATCTGGTTTAGGTGAACCAGGTTCCTGGTGTGGAAGACAGGCCAGAAACATCTGGTTTAGGTGAACCAGGTTACTGGTGTGGAAGACAGGCCAGAAACATCTGGTTTAGGTGAACCAGGTTCCTGGTGTGGAAGACAGGCCAGAAACATCTGGTTTAGGTGAACCGGGTTACTGGTGTGGACGACAGGCCAGAAACATCTGGTTTAGGTGAACCAGGTTCCTGGTGTGGACGACAGGCCAGAAACATCTGGTTTAGGTGAACCAGGTTACTGGTGTGGAAGACAGGCCAGAAACATCTGGTTTAGGTGAACCAGGTTCCTGGTGTGGAAGACAGGCCAGAAACATCTGGTTTAGGTGAACCGGGTTACTGGTGTGGACGACAGGCCAGAAACATCTGGTTTAGGTGAACCAGGTTACTGGTGTGGACGACAGGCCAGAAACATCTGGTTTAGGTGAACCAGGTCCCTGGTGTGGACGACAGGCCAGAAACATCTGGTTTAGGTGAACCAGGTTACTGGTGTGGACGACAGGCCAGAAACATCTGGTTTAGGTGAACCAGGTTACTGGTGTGGACGACAGGCCAGAAACATCTGGTTTAGGTGAACCAGGTTACTGGTGTGGACGACAGACCAGAAACATCTGGTTTAGGTGAACCAGGTTCGTGGTGTGGACGACAGGCCAGAAACATCTGGTTTAGGTGAACCAGGTTCCTGGTGTGGACGACAGGCTAGAAACATCTGGTTTAGGTGAACCAGGTTCCTGGTGTGGAAGACAGGCCAGAAACATCTGGTTTAGGTGAACCAGGTTCCTGGTGTGGAAGACAGGCCAGAAACATCTGGTTTAGGTGAACCGGGTTACTGGTGTGGACGACAGGCCAGAAACATCTGGTTTAGGTGAACCGGGTTACTGGTGTGGACGACAGGCCAGAAACATCTGGTTTAGGTGGACCAGGTCCCTGGTGTGGACGACAGGCCAGAAACATCTGGTTTAGGTGAACCAGGTTACTGGTGTGGAAGACAGGCCAGAAACATCTGGTTTAGGTGAACCAGGTTCCTGGTGTGGAAGACAGGCCAGAAACATCTGGTTTAGGTGAACCGGGTTACTGGTGTGGACGACAGGCCAGAAACATCTGGTTTAGGTGAACCAGGTTACTGGTGTGGACGACAGGCCAGAAACATCTGGTTTAGGTGAACCAGGTCCCTGGTGTGGACGACAGGCCAGAAACATCTGGTTTAGGTGAACCAGGTTACTGGTGTGGACGACAGGCCAGAAACATCTGGTTTAGGTGAACCAGGTTACTGGTGTGGACGACAGGCCAGAAACATCTGGTTTAGGTGAACCAGGTTACTGGTGTGGACGACAGACCAGAAACATCTGGTTTAGGTGAACCAGGTTCGTGGTGTGGACGACAGGCCAGAAACATCTGGTTTAGGTGAACCAGGTTCCTGGTGTGGACGACAGGCTAGAAACATCTGGTTTAGGTGAACCAGGTTCCTGGTGTGGACGACAGGCTAGAAACATCTGGTTTAGGTGAACCAGGTTCCTGATGTGGACGACAGGCTAGAAACATCTGGTTTAGCTGAACCAGGTTCCTGGTGTGGACGACAGACCAGAAACATCTGGTTTAGGTGAACCAAGTTCCTGGTGTGGATGACAGGCCAGAAACATCTGGTTTAGGTGAACCAGGTTCCTGGTGTGGACGACAGGCCAGAAACATCTGGTTTAGGTGAACCAGGTTCCTGGTGTGGACGACAGGCTAGAAACATCTGGTTTAGGTGAACCAGGTTCCTGGTGTGGACGACAGGCTAGAAACATCTGGTTTAGGTGAACCAGGTTCCTGATGTGGACGACAGGCTAGAAACATCTGGTTTAGCTGAACCAGGTTCCTGGTGTGGACGACAGGCCAGAAACATCTGGTTTAGGTGAACCAGGTTCCTGATGTGGACGACAGGCTAGAAACATCTGGTTTAGGTGAACCAGGTTCCTGGTGTGGACGACAGGCTAGAAACATCTGGTTTAGGTGAACCAGGTTCCTGATGTGGACGACAGGCTAGAAACATCTGGTTTAGCTGAACCAGGTTCCTGGTGTGGATGACAGGCCAGAAACATCTGGTTTAGGTGAACCAGGTTCCTGGTGTGGATGACAGACCAGAAACATCTGGTTTAGGTGAACCAAGTTCCTGGTGTGGATGACAGGCCAGAAACATCTGGTTTAGGTGAACCAGGTTCCTGGTGTGGACGACAGGCCAGAAACATCTGGTTTAGGTGAACCCGGTTCCTGGTGTGGACGACAGGCTAGAAACATCTGGTTTAGGTGAACCAGGTTCCTGGTGTGGACGACAGGCTAGAAACATCTGGTTTAGGTGAACCAGGTTCCTGATGTGGACGACAGGCTAGAAACATCTGGTTTAGGTGAACCAGGTTCCTGATGTGGACGACAGGCCAGAAACATCTGGTTTAGGTGAACCAGGTTCCTGATGTGGACGACAGGCTAGAAACATCTGGTTTAGGTGAACCAGGTTACTGGTGTGGACGACAGGCCAGAAACATCTGGTTTAGGTGACCCAGGTTCCAGGTGTAGATGGACCCTTAGAATAGATGTGGATGTTTAATTTGTTGTTGGCGATTGTTTCAGTAAACCAGTTGAAAACAGGCACTGAGAAAAGGACCCGGCAGATTCACAACTGTTTTTTTAACGTCATGACTGTTTGTTTATCTTGAACTGAATCTGTATTAGATTTTTTGAAATACACTTTGGGACATAATGGTGAAAGACGTAACGGCAGAGAGCATTGTGTACCTATCTTTTGAGACCAGTGACCTTGAAAGGTTCTGAAATGACGATTTTCAGTCCAACTGTCTCTTTCACGGATGCTTGTCAAGCAGCCAATCTCCTCGTTTCATTTGACATTACACCCCCACATGATGAATGCGTCAAAGGTTTGCAGTTACAGTTAAAGAAAACAGGTTTTCTGCTTAACTTGTTGTTCCTAAACCTGAACTATCCCGGGTTGCTTCTCAAAAAAATGCTGTGGACGCTTTCACCAAAACATTACAATGAAGCCAAACAATGGGGCCCTACGTATCATTACCCACACACAAAAGCAAGAACCTTGAACATGAAAGTACTGGGCGGTTTCTCACATCTTTTCTGGATTCAGAAAAAAAGGTCTTATTAGCCTCATGGCAGACAAAGCCTTGGGTCGCCTGTATAACCAGTGACACCCTCCCACTGTGGTGCTGGACCTCCTGCCTTAGCCCTCGTGCAACACGTTTCCATTTCCATTTGCCCAAACAGAGCAGAAAGCTCAACTTCAACACATTTCCCACCCACGAAAAGCTTTCAATAAAACTGATGCATGTGACAGGTCTGCTGTTCTGACTGTCAAGTCATTATAAACGCTGCTGGCGGATGGTATGTTGTTGTAAGTGCAGCTGCCATTAAATGTCAATTTCAGTGCAGCACTGCAGCCCATTCAGCGGCGGCTGTGTAGGTGTTGGGGGACATGATGTGCATTTCTATTGTTAAACACAGAAATTAGGTCCTTTTGTTTAACTTGTGATTTCACCATGCAGGGCATCCTATTGTTTTTCTGGCATCAGAATTATATTCCCATGAAAGCCATACAGTGAGTTTGCCTGAGCTGCACTCCATCACTGCCGCTCCTCCAGCCGTCCAACAACAGCAGCAGCTTGCCTCCTTCCAAGGGGCCGGTGGTGGGTGGACTGTCAGCTCATTGTAAATAGTGGTTTTACTAAGTATCATTTGCACAGCCAATCCTCTTTTAAGGATTTGTGTCCAGGTCTGGGTTAACTGCATGGGAATGTATGCCGTTGAAGTGGTTTGTATTGAGTTACCAAACACAGGAGTTTAACTTCCTCTGGTTTTCATTACAGCTCGGTTAGCTCTATTGGCGTGAAGGCTCTTCTTGTAAACATCGTCCAAGCCCTGAAAGCTGCTTTCATAAACCTTCTATAGCAACAAGCTGTGTGTAGAAAGCAGTGTCCGTGTGATTTAAAGCACCAGTAGAGTCTCAGTTCTTATTGAAATCACATTGGCTGTACTGGCCCGCAGCCTGCTGGACCGTCTTGTGTTCATGTGTTTGGGGATTTTCTGCCCCAATTCAATATATTTCCAGTGAATTGTGAAACGTGATCCTTTGACATGGAGGACAAGAGCACTGGGTCCAGATCAGCTTCATTTTTTCTAGTTATCTAGAAACCAAACCTTGAAGGCCCATTGATGCCTTATGTAGTGAGTGTGGCCATTACTCTGTGGTAACTTGATTACTTCTATATTATCTTTGTGATCAATCAAACTTTCTTTGTTAAACTCTTTTCATACAAACAGAAAACACAACGCACACAGTGTCAGGGATTGGAGGTGGTGTGCGGATGGACCCAAGCGCAAACTCCGAAAGTTCAGTAAAAACCAGGTTGCAGGGACGGACCACGGACGTGATTCAAAGACAGATGCTCGGAGCAGCCCCAGTGTTCTGGTGCAGCACTGCCGGAGCACGACCAGCAGCGCGGACACGATGCAGTGGTGGTCAACGTGCCCATGCTTCCTGCCCAAACACGGAAGTTAAGGCAGTCACATCCAGTGGTGGTCAGCACCGGAGTAGCTGCTCTGGCGTTTGAGCAAAAAGCTTGGCCTCCCGTGTACGGGCTCTGCACACGGGCTCAGCTCTGTGCCACGGCCAGCCGGGGTGCGCTCGGGGAAGATACTGGAGCGTTCGCTTCGGGACCAACACGAAGGATGCAGCTGCAGCTCTGTGGCGGCAAAAATTTTAAGTTAACTAAACAACTCGTGCAAAGCAGAAGATGTAAACAACAACAACAGAGGATTCATAAGGTCCAGATCTGCCGCCCGGCTGAGATTACTGTTGTCACGTCACATGTCTGCAGAGCTCTAAGCCCCAACCACATTTTAACCTACTTTCTGCAGTAGAAACGTGCCAGCCTTTGCTCTGGTTACGCTTTGCCGTACAGCTCCATAATGCTCTGTTCCATCCCTGCACTTTTTTATCCCCCGCCGTTGCCGATAGGCCCCGAAGGGGGATCTTGAAACAGTCTCCGTACGTCCGTACGTCCGTCCGTTCGAACGTTTCTACCTATATCTCGGCAACCCCTGGGCCCACAGTGACCAAACTTCACATGTGGATACATCTCAGAGGGGGAAGGGATACTATGGTGACCTTGACCTAATTTGCATATTAAGTAGGTCACAGGGTCACAAAGTGCTTAAAAACACATTTTGGGCTCTGGAGGCCTAGGTTTTTGACCTAGGGCTCTGAAATTTTATACACACATGATACACACTCCAGGGATAACCTCCAGTACACCAAGTGACCTGACCTTGACCTTGAATATTGGTAGGGTCTGAAGTTTGCTCGTCATGGTTGCACATTACATGTATTTTCATATAAACATTTCTCCTCATTTCTCAGCAGTTCCTGGGCCCACAGTCACCAAACTTTACACATGGACACTCCACCTGGGGAGAAGGGGCACCATGGTGACCATGACCTAATTTGCATATCAGGTCACAGGGTCACTAAGTGCATAAAAACACCTTTTGGGCTCTGGAGACGTATTTTGACATAGCTTATGAAGAAGACCTTTCAGATTCTACATAATGATCTACTAGGACCCATGGAACACCCTCTAGTGTACCAAGTGTGCTGCCTTAGAGCTGCTTTGTGAGAAAATATAAAGCCCTCCGGCGGGGGATTAGCCGAGCAACGGCCTTCTTGTCTGTGGTGGAAACAAGCCATAAGAAGGGCACCAGACCCCCTACTGGATCTTTGATGTGGAAAAATGTAATTGCCAGTTTCTTATTCTGCCAACAAGCCGTGTGGCTGTGTTTGGCACACAGGTTGGACGGACTGATCATACATGAGACTGTGACAGTAAAGATGGAATAAAATGGGAAGACAGTCATTGTTCTTTTGTTCAAAAGCCACTTTCTGAAGGCAAACTGGCATCTTTTTCTTATTCTGATCTAGTAAGTAGGAAAAGCCATTTATCAATCATTTTGACAAAACAACAAAGATGTCAATTGGTTGTCATGAAGTGGTACTGATATCTCGATCCTTCAGGCTGTCGTAAGTCGTTTGTTGGTGTGTTTTACAATATGTCAGCTGTGCCGTGAATACAGCCAGCAGCTTTAGTTGTCTTGAATCAAGACCACTTCAAGATGATCCACAAGAAGCAGCTCCAAGTCTGGAACCTTGCTGTGAAGCACAAGGTCAAAGTCTTCCAACACAACACAAGTAGCAGGTGGCTCTTCAGCTCCTCTGCAGCGGCTCTAGGACACTTTGAGAAAATTATTATAATAACATTCTTACATTCTTATTTAATTTGAATACCACACTGGTTTTCTTCCCCACTATTCCTGGTATAAACAGACTGAACTGCTACAATTGCCAATTTATTTATTTATTTATTTTTAGTTAGATATTTAAAATTGCAAAAATAAAACAAAAATTTGTAGAAAAGGTAAAAACAAAATAATTAAAATTCATAGTAGTTTGTTTTTTCTAATCAGGAAAAGAAAAAAGGAAATGGAAGGAAATTGGGAAAAATAGAGGAAGGAAAAGAAAATGTAAACTTCTTGAACCATGACAAAAACGTGTATAAATAATTAAGTGTCTAAAATAATTGGGATGCTTGAAAGAGCTAAAAATCCTCCTAATTCCTAAAATAATAATCTCAAAAAATGGCTACAAGAGCTAAAAATGTAATCAAATATCACAACTTTACCTAAAACACTTTATGAATGAAACCTTGTTTGCTTGTTGGACAAGTTTTTTTGTTTTTTTTTAAAGATGTTTTTACTTCATCTCAAAACATTTACATGTTTTGCGGCACCGGACACATTTTATTTGGTGGAAAGTTGTGAAAATGGCTGTTTTGGTTCTAAAGGTTGCAGACCGCCATCCCGGTGGAACAAGGTTCAACTGGTGGCCTGGAAGCAGGGCAGTGGTGGTTGCAGCAGTTCTGCTCGCATGCAGAATATATGTGATAAAACTGTCGATAAACATACATTACTGTTGCAATGTGGGTGTTTTTACAAACTCCCCTGACAGCACGGGGTAAGGCTAGTTTGATAGAAACCACGGAGCTAGCTTTCATGGCAGCATCACCGATATCTCAGCTCAGAGGCCTGAACCAGCAACTGCGCTTAACAAACCCATTCTATCTCTCCGTTACTGGGTTAATGAGCAACTCTACCCTAACCTTACCCTACCCTAACCCTAACCCTAACCTAACCCTATCCTAACCTACCCCGACCCTAACCCGACCTGAACCCTAACTCAACCAGATATCTCTGATCCTGATGAGCATCAACGTGAAGCAGGTTGTCATCGCCGTAAATCAACTGCGAGTTTTCTATGTCTTGATCAGTGCGCGTTTACATAAAATGGGTGGAGTTTTCAGTGTCCCACCAATCGCAAACCCTGCAGAGCAGCTCATGAATGGAGGAGCTGACGGTATTAAAACATATAAGAATCTCATCGTCATCCAGGCCAGAAGCAGCACTGACGTCACAGCAAAAGCCAGGAAGGAATACTGGCAGAACATCGCCGACTCTGTCAATGCATAACTTTGTGAGATCATGCAATATTAATTCATCGGAGAACTGATGGAAATCTGATCTTCAATTTATAACAGCACAGTCGTTTCAGGAACATCCTCAGTGCTCGTCTTTTAGTCTGTATTTCCTACATATTTGCTTTGTGACAATTCAAGACTTAATTAATTTCTTTAGCACCTTGCTTTTAAGCACTTTATTTTTTCTTAAGCTTGTTCCACAGGTGGGGAAGCGAGCAGGGAAACCAAGAGGTAGTTTTGTGAAGTTTGCTTGGTTTTGGTTATAGGACTGCTGACTCAACCTGTTCCAGATGATCCGAGAACTCTACACTTTGTCATGTATAAAAACGAGCCTCGCAGACAAGTTATGGGTTCTGGAGCAGATGCAATGACTGAAGCACCAGTATAATGTCTCCCACCCTCTTGGTTGTTGGTCGGGGGTCTGGCAGCAGGTCACTGAGGTCAGAGCGTCACGATCCCACCAGCAGTCCCTCATCACACCAAACTAAAGTGTTAGGCTTTATTAAGTACAAGGGTACCCCCTTGCACAAAACCAGGATAAGGGATGAAGCCTGGAAAAATCAGCTATCCTGGATAAAGTTATCCCCAAATCGGTTGAACGAAAGCTAGCCAAGTTTATCCAGGTCAAGTAACCATGGTGATTTAGCCTCTCCAGCTAACCTGCTGCAGAGCAGGTTAGTTATAGAGGATAAAGATATCCCTGGTATGTCTGCTGTCTGCGCTTTCAGAAATGATTGTTTTACAGAATGTTGATAGTTTTTGTACACGTTTGTCCACCAAAATATGTTAAATAATCATTTAATTTGTACGTTGACTTTTGGTTTTAATATTTTTTTTTACTGATAGTTTATTTATAACGACAAAAATAACAAACACAAGATTTGAGCAATGAAAGTGAGAAGGCAGATGGTTTATTGGGAATATTTTCCTTATTAATAAAACACCAACACTGAAAAGTTAGAGAAGTTACAGAATAATGTGACAGAAGACACTTAAGCATAGTAAAAATAAGACAATGGATACTATGCATTATTTGGACCTCACCTTTTAACTTTAAAATATCTCTATTCATTTGATTTATTTTTTCTGTCAGGCTATGTTGTAATACTAATATATCCTGGTTGTGGAATTACTGTCAGAGTTTCATTTAGATGGCTCATTGTTGTTATTGGCATTATATTTATAACTATTTGTAGAGTTGCAAGGATGTTGGTCAAATTAAATATTTGTTCTGTTGTGCAATTTTTTTTCCCGTGTAAGTGCATTTTTTCTTGTGTTGGTCATGCATTGTAACACAATTTCTGCATATCACCTTTTTAAAACATTTGTATGGCCCACATTAATTGTAAAAGAAAAGACAGCGTCATTTTCTACCAACTTTTATTATAGATTTTCAGCATGGAGTCTGGTAGAGAGAAAATATCACAAGAATTAACATACTACATTATTAATATGGTTATTGTGTGTACTGTAATTCCCACCTCACGTAAAATGTAGAAAACAAACAGGATCGTCATCAGGTGGCTCCAAAAGCTCCCCTCTGTCCCCAGATACTGCAGCAAATACAGAGTCAGGCACAATATTTCTGTGACATGTGTTCCATCTGTAGTGGAAGTGTAATGTCAGTACCATTTACCATTTATATAGATGTGGCAATCAGGGGGAAGGACTGAGTCTGTCACAGTCCCTCCCTGGATCCCCTCCATCCCTTGTTCAGGTCAAGGGCCAGCTCCTCTGCTGGGGTCAGGTCCTGTGTAGGTGGGCCACCCCCTGTGCTCTTACAGTGGGCTTTTTTTTCACTGCTGAAATATTTAAAAATAATAATAATAATAATGAAAAATTCAGCTAAACACTAATCTATCACTTTATATTTCAACTGTTTTTTATTAATTTTGCATCCATTATAAGCATCACACTCAGCACATTGCACATTATAGACATTTATGTGGCCATAACAGAACACAAGCATCCAGCATTGGGCGTATAGGAACGTAGTGCAATGTGCTTAATGGGGGACAATTCCCCCTTAACAAACCAAGCAACCCTTACAAAAAATAAATAAACAAATATAAATTAAACAAAAATAAATAAATAAAATAAAATTCAAAGTAGGTTACAAAATGCAACTAAGAAGGAAAGGGGGGGGGGGCTACATGAGGGCCTCAGTCAGTCACATTTGCACTCGGCAGGTTATTAAAGTAATCCAGGAAGGGCTGCCATGTCTCATGGTACTTTTTTGCAGAGCCCTGACTACGACATCGTAACTCCTCTAATTTTAAATGCACTGTTACCTCTCTGACCCACCGAGCATGCGAGGGTGGCGAACGGTCCATCCACTTGAGAAGAATGAGTCGACGGGCCAGGAGAGAGGCAAAGGCAAGAGAGTTTGATTGACAGCTTGAAAGGGACATCCCCCTGGGAGCCAGGCCAAATATAGCTGTGACAGGGTCAGGTTGCATCTTGCGCGAATACATAAAAGAGAGAGTATCAAACATGGAGGACCAGAATGGGGCAATGGATCGGCAGGTAAAAAACATATGGGAGAGGGTGGCAGGGGCCAAATGACACCTCTGGCAGGTGGGGTCGGTACCCGGATACAGCTTTGCAAGCTGCTTCTACAAAGATGCAGCCTACGGAACACCTTGAATTGAAGTACCCCATGTCTTACACATAAGGAGGATTTATGTATTCTCTCAATAGAGGACTGCCAGGTCTCATCAGACAGTTTCAACCCCAATTCCTTCTCCCAGGAGTCCCTAAGATGCTTAAGGGGTGGACTAGAGATGCCCTGGACTATGTTATACAATCTAGAGACACATCCCCCCAGAAAGGGGTTAAGGTCAAGACAGTCCTCCAGCCACCCGCTTGGCGGAGGGGACATGTTTCCGGACAAAGTCACGAGCCTGTAAATACCTGAAATAGTGAGTCATAGGCACGCCATATCCTCTAACCAGATCCTCAAAAGATAGAAACACCGCTTTCTGAAAGAGATTAGCCACACTCTTCAGGCCCTTAGAGAACCAAAGTTGAAAAGCTGAGTCGAGTAAAGCAGGTTTAAAAATTGGGTTACGAACTATAGGAGTAACCGGAATCATCTGAGTTAGTCCAAAATGTAGCCAAAACTGCGACCAAATCCTAAGTGAGCTGCTAACCACTGGGTTGTTAGAGTGATATTTTTTACTAAGCGGCAGGGGAGCGCACAATAAGGAGGCTGGATCCATCGGTTTACAAGAGAACATTTCCATGCTGGACCAGATCGGACCCGACCCCTCCCTAAAGTGGGACACCCAAAAAACTAGTTTGTGAAGATTCGCAGCCCAGTAGTAGTGCAGGAAATTGGGGAGTGAAAGACCTCCCTCTGATTTACATTTCTCCAAAAAAGTCTTACGAAGATGGAAGTTTCTTGTCCCAGATAAATGTAGAGACGTGCTTGTCTAGCTCTTTAAAGAAGGATTTTGGAAGAAATATAGGAATCTGTTGAAAGTAGTACAACAACCTTGGCAGCACAACCATTTTCACGGCATTTACTCGGTGAGTGCCGGTTGAAAATTCTCCTTAGACAGGTCCCTGAATTTCCATGTCACATGCACCCCCAGGTATGTAAACGAGTCAGAAACCACTTTAAAGGGAAAATCAGTGTAGGAAAGTTCAGACGCGTGCAAATTGATTGGGAACAGTAGGCTTTTAGTGAGGTTAATTTTATAACCAGATGCCGACCCAAACAGGGCGATAACATCAAGTGCAGTCGGGATTGACCTGAGAGGGTCCGCGCAAAACAGCAGCAAATCGTCCGCATACAGGGCCAGTTTGTGTATATGACCTCCCCTCACAATACCAGCAAAGTCGGACCGGGCTCTAAGGGCAACGGCCAGAGGCTCTATTGCCAAGTTGAATAGGAGAGGTGATAATGGGCAGCCCTGACGCGTGCCCCTCCGGAGGGAAAAATACCCTGAGACAACATTGTTGGTGCGAACCGCAGCTTGAGGTGCAGAATACAAAAGCTTTATCCAGGATACAAAGCCTGGACTGAACCCAAATCGTTCAAGCGCTGTAAACAAGTACTCAAGTTCAATGCGATCGAACGCTTTATGCGCATCAAGTGAGATAAGGACCTCCGCAGTGGGGCTAGGACTAGAGTATACTATATTGTAGAGGCGTCTGAGGTTACCAAAGGACTGCCTACCCTTCATAAACCCAGTCTGGTCCGGATGAATAACCTTATGTAAAACTGTCTCCAAGCGCAACGCTATGGCTTTAGAGAGTATTTTATTATCGCAGCAGAGCAAACTCACCGGTCTGTAAGAGTCATATCTCGTCGGGTCCTTTCCCTTCTTAAGAAGGACAGATATAATCGCTTGAGACAGGGTAGGAGGTAGTGACCCACGGCCAAAGGCCTCCTTGTATACCTCCTGAAGCACCAGCACTAGTTTATTGGAAATTTTTTTCTAAAATTCTATTGGTAGGCCGTCAGGACCAGGGGCTTTTCCGCTCTTCATAGCCTTGATCGCGCACTCTATTTCCCCATTAGAAATGTCCTCCTCCAGGGCGGCAGCCTCGTCCGGGTCTAATGTGGGAAGCCCAAGGTTGTTGAACAAGCGTGTAACAGAGGAGCCATCAATGACCTCAGATGAGTATAGTGTCTCATAAAAACATTTAAGCTGAGATACTGAGACTGTCTAGATCTAAGAAACAGGTCCTCCACGTGGGTGGTTGCCAGAGAGTCATATTCTGTCTGCAGAGAAATGTGTTCTTTATACAGGTCGGCAGTCGGCATAGATGAATATCTTCTATCAACGTCGCCAATCGAGTCCATAAGCTCTGTCATACGTTTTGTCCTCCGCCTGTTCGTGCTGATAGTATAGGAAATAATTTGGCCGCGGAGATACGCCTTCATAGCCTCCCACATAGTGCCCACACTTGTCTCTGGTCGCCGATTAGTTTCGAGAAAAATATCAATGTGACTGGAAATAAAGGCAATAAAATCATCGTCCGATAGTAAACGCGGGTTAAGCCGCCACGTTCTCTGCGGGCGCATGTGACCAGGAAAACAGAGCTGCAACACCACTGGGCTGTGATCCGAGACCAGAATATTCCCGTATTCAGTAGAATGGAGAAAAGAAATCAGCTTTTTGTCTAACAGGAAGTAGTCTATCCTTGAATATGACTGTTGGGCTGCAGAAAAAAAGGAAAATTGTTTACCGGTGGGATTTTTAAAGCGCCAGGGGTCCAGCATGCCGTAGCCCTCGGCAAAGGAGTTGATCACACGGGCCGAGTTAGACAGAGGTCCAGCCGACACCGCAGAGCGATCCAAGCTGGGGTGAAGGACACAGTTAAAATCTGCCCCTAGGATGAGACAGTGCGAATCCAGATCTGGAAATAGGGCAAACACATTACTAAAGAAAACTGAGTTATCCCAGTTAGGGGCGTAAATATTAGCCAATACGACTGGTAGGTTATACAGTGAGCCCTTGACAATAACATATCGACCATTTTTGTCTGCAATGACGGTGGACTCTACAAACTGCACATGTCTCTGAATTAGAATGGCTGTCCCCCGATGCTTGGTCTGTAATTTAGAGTGAAAAACTTGGGAAATCCCACCTCGCCGAAGTCTAGAGTGGTCCGCTAAGCTGAGATGCGTTTCCTGTAAATAGACGATGTCTGATTTCAATTTACGTAAAGTGGAGAAAACCTTACTACGTTTTACCGGGTGGTTAAGACCCCTGACGTTCCAGCTCACAAAGGTGGTCGCAGCTCTAGCTGTACTCTGCATCCCTGTTACCTGTGACAGTATAGGTCAGACATTCTGAGAGCCCTGCATGTAGATAGGTAGGGAGAGGGAGGGAGAGGGAGGGAAGGGGAACTAGAAACAAACCAGAAATAAACCATCCAAAACAAGAGTTTAAACATTAAACAAAAACATACATGACAGAAACTCAACAAACACTACAACACAAAAAACGTTATGGAAATAACATTCCAAACAGCATTCAAAAAAACACGCCGGTCCCTCCCCAAATGAGAGACTGCACCCCGCCCCCGACAACACTTACACACTACAAGAAACAGCTTACCTCGCGAGACTGAGACTCGCCGGTGCCCTTAAACATAATCCACTATCCTAATTATTATCAAGAACATTAGCTAACCTCCAAAAATAAAAAGCCATATTCAATGTTATTAAAACCAAACACCCAAAGTAAAGAAAAGTGAGCATCCGCCGCTTCGTTTAAGCGGACAAGGAACATGAGTAATATAGAACCAAAGCATGCCTGCCAACCCACCTCGTGTGTGGGAGGCGGCTATTATGCTAAATAGTAGCGGCTCGTTAGCCAGCTAAGTAGGCCGTAGTACACATTAGCGCCAACACCGTCAGGCAGACTCATGATTATGTGCCGAGTAAATCACATCACAGTGGGCCGCACTGTAACCTAATCCCTTAAAACGTATAGCCACCTAAGAGATACAAAAAAGAAAACGTACATTTATTCGGTCGAAACATTTAGCCGCTAACTCGAGCTAGCATAAACATAAGCATGTAGCTGCTTTGCGGAGAATAACCTCCTCCTCCCGATAATAGTGACATCTCACCACAAAGGTGCGGGGTGGCTGGTCCTCCTGGGGCAGCTCACGGAGAACACGGTGGGCTCTATCAAGCAGGGGGGGCGACTTCAGACCTAGCTTCTGCTGAAGCAGCTTAGCCATGAAGTCAGATGAATTCTTCCCCGTCTCCTGTTTCTCCTTTATCCCGGTGATCCGCAGATTACATCTCCTCGACCTCGCCTCTCGGTCCTCATTCTTGTCGGATATAGTTTTCATGTCCCTCTTTAGCAGTTGCATATCATGCTCCAGAGTAGTTATCCTGTCAGAGTGTTCGTTAGCGGCTACATGCAGGACCCCCACTCGGTGCTCGAGGGCCTTAATACGGCCACCAACTTGTTCAATAGATGTCTTCAATTTCCCTTGAATGTGTGTCGGCATTACCGTCGATCTTCTTCACCAGGTCGTCCCTCAGCGAGTGGATGGCCTGCAGGATTACAGAGTCTCCGTCTCCCGCTGTACTCGCCGGAGGGAGCTCCGCCTCACTATCTTTAGCCGAGCAGCTAGCTTTAGCCTTCGGGTCCGTGGTAGGGGCACCTTTTCTCCGATGGGTAGACGTCATTTCTTAGCGGCAGATAGACGGTTGAATAAAGAACGGTCACAACTAGAAAAATAAACAATAGGGTGTTGATAGGAGGTTGCTAACAAAACAGAATTCACGGCACCAGCGAGGAACTCAAAAACGTGCGTCTTCACATGGCTCCGCTCAAACCGGAAGTCCTAATCTATCACTTTATTTGATAATTGCTACAAAGGCTATAATAAAATCACTTACCAGACAGCAGAATATTTTTATATCTTGTTTTAACCTGTTGCCATGTCCTTTTCTGGCCAGACAGGTTTGTTCTTTATGATGGATGAAATAGAACACAACATGGGATAAATAGATACTAGATGACAGATAATTTCTTAAAACAGTATATACGTCACATAAACTAGATAACGTGCTGCTCTATGAGGAACTGAAAAAAAAACGGGGGTGGGGGGGTTAGAACATAAAATCCAATAATCAGTGATTTATATAACTGATGAACACTCTAAGTTCACTTTATTAATTGTCCATGTTTGGGTTACTTGCACATTAAGACGGTCAGCTATAGTCGGCCAGCCTTTCTCTCTCTCCTTTCAAACAGTGCTGGTGTTTCCTATTTTCCGTATTTTATCTTTCATTTCTTCATACTGCTGCAGACGCAGCAGTTGCTTGGCAGGTGTAAATGAAGCTGCACGTCCGTGATCCATGCTTTCATCAGTGATTCTGTGATCGAATTCATGGGTCTTCTTGAGGACACTGTGAGTGCGCACTTATCTTAAACATCCACACCAGGCTTGATTAAACCTCATCTCTTAGTCCTGCATCGGCAAAGGTGCAACCAAATTATCCAAGATTGCACCAACCAGACTTAACCTCACATTCTCCTTCATCCTGGATATATTTATCCGACTTTTGTGCAATGGGAAGTCATTCAAGTGTTTCAAGATTTAGTAAATATCTTACTGCTTATTTGGGTCTGAGTCCAGGAGAATACTGAGATTTCTGTCTTGATTGGTGATGCGTCATGCCTTGATATTGTGCTGGAATAACAAAAACTGCATTTTATTTGTCTATTTGCTCAAGGATGGTATCCACTCAGTATCCGCCATACAAACCTGTGTCCCTCTCCTGACCCCGGCATTGCCAGACCGGCAGGCTCCTTCTCTGTTACACCCCACATCCTCCTCTTCCTCATGTCTTTCTTTCCTCACCAAACATTTACTCTGAGATCAGAGACTTTTACTGACCTTATCTCCCAGATGGCTGTCTGTACCTGGGTGTCAGAGCGAACGTGTCTGCAGTCTGTCAGGTGGGAGCAGCGGCTTTCCTGGAGGTCGGGTGGCCTATCTGTGGGGCGTCTAGTAAATGACAGCGCTGCTTTGCAACACGGACCCTTCCCAACAATAACACAGGAGGTTTAAGATGCTGGGCTGTTCTGGTTCTGCTTTACGTGTGTGTGTGTGTGTGTGTGTGTGTGTGTGTGTGTGTGTGTGTGTGTGTGTGTGTGTGTGTGTGTGTGTGTGTGTGTGTGTGTGTGTGTGTGTGTGTGTGTGTGTGTGTGTGTGTGTGTGTGTGTGTGTGTGACATAAAGTTGAATCGAATATTTCAACATAAAAACACTGACATTCACCAGAATCCAGGTCCAGTCGAGGTCCAGTCCTGTTCCTGTTCAGGCCCAGTCTTGGTCTGATCCAGTCTAGGTCCAGTCCTGTTCCAGGTTCAGTCCAGGTCCAGGTCCTGTCCTGCAGATTTGTTTAATGTGTGAGTTAAAGGAAAAATCCTGGTCAAAAATAACTCCCAAGTTCCTCACAGTGGTACTGGAGGTCAAAGTAATACCATCCAGTGTGACTTTATCTTTAGATAATTTGTCTCTCAGATATTTTGGCCCAAATGTAATAATTTCAGTTTTATCTGAGTTCAGGAGCAGGAAATTACGGCTCATCCAATTCTTTATATCTTCAAGACAAGCTTTTCGTTTAGAAAGTTGTTTATTATCTTCAGGTTTCATAGATAAATACGATTTGTGTGTTGTCTGCATATGCTGGAAGTTAATGGAGTGTTTCCTGATAACATTCCCTACAGGAAGCAGGTTTTAAGTGTAAAGTTCAGGACCTAAGACGAAACTTTGTGGAGCTCTATGTTTAACCTCAGTCTGATGTGAGGAGTCATTAACATGAATGAAGTGAACCTGTCTGATAAAAATGATTGAAACCAGTTCTGTGCTGAAACTTTAACCCTGAAATAGTGTTCTAGTCTTTGAAATGGGATTTATGGGAATTATGATCAATAGTATCAATGTTATGGTCAGTGTTATCAATGTTCTGATCAATAGTATCAATGTTATGGTCAGCGGTGTCAATGTTCTGACTAGCGGTGTCAATGTTATGATCAGTGGTATCAATTTTCTGATCAATAGTATCAATGCTATGCTCTATAGCAGTGTTTTTCAACCACTGTGCCGCGGCACACTGGTGTTCCGCAAGATCTCGTCAGGTGTGCCGTGGGAAAGTATCCAATTTCACATTTTTTTCTAAAAATCATTTGCTCTCACAGCCGCTGTCAGCTGTGAGAGCAGTGTGTTGCAGAGTAATCATGTATAAATACTCTTCACCACTAGAGGGCAGCACAGAACTTTGCCGGTGAAATGTAAAGTGACAGAGGTCAGTGTGGTTCATCTCCACCTCCTGCTACCATCTTGTATCAAAGTACTGTGTCAGTGACAGTGATGGAGAAGTTTTAGAAAACCAGGATCTCAGCTCTTCATCCATCAGGTCCAGGTTTCACACTGAGGGAGAACAAATTAAAAAAAAAAGAAATTGGGAAATACTTTTTTTCTGTATTTATTTGATTCCTGTTGATAAAACTTTGATGAGAAAGACTTTATATTGTTAATAGAGGCTACAGAGTTTCACATTTTAACATTTTCGGGTGGAGGTGTGCCTCCAGAGTTTTCCAAACAAAAAAGTGTGCCTTGGCTCAAAAAAGGTTGAAAAACACTGCTCTATAGTATCAATGTTATGATCGGAAGTATCAATGTTATGACCAGTAGTATCAGTTTTATGACCAGTAGTATCAGTTTTATGACCAGTAGTATCAATATTATGATCAATGGTATCAGACCGCATCAGAGACCAGAACAGAGACCAAAAGAAGACCAGAACAGAGACCAGAACATGACCACAACATAAACCATAACCGAGACCACAACAGGATCAGATCCACAACAGGACTAGAGCAGAGACCAGAATGGGACCAGAACAGAGACCAGAACAGAGACCAGTCCTTTGTCTGAAGCCATGAGAAGATCAATAGTAACTTTGACCAGAGTGTCTCTGTGCTATGATGAGCTCTAAAACTTGACTGGAAAGACTCAAATAAATAATCTTTGCTTAAATGGTCACAAAGCTGACTTGTGACCATTTTTTTCTAGGATTTTAGAAATAAAAGGAAGGTTGGATATTGATACACAGTGCCTGAAACTACTTCCTGGAGGATATTAGAACTAATGGGAAGGTTGGACATTGGCCTGTAACTTGCTAAGACACCTGGGTCAAGGGTGTGTTTTTCAAGAAGAGGTTTAACAACATCAACCTTAAAGGCTTGTGGTGCATTACCTGTTATTAGAGATAGGTTGATCTGATCTAGTATTGATGTACTAATCAGGTTGATCTGATCTAGTATTAATGTGCTAACCACAGGGAAAATGTCTTTATTGGTTCATGTTTCTGGCCTCTCTCTTGTCTCTCTGATGTTCTGCTGTTAAGCATCCACTACTCACTGCTTATCTGCTGTATAACCAGGAAACAACACAAGTTAAGCATACAGGAGCTTTAAATATAATCCGTTGATTTTTATAACTCCCCATGAACTTTACTACCTCGACATGTGATACCTTGACTGATGCCTACACGAAATTAAAAGATTAGATCAAATGTATTCCAGTATTCCTCCATGCAGGGGAAAGAATTCCATCATCCTGTTATAAACCATCGCCTGTTGCCAAAAGACCCTAATAAATGTCATAACACTGCTGGGTCTTCTCTCTGTTGAGCAGTTTTATTACCCTCACCTAGACAAAGTGAATGTGTGTGTACACACAGTGCAAAGGTGGAGGGGAGAGAAGCCTTGTCCTGCTCTAACATCCTGTCTCCACCTCTTAAACATGGAGGAACGATCCTTTATGAGGGAGTTCAGGCTGAGAGAAAACAAGTCCCTATAAGGGGGGGGGGGGGGGCGAAGCAAAGGTGGGTCTGGAACATCAGAATAAACTCTTCCTCTGGAAAGACTTGATGGGTAATAGATAAAGATGCACCGGTACCACTTTTTTCCAAAACAAGTAGGGTATCAGTACTTGCATTTGAGTGCTCACCGATGCTGATGTAGGGATTTCTTTCCTCATAAGGATCACTATTTATGTTGTGGTTGGCTATCGATAATGATTTATGATTTTCAAAGATAGTTATTAATTATGTTATTGAAATGTAATCTGATCTGTATCAGAACCTCGGAGCTCCACCTGTCTTAACAGGAAATGATAGTCAATTCAGTTCTATCAGTCTCATAAGATATACTAAACAGTTCATCGGGAATTTGAATTAATAGTTACATTAATTACAATTACCAGAATTAACAGTAAAGATTGAAGGATTTCAGAGTTCTTGACACAGAAGAGGAAGTATGATTCCAAACATTATATTTATTTACAATGAAAACAAATAAAACACAGATTCTAATTACCTATATACAGCTTGGTGTGTGTGTGTGTGTGTGTGTGTGTGTGTGTGTGTGTGTGTGTGTGTGTGTGTGTGTGTGTGTGTGTGTGTGTGTGTGTGTGTGTGTGTGTGTGTGTGTGTGTGTGTGTGTGTGTGTGTGTGTGTGTGTGTGGAGAGCGAGAGAGAAAGAGAAAGAGAGAGCGAGACGTGGAGGGAGTGTGTGTGAGACGTGTGATGGAACTACAAAACAAGATGGCGGATCACAAGAAACTACATTCCAATGGAGGTTATCAGAGAGCAGGAAGTCTGTCCTGGGTCTCCACCATGTGCTGGAGAACAATGGAACATGGAAGCTAGTCTTTAGCTTCTGCTTCCTGTGTGTCTCTGCTAAAGGACCATTTCTAGAATGAGTTGATGTGAATGAGACTTGTTTTGTAAAACGTCAGGAGTCATCAGATGGTGTTCAGTTACTGTGTGATGTTGTCTTTGATGTGATATGTGTAGAATTGTGAGTTAACTAGTTAGTAAAGCAAAGATTAGCATGCAGACCCTGTGTCTGTGGCAGAGCTAACGTTGGTTTACAGGTTGATAACTGCTCCTAATATCATTATCTATAGAACTCAATCACTGTAACAGAATCAACACATCTTCATACAGTTAAACAGTTCTATCATAGCATCAGGTTTAACTAATCTCAGGTAAAGCCCAGTTGTTACCACTTCCTTGAAGGAGTTCAGTTGTTGTCCTGCTGGAGGGAAGCTGGTGTCTTCTCCTGTAGTTAGCACCTCCTGCTAACTGTGGTTTGCTGGTTCTGCAGGCTGAGGAGAAGAAGATGAAGTTGATGTTTCAGGAGTCCTTCTTTGCAGCTCCTGGTTGTTCCTTTTGTCCAGACTGAGGAGCTGGTCGCTCAGGTCTGTGATGGTTTTCCTGCTGGTTGAGGAAAACACAAAGAAGTTCTGTGAGGCGTCGTTTCCCTGGTCCGTCCTGGAGGAACTGCTTGGTTTTCCTGGTTGATGGGAGATCAGACTCTGGGTGCTGGTCTCTGGATCAGGGGAAGGTCTGACCCTCGTGGTCGGGTCAGCAGAGGAGTTGAGGAGTGAAGGCCCCTGGTTGCAGGCCTCTGGTGTTAGCTGGATGCTAACACATGGGTGAGGTGACTCCAGCAACCCACCTCCTCGGGGTCGACTCACTGCAAGAGACTCTTTTGCCAGACTGCTTTTGCAGGCTTTTCTTGAAAGTTTGTGGATTCGAAGGTGTCGAATCCTGAGAGCTTCAACCAATCGGTGACTGACTGAGTGCATGGGGGAAGCGTCTTTTGAGCAGAAAGTGGGGGAGGATCTGCTGTGGCAAAAGGTCCCCCCCACTGGGTGTGATGGTCAACCACATTCCTGGGTCAGAATTCATTTGTCATGACTGTGTATCATGACAAATGAAAATTGTCTTTCCTTAGAAATGAACAACATTTCTGTGGTCTGGTGAGATCCCAACACCAAGTATTTAAATTTACTTAAAAAAAATGTTTTACTTTTTTTTTTTTATGGCACTGCACTTATACTGTTAGAAAACTAACTGGCAAATAAATACAACAAGTATTGATCTTAGAAACTGAGTTCCATGTCCTGCTTTCCTCCAGCTGTGAGGCGGGGGTGTTAACCTCCAAGCTGAGGACAGTTTTGCCTCGGAGTACAAGTTGGTCTCCCCGTAACGTAATGATCCCAAAAATATCTCCACTTCTGCTGCCTGGCGTTCTCCACCTTCTTCTGAGCTGTGTGTCTGTCTTTATTTGCTTTTAATTTGTGGTTGTTCAGACGGGGAGACGGAGGATCTTAAGCACTCCAACGCAATGGAGCCGCAGCGGATCCTGCGTGAAGGACGGATGACGATTTTTATGTCACTGCACACCGCACCTGGGGGTCCACATGTGGGGTAGAGGCTGCTGATTGGATGAACTGCTGGAATGAAAATCACTCACTACTCAATATAGGCCTGGGTCAAAAGCATGGTCACAATAGGTGGGCGAAAACTACAATGGGGGGACCGGGACCACCTGGGACCAATGCTAGCCCCACAGGATAGGAGATAGAAGATAGGAGTTAGGAGATAGAAGACAGAAGTTAGGAGACAGAAGATAGGAGATAGGAGACAGAAGATAGAAGGAGATAGGAGTTAGAAGATAGAAGGCGATAGAAGGAGAGGTCTTGAAAATTGTTTTACTTTCAGTTTGTGTGCTTTTCCTCATCGATCACCTATACTATTAAACTACTATACTGATGGGCAAGATTACTCAATGGAGGGCTCTCAGCTTAATTCATGGACATGTTCATTGTGGATCATTGGATGGAGCGTGAAGCCGCCACAAGCACAAAATGAAATGTGATACCATAGAGGTGAACTGGTTTACAGACGGTATCTGACATATCAAGGCATCACTGCCAAGAAATCTCAAGTTAGCAAAAGACGACACAAACATGCAGCATGAGAGGTGATCAGTCATAAAGTCAGAGTTGGGAAAAGAAAAGCAAGAGAAGAGATCCATAAAAGAGCACAAGCTGAAGCAGCAGCACAGAAAACATCCTAATAAAGTGTGTTAACACAGCATCAGCTTTCACCTGTTTGTCTAAACTGCAGCAAGAGTGATTCTCATTACCAGAGCTGCTGCCCGCTGGAAGTCAACTGCAGCCTCCAACATCTCACTCAACTGAACCAGCCTTTCTTCTGCTTGCAGAACTCGTTCTCCAGTGTCTTTCACATGGAATACCAGGACCTGGGCGACGTCCTGGATGCCCCCAAAAGGTAAGAGGATCCCCTCAGCTGACACCCGGGATTAAATCAGCCTTGAGTGCAGTGGTGGTTTCCACAAGTGGAAGTGTTCATGCTTCCTTCAGTTTGCAAACTGTCCCGTGGAGGCCCTCCGATGATGCTAGTATAACGGACACTTACACAGTGGTTCATTTTCATCATGCAGGAACAGAAACCAAAAAAAACCGAGTTGTAAGGCGACGCTTTGGCAATAATGAAGGTCTTATTGTGCTCATTCAGACACTTTGAATTGAAACAGAAAAGACAAGATGGAGCAGCTCAGTCCAAAACTCATAAGTTCATGGAGCTGATTTGTAGCCCCTGGGGACGTTTTGAGCTAATCCACCTCTTTCACCTGCCAAATTCCTCAACATTGACTTGTGAGGTTCTTGGTACGAGGCTCTAGTTCTCATTAGGCTGCTTTGGTGCCAAAGCAGCCTAATGACATGCTGGTCTGGATGGAGTATACACTTTTACTATCTTGGAGGAGGTCTGAAAGGTTTCCAACAACCGTCTGTCACGCACACACAGAGTTGTGAGGTCAACGTGCACTCTGATTGGACGTGACAGCTCTATTAGTTGCACATGTGGAGTCACACTTTGCTGCACAGATGAAGTTCACGGACTGAAAATGAGTCTTTATGTTGCCGGGAGGCAAAGATTCAGTTATTTCTCTGCATTCCAACATCAATTTGACATTATGAGCCAGTCTCTCTGATTATTATTCCTTCGTGCTGTTATGGGGTTGTGTTTTATCAGTTTCCCTTCTTCATATCATAATGGGAGGCAGTTTGAAGTATTTTCATTGAAATTAAAGTTCCAAAAAAGAAACCAAGACAAACATTATGATTTTGTAATCTGTGCTGTTCTCCAGCATGTGCAGAGCTTTGATACTGCTATATTGGAACTAACGGTTACACCAAGAATTTCTATTTTGCATGTTCAGAGTAATTGTAATTTTATAAGACAAAAACACCATATTGGCCAAAACCCCAGGTGGAGGGGTTGAAGGATGCTAAGATTATTAACGAGTGATTGGAGAAGGAAAGGAGAGATAGTGCAGCAAAGCTCTCTGTGTTCTAGTAAGTGTCTGTCTGTCTGTGTCCGTCCGTCCGTCCGTCCGTCCAATCTATAGTGAACGTATCAAGCCCTCAGTGGGTTCATGGTGTGGTGGTAGTGTGACGTTACCGAGCAAAGACCTCTTCCGGGGGCCTTTGCTCCAGCCGGGAGGAGTCAATACCTCTAATGTGATTTGAGAGGCAATGAGATAGACAGCCTCCCTCCCTGCTTCCTCCTCTGTAGCCCCGCTAGTCTCCAGGGCCTCTCGACCTCCACTGTTGTTATGCAGTGTCCACAATTCAATCTGAGTGTCGGCACATGCTACAGAACTGGATTTAGCTTGTGTGCCTGTACAGTT
This sequence comes from Blennius ocellaris, assembly GCF_963422515.1. NCBI lineage: Eukaryota > Metazoa > Chordata > Actinopteri > Blenniiformes > Blenniidae > Blennius > Blennius ocellaris. Next base: position 1,112,468 of record NC_137672.1, on the reverse strand, counting down.
ATGTGTGTGTTGCATCTATGTTGCTGTAGCTCACATATATGAGCTCTGCTGCTTATGTTCACTGCTTATATTTGTCTTTAAGTTGATATGCCATCATAGTTTGAAGGATTCGTTAATTGTAGGCAAGAGACAGAGTGTTTATGGGACTCAGTCGTTGTGGCTGTGAAGAGTCTTCAGACCATGTATTGAGTGTATTGAGGGGTCCCCAGTCTGGTCCTGGAAGACCCCTGTGCTGACATGTGGGGAAACATGAGGGTCCCCAGTCTGGTCCTGGAAGACCCCTGTGCTGACATGTGGGGAAACATGAGGGTCCCCAGTCTGGTCCTGGAAGACCCCTGTGCTGACGTGTGGGGAAACATGAGGGTCCCCAGTCTGGTCCTGGAAGACCCCTGTGCTGACATGTGGGGAAACATGAGGGTCCCCAGTCTGGTCCTGGAAGACCCCTGTGCTGACATGTGGGGAAACATGAGGGTCCCCAGTCTGGTCCTGGAAGACCCCTGTGCTGACGTGTGGGGAAACATGAGGGTCCCCAGTCTGGTCCTGGAAGACCCCTGTGCTGACATGTGGGGAAACATGAGGGTCCCCAGTCTGGTCCTGGAAGACCCCTGTGCTGACATGTGGGGAAACATGAGGGTCCCCAGTCTGGTCCTGGAGGACCATTGTGCTGAGGTGTGGAGAGGCACGGGGGTCCCCAGTCTGGTCCTGGAGGACCCCCACACTGAGGTATGGTGAGGCAGCGGCTCTGCAAGGCTGGACTTGTGGACCCCAACATCCTTGGACTCCAGTCCAGAGGACAGACGAGAAGGTTTCACCCAGCAGCAGGTGGGTGGGGTCACCTGCGATCCTGATGGCTCTGCGGGTGAGGCGGGTGTTGTATATGTCCTGCGGGGGGGGGGGGGGGGGGGGGGAGAGACACCAATGATCCTCTCGGCTGCCCTCACAATGTGCTGCAGAGTCTTGCGGCAGGATACGGTGCAGGCGCCGTACCACACGGTGATGCAGCTGGAGAGGATGCTCTCGATGGTGCCTCTGTAGAAGGTGTGCATGATGGGGGAGGGGCTCTTGCTCTCCTTAGCTTGCGGAGGAAGTACAGGCGCTGGGGGGCTTTCTTGGCCAGTGATGCGGTGTTGCTCCAGGACAGGTCTTCAGAGATGTGCACTCCCAGGAACTTGGTGCTGCTTACCTGCTCCAGTGCAGCACCGTCGATGGTCAGTGGAGCATGCTGGGAGTGTCGTCGTCTGAAGTCCACAACAATCTCCTTCGTCTTCTCCACATTCAGGCGGAGATTGTTGTCCTTGCACCACATGGCCAGGTGGCTCACCTCGTCCCTGTAGGCGGTCTCCTCATCGTTGTTGATGAGACCCACCACAGTTGTGTGATGAAGAGGTTGGAGCTGAATGATGGTGAGCAGTCGTGGGTCAGCAGAGTGAAGAGGAGGGGGCTCAGCACACACCCCTGGGGGGCCCCTGTGTTGAGCATGATGGTGCTGGAGGTGTTGCTGCCAACTGGAACTGCCTGTGGTCTCCCCGTCAGGAAGTCCAGCAGCCAGTTCCACAGGGAGGGGTGGAGCCCCCGCTGACTGAGCTGCTGAGGGATGATGGTGTTGAATGCTGAGCTAAAGTCAATGAACAGCATTCTGACATAGGAGTCTCTGGTCTCCAGGTGGGGGGGGCTGAGTGGAGGGCAGTGGAGATGGCATCATCGGTCGAGCGGTTGGACCGATATGCAAACTGGAAAGGGTCCAGGGTGGGGGGGAGGGCAGACTTGATATGTTGCGTGACTAGCCGCTGGAAGCACTTCATGATGATGGGGGTGAGTGCGACCGGGCGGTAGTCATTGTGGCAGGTGGGGGGCCGGGATGATGGTGGTGGCTTTGAGGCACGTGGGGACAACAGCCTGGCTCAGTGAGGTGTTGAAGATGTCCGTGAAGACATCTGTGAGCTCCTCGGCACCGTCTCTCAGGACACGACCAGGGATGTTGTCAGGACCCGGGGCTTTGCGTGCGTTGGTCCCTCTGAGGGATCGCCTCACGCTGTCCTGGGATAACATCAGCACCTGGTCGTCAGGAGGTGGTGGGGTCTTCTGTGCCGGGGTGGTGTTGTCTGCCTCAAGGCGAGCCAAGAAGTGGTTCAGCTGGTCAGGCAGAGAGGAGGAGTTGTCACAGGTCTGTGGAGAGGGCTTGTAGTCTGTGATGGTCTGTATCCCCCGCCACAGGTTCCTGGTGTCTAGAGAAGGTGCAGAGCTTCTCTGCTCTGCACCTTCTCTACTCACATGAATGGAACTCAATGTGAAGCAGCAACAGATCCAAGATCTACTTGACTTTGTGACACTAGCCAGGTCTATAACATGGTCTGGGATCCTCCAGCCATTAAAAACCTGGAAAACCTTCATCTCACAGTTTAGTCTTCATATATCACAGCGTTTAAAAGAGTCAGAAAAAAAGCGGTTTTATGGACTTTACCATTGTGCTAACACTGGCTGAATTCTACCACAGAGACATACGTCAGAACAATATATACTGCTGTCATCAGTGAGAGAAACACACCTGTCAGATCTGTTCCGTGTTCTACTCTGACATTTAACACAGTTTAGTCTGGTGTGTTGAAGCCCTGCAGATGTTCCTCCACAACACTGCTGCTGCTTCTTCAAGCAAACAGGAGCTCAGCGTTGAAAAACCAAGCAGGATGAAGTTTCCCCAATGTCACCCGGTTACACCCCTCCATTCTGTCATTTAAATTTGTTGTCATTGCATTCACTTTACATTTAGTATTAGAAATAGTTCTTTCATGGAAATAAATACCAGCTCAAGACACTAACCCCTGAAGGCTTCTGCTTCCTGAACATTCGGCTTGATTAACATTTTCTTTATCTCAATCAGCAGCAAGAAAACAGGCTATTAGAACTATTTTGAAGTAAGTTATGAAATCTATAGTTTCATTGGAAAGTTTTTTTTGTGAAGGAACTTGATATAGAACACTGAGAACTTGAGTTGCTGTCTCACAATGAGCACAGAGTTTAACATCAGATATCATGGTCTCTGGTTGACTGAGTGAAAAGTTTTAGGCTCATAATTTAAAATCTGCTCAGTTTTTATACACAGAAACTGTTGGTCTACTCATAATAATCCTAGATTTCAGTTTCTTCAGTGTTGGACCTGAATAAAGAATGTAATCATCGTAGTGGAACTGTTTGATATTGAAATATGATGGATAATTGGGAAACCATGTTTCTTTTACTTTTTACACTTGTTTCTGCAGAAAATCATCTGTTTGTTTTTGTTTTGTTTTGTTTTGTTTACAGTGGCTTGCAAAAGTATTCATACAGCTTGAACTTTTCTACATTTTGTCACACTACACGCCACAAACGTAAATATATTTTATTGGAATTTTATGTGAAAGACCAACACAAAGTGTCACACAATTGTGAAGTACAAAGAAAATTATACATGACTTTAAATTAGTTTCACAAATAAAACACTGAAAAGTGCAGCGTGCAAGAGTATTCACCCCCTTTTCTCTGAGTGCAACCAATTACCTTCAGAAGTTGCCTGATGACTGCTGAATGATTGAATGTTGACCTAATGACTAAATAGAGTCCACCTGTGTGTAATGTAATCTCAGTACAAATACAGCTGTTCTGTGACGCCTCAGAGATTTGTTAAGAGAATATTGGGGAGCAAACAGGACCATGAAGTCCAAGGAGCCAGACTGGTCAGAGATAAAGTTGTGGAGAAGTTTAAAGCAGGTTAGGCTATAAAAAGATTTGCCAAGCTTTGAACATCTCACGGAGCACTGTTCAATCCATCATCCTGAAATGGAAAGAGTATGACTGCAAACCTACCAAGACACGGCCGTCCAGCTAAACTTCCAGGCCGAACAAGGAGAGCAGTGACCAGAGATGCAGCCAAGAGGCCCAGGGTGACTCTGAACCAACTGCAGACATCCACAGCTCAGGTGGGGGAATCTGTCCACAGGACAACTATTGGGCTGCACTCCACAAATCTGGCCTTTATGGAAGAGTGGCCAGAAGAAAGCCATTGTTAAAAGAAAGCCGTAAGAAGTCCTGTTTGCAGTTTGCCAGAAACCATGTGGGGACACAGCAAACATGTGGAAGAAGGTGATCTGGTCACATGACACCAAAATTTAACTTTTTGGCTTAAATGCAAAACGTTATGTGTGGCAGAAACCGAACACTGCACATCACCTGAACACACCATCCCCACTGTCAAACATGGTGGTGGAACCATCATGCTCTGGCGGTGCTGCTCTTCAGCAGGGACAGGGAAGTTGGTCAGAGTTGATGGGAAGATGGATGGAGCCTAATACAGGGCAATCTTGGAAGAAAACCTGTTGGAGTCTGCAAAAGACTTGAGACTGGAGCGGAGGTTCACCTTCCAGCAGGACAACCATCCTAAACATAAAGACTTGAGACTGGGGCGGAGGTTCACCTTCCAGCAGGACAACCATCCTAAACATAAAGACTTGAGACTGGAGCGGAGGTTCACCTTCCAGCAGGACAACCATCCTAAACATAAAGACTTGAGACTGGGGCGGAGGTTCACCTTCCAGCAGGACAACCATCCTAAACATGACACCAGGGCTACAATGGAATGGTTTAAAACAAAACATATTCATGTGTTAGAATGGCCCAGTCAAAGTCCCGACCTAAATCCCATCCAGAATCTGTGGCAAGATCTGAAAACCGCCGTTCACAAATGCTCTCCATCTAATTTGACTGAGTTTGAGCTGTTTTGCAAAGAAGAATGGGAAAAATCTCAGTCTCTAGATGTGCAAAGTTGGTAGAGACACACCCCAAAAGACTTGCAGCTGTAATTGCAGCAAAAGGCGGTTCCACAAAGTATTGACTCAGAGGGACTGAATACTTTTGCACGCTGCACTTTTCACTTTTTTATTTGTGAAAAAAATTTAAAGTCATGTATAATTTTCTTTGTACTTCACAATTGTGTGACACTTTGTGTTGGTCTTTCACAAAAAATGTCAATAAAAATATATTTGTTTGTGGCATGTAGTGTGACAAAATGTGGAAAAGTTCAAGGGGTATGAATACTTTTGCAAGCCACTGTATATATAGACAACAGGAACGGAGAAAATAAAAAGCCTAAAGTAATACAAAAGGGGGCTGTTTCTGGAGCATCACTTCTTAACCAGTTCTTATAGGCGACAATCATTATTTTGAAGAGGTGCATGTGTTCTTTCTTAATAACTCCTTCTGGTCATCAGTCCCAGGTACAAAACTCATGGCTCCCTGGGAACCTTATATTTTAAGATGTCTTCCAAAAGTCCAATCCTGTCATCACAGAAAGGTTGTAGTTGGGTGCATGACCAGCAAATATGGTCTCCAACATTCTTGTTGTAGTCCAGTGTGTTTGCTTTTATTTTGCGGCATGACTAAGCTGAACTCTCTCATAGAGCTGCGTTGTGTCTTGCGTAATAACTGCCAATCACACTGAAATTTCTGTCTGTAGTTCGTCTTCCATTTAGATTTTATATACAAAGAGGTATTCCCATTACATTTCTGTAGACACGCATACAGTTTAGAGACGGCTTTTGGAGGTGTTTCCTCACTTTAATCTGCACATTGTATTCTGATGAAATACCTGTTTTTACCTGAGTATGAAAAAAAGTTTCTTAGCTGTAAATAATGAAACATGTCCTTACTTTCTAGTTTAAGTTAATTTCTAACCCTTTCAAAAGACGTAACAATGTTCCCTTCTGTCAGTGTGACTATGGCTGTAATACCTCTGTCTGTCCATGTTGTAAAGGTTTTGTCAGTTTGTCCTGAGATGAAGAGAATTGCCAAAGTAATAACCTACCTTGAAATGTATATTTTCTAGCTATATCTGTCCGGGTTTTTAGTGTTTCAGAAACAGTAAAGTTGTAGTCTTCCTGATGTCTGGAGTACTTGTCTCCTGGCCCGGTCTCAAGGAGAGTTCTGCTCTGGGTGACTTCTACCACCATACCATGTATTTCAACTGAGCAGTATAAAAGTATTCTTTTAAATCAGGCGTGACCTCCCATTTGTTTCTCTAATTGAAGTGTTTAAATTTGACTCTGGGCCTTTTGCCACCTCAAATTAACCGTGATATTTGCTTTTCCCATGCCATAGATTGGGAGTCTGCGATTGGAACTGGTGAAGAGAGGAATATGTACAGCAGTCTGGGTTGTATATTCAGTTTTATTGCCTCAATTCTTGAGCCAAAATCTAAAGTTAATGATTACCATTTTGACAGGTCTTTCTGTGTTTTGTTGTTACTTTTATTATAATAAGTTTCATAGAGTTTACTCAGGTCTTGTGTAATGAAGACTCCAAGATATTTTATACGTCCCAAGTCCCATTTTAATTTACATTTCTGTCTGATAAAGCTGCTCGCTGTGTAGTTCACACAAAGAACCTGTGTTTTCTATAATTATTTTACTGCACTCAAATATCGAAACGGGTCAATTCTGACAAGGATTAAGTATTTGCGGTTTGAGGAATTTGACGGAGAAAGAGAACCCCAGGTTTACCTGTTACTTTCACTTTGAAACTCTCTGCCGCCCCCACTGGTTCCATTAGCATTTGGTATGAATTAATGCTATATTTCTGGTCACAGTTCAATAACACAAAATACAAAAATACAAACACTGTTCACTTTAAGTGACCAAGTAAAGGAGGAGGCTGAAGCCTGTCCATCATAACGCTTATCCTATAAGAAATTCCTTGAACAACCAAGAATGTGTTCTACTTATAAACAATGAAACCAACAACAAAAGACAAACACAGAAGTAATATCGAAAGAACACAACATTCAATACTATAATTTATAAGATTGCTTTTCTCTCATCAGTTTGAACTGTAACCCTTCATTATTCTGTATTTTACTGTGTTTTTAAAAGTTAACGGCAAGCTGGTAGCATTCCAATACACTAAGTAAAACAGTAGAAAGACTAAAAAGTACAGAAAGACTTGAGTACATTTACTTAGTTACTTTCTCTTACACCCACCTAGGAGGAAATACAATTTTAGACATACACCAAATATAGCTCGCTCGCACACACACACACACACACACACACACACACACACACACACACACACACACACACACACACACACACACACACACACACACACACACACACACACACACACACACACACACACACACACACACACACACAAGCTGTAACCTCATGTATGTTGATCCACCATCTACCATGTGCTCCTGCAGCTGACTGTGTGACTGGGAGCCAGAAACGGCAACAAACAGGCTTATTAAGCGCTGACAGAGTGACTGATGGGGCGGGGCCGGCCAGCAGGGGGCTCCGGGTGCAGGTGCAGCCCCCCTGCTGTTCCTCTAATGAACCACCACATGTTTTATTATTCAGGATGGGGAACGTGTGCTGTGAGTGATTCCAGTGTGACATAATCAAGTGCAATCCAACATGGCGCCACCCAGGCTGTAAAGCAAACTTTTCTGACCACCGAAGGGGAAAAATAAAAAGCGAACTAAACAAAGAAACAGAGGGTAAATTGAGCTAAATAATAATGCTGGAAGAGGACACAATAGAAGACCTTCAAGCCTACTTGGACGAGTGTTACGACCGTCTCGTCACGTCGAAGACTCCACAGACCTCATCTTCAAAGAGGAGCCGTGCTGAAAGCTCTCCAACCAAACAGTTTGAGGACATCCTGGACAGCATCAACACCAAGCTGTCCAGCTTCAATACCCGTCTCGCCCTAGTGGAGGTGCTCCACCGTGAGATTCAAGCTCTTCGAGACTCGTGGAATTCAGCTAACAGCAGATGGCCAAACTAACAGCAGAGAACCAAGGGCGGAGAAGCCATGTGGTCCTGCTTAACCAGGGACTGAACGGACTGACTCAGGAGAACAAGCAGATGAAGGAATCCATCCTGGATCTTCAAAGCAGGAGTATGTGGGACAACCTCGTCTTCTAGGGACTTCCAGAACGGCAGGAGGAAAACGCGGAAACATCGCTGTGAGAATTCACGCAGTAGCACCTGAAGCTTCCCGTGGACACCCTGAATGACATCACCTTCGTCTGCGTCCACCGCCTGCGAGAGAGACGACAGGACAACCAGCGCCCTCGGCCCGTCGTCGCTAAGTTTGAACACTTCTAGCAGAAAGAACTGGTGAAGAGCCGCAGCAGCGTGATGAGCTTCAGCGTGAACGACCAATTCCCAAAGGAGATCTTAGACCTTTGTCACTTGCTGTTTCCCGTGAAGAAGAAGCTCATCGCCGAAGGATCCCAAGATGTCATCACTGTGGACAGGCTCTACGTCACACGTGTCGAACTCTGGTCCTCGAGGGCCGCAGCCATGCACGATTTGGATGTGTCTCTGCTTCCACACAGCTGATTGCAATGAGCAGCTCGTTATCTGGCCTTGTGCTGAACTTGGTGATGAAGCATCAGGACATTCAGTGGCGGGAGACCTGGAAAACGTGCAGAGCTTCGGCCCTCGAGGATCTGAGTTTGACACCCCTGCTCTACGTCAATGGCCAGCTGTTCCAGGACCCCGCCGTCACCCCCTGGCTCTACTGATGGTCCTCATAAATGAGTAACATCCCCTCGAACACACACACACACACAGCCGCACACATCACAGGTTTACTCAGGCCCAGGTAAATATCCAACAGCAGCATTCGTAAACATCATGATTGATTAAATAAGGCGAAAGTAATTTGTATTACATTGTTAAAATACACGATGCTTGCAATGTTATTATAATGTTAATCATCTTGAACTTGCACTATAAACGCTGGCAATATATATATATATATATATATATATATATATATATATATATATATATATATGACTTTTAAAAAAACCAAAGCAGGCACTCCTTACGTCACCACTAATGTCACCTATGAGTTTGGGATTGTCTTTTTTGGGTTTTGGTTTCCTACTTTCTATTTCTATACCCCCTCCCTTGTTTTAATAGATTTATCAAAGCTTTTCCACTGTTTTAACCACATGAACAACCACACTCGTATATCTGCAGACACACACTTCCATGTTTATATAACCAGTCAGAATTAGGAACCATAAAAACATGCACACATTTTGTTAACCAACTGACGCACACCTGCAAGCACGTGCACACACACACACACACACACACACACACACACGGAGTGGCCACCGGAGTGGCGGCGTCCGGCCCTGGTGGCCTTGGGCCCTGGGGGGGTGCTGCGGGCCCCCCACAACAGTTCCATTCACATCCAGAGGACAAACCACACACACACACACACACACACACACACACACACACACGCACACACACACTTCCACTCCACATTGACGAGATTGTTAATTATCAAAATGAAGTGGTTGTTTGCTTTTGTTGTTGTTGTGTTTGTTATAATTGTTGTCATTATTTAGGTGTTTTGCTCTGTTGTTGCTCAGGCTGGTTTAATCTCATGGCAGTTGGAAAATATTTAGATCACTGTGGTTACTGTATTATCAAAAAGAAAGAAAGAAAAATAAATGTATGTAGCACTAACAAGGGTATTGTATGTATCTCCCCACCAAGTCTTTCTCTGTCTTTCCTCTCCTCTCCTCTCCTCTCCTCTCCTCTCCTCTCCTCTCCTCTCCTCTCCTCTCCTCTCCTCTCCTCTCCTCTCCTCTCCTCTCCTCTCCTCTCCTCTCCTCTATCCTTTCACCCCAACCGGTCCACAGAATTCCTCCACCTCTGAGTCTGGTTTCTACAAAGGTTTCTCCTTGTTGAGGAGTTTTTCTTTCCACAGTCACAAACACACCTGCTTGCTCATGTGGATATGTTGGGCTTTTCTATTTTCTCTATAAAAGCAAATTGGAATGACTGTAATATATTTAAAAATGTCTTTCTTTTAATAAAAAAAAAGAAATGAAAAAAAAAAAACTGAACCGAGTGTTTTTAAACTAATCCTGAGTGTTTTTAAACTGAACCGAGTGTTTTTAAACTGATCCTGAGTGTTTTTAAACTGGACCAAGTGTTTTTAAACTGATCCTGAGTGTTTTTAAACTGATCCTGAGTGTTTTTAAACTGGACCAAGTGTTTTTAAACTGATCCTGAGTGTTTTTAAACTGATCCTGAGTGTTTTTAAACTGAACCGAGTGTTTTTAAACTGATCCTGAGTGTTTTTAAACTGGACCAAGTGTTTTTAAACTGATCCTGAGTGTTTTTAAACTGGACCAAGTGTTTTTAAACTGATCCTGAGTGTTTTTAAACTGATCCTGAGTGTTTTTAAACTGGACCAAGTGTTTTTAAACTGATCCTGAGTGTTTTTAAACTGATCCTGAGTGTTTTTAAACTGAACCGAGTGTTTTTAAACTGATCCTGAGTGTTTTTAAACTGGACCAAGTGTTTTTAAACTGATCCTGAGTGTTTTTAAACTGGACCAAGTGTTTTTAAACTGATCCTGAGTGTTTTTAAACTGAACCGAGTGTTTTTAAACTGATCCTGAGTGTTTTTAAACTGGACCAAGTGTTTTTAAACTGATCCTGAGTGTTTTTAAACTGAACCGAGTGTTTTTAAACTGATCCTGAGTGTTTTTAAACTGAACCGAGTGTTTTTAAACTGATCCTGAGTGTTTTTAAACTGGACCAAGTGTTTTTGCGGAGTTGAAGATGAGAGCCCAGCTGCCATCTCTACAGACGATTGGGCTGCTGTATTGATCAGTTTGATTGGTGAATCCTGCTCCTCTGTTAATTGTTCTCATGTCAGATTCTGAACTCTGAAGCTTCCTATTCTCTCCCGTTTCCTCTCAGGGAGTGTGATGTGAGCCAGATCAACTACCTGTACGCCCACTACGTTCAAAACACCATGCAGCCTCTCAACATCGCCGACGTCACCAAGGACCAACGTTTCCCTTGGACGGTCTGCAGCGTCCTCGCCTCCCTTTCCTTTACCTTCTGTTCCCTCTGTATCTTCTGTCTTGTTGAAGATTCCTTCTCTCCGTCTCGCAGAGTGAAGGTCCCGATCACACCAGGGATCAGATCAAGAGTTTGCTCTGCACTCCCATCAGGAATGGCAAGAAAGACAAGGTCATAGGTACGATCAGGTGGTTCATGTTCTTTCACTCTGGGTATAAATCTAACTTATTTAAGTTCTCATGAGAAAACTGTTTAGAGAAAACAATGTTTTTTTTTCAAGGCCATCATTTCCTTTAACTTGAAGACACATTGGTGGTAAAGCAGTGTGACTGCTGGTTTCAGAGTATGATCAGTACGGATGGTGGAGTTTCAGCGGTGGTTCAAGGCAGTGCCAGCTTCACAGCGCAATGCTTATTTTAAAATTAATGTAGACTCACGCGTCACAATGTTACATTTGGTGAAGGTCTATCGATTCATGAAACACTGTCTGGGTTTATAAATCCAAAGCTTGATTTTTGTAAATAGCTGCATGTATTTGGGATTAAGCTGTTGATTGATCGGAGTCTTTAATCACAATCTTCAACAGCTTTTGCTGGATTTTTAAATGTTGCTGTAAATATGAAGCTCTTTGTGTTACGTGGTACTGTGGAGGTTAGCATTTAGCATCATTTAGCATCTTGAGTCTTTGTTTCCAGGCTCAACATAAAAACGTCCTGAAGCGATTGTTCGTTTCCTCGTATGCCATGATGACATCATAACATTTGTTTTGCTATACGCGTCTCATAGACATGTTTTGTATAATACGGCAGTTCCAGCTCTATGCAGACAACACAACTCACAAGGTATCACTTTTAAAGAACGAGCACTAACATTTTATCTGCCACGAGCAGATACAGAGTACCGATGCAAGTACTTATTAATCGCCATAAAGCATAATTCATACTCCATGATCAAACCATTCACACTACCTTCTGACGTCACACAGCCTCTGAGTCGATGCTCTCTGCACGGCCAAGGCTCCAGTATACCGCCTCATCTCCCGTACGCCGTAGTACCCCTCTTGATGTGTTGGCAGAATATACTTTACAGTCTTACTTTTGTCGTTCTCATTAGTATCACGAAGTTGCTCGTCCTCTCTTGTCACTCTGCTGCTGAAGGGCGACGTCATGTGATACTCACCAGGTCGTGTCGGGGCTCTTTTATGAGTATCAGTATGAGGACTCTGTGCAGGCGCTATGTGGGTCTGATACTGGTATTGGTATCGTGCATCCTGAATTGCGACGTGTCAATCAGCCTCGTTTGAGACAACACACTCCAGACGGTGGGTGAACGTGTGTGTGTGTGTGTGCGCGCGCGCTTGCAGGTGTGTGTCAGTTGGTGAACAAAATGGATGAAGCTTCCAGCATGAAGGCCTTCAACAGAAACGACGAGCAGTTCCTGGAGGCGTTTGCCATCTTCTGTGGCCTGGGCATCCAGAACACGCAGATGTATGAAGTGGTGGAGCGAGCCATGGCCAAGCAGGAGGTCACCCTGGAGGTCAGCCACACACTGATGTCTCCGTACTGACACTGTCTTTGCATCATGCTGGTGAGACACGGTGGGTGTTCATCAAAACCTAATCGCTGTTCACATAACGACAGAGATGGAAACCTTTCCTTGGCGTCCATGGTTCCTGCTTGTGTGTACGTCAGTCCTGCTTCCCTTGTGACAAGAACTGCTGACTCAGCCATGGTTGAACAAAACTAACTGGCTCGGTTCGCAGCTTGTCTTTGGTGTCACTTCTGAGCCGTCACGTGACCACATCACTTCCCAAAACTTGATTCTGTCATCTCCACAAACATGTTAGCCTACTGATTGCTTTAATTACAGTGGGTACGGAAAGTATTCAGACCCCCTTAAATTTTTTACTCTTTGTTAAATTGCAGCCATGTGCTAAAATCATTTAAGTTCATTTTTTTCCTCATTAATGTACACACAGCACCCCATATTGACAGAAAAACACAGAATTGTAGACATTTTTACAGATTTATTAAAAAAGAAAAACTGAAATATCACATGGACATAAGTATTCAGACCCTTTGCTCAGTATTGAGTGGAAGCACCCTTTGAGCTAATACAGCCGTGAGTCTTCTTGGGAATGATGCAACTAGTTTTTCACACCTGGATTTGGGGATCCTCTGCCATTCCTCCTTGCAGATCCTCTCCAGTTCTGTCAGGTTGGATGGTGAACGTTGGTGGACAGCCATTTTCAGGTCTCTCCAGAGATGCTCCATTGGGCTGGGCCATTCAAGAACCGTCACAGAGTTGTTCCCAAGCCACTCCTTCGTCATTTTAGCTGTGTGCTTGGGGTCATTGTCTTGTTGGAAGATGAACCGTCGGCCCAGTCTGAGGTCCTGAGCACTCTGGAAAAGGTTTTCGTCCAGGATATCTCTGTACTTGGCCGCATTCATCTTTCCTTCAATTGCAACCAGTCGTCCTGTCCCTGCAGCTGCAAAACACCATCCCTACAGTCAAGTGTGGTGGTGGGAGCATCATGCTGTGGTGGTGTTGGGCAGGTGATGAGCGGTGCCTGGTTCTCCACACATACCGCTTAGAATTAAGGCCAAAAAGTTCTATCTTTGTCTCATCAGACCAGAGAATCTTATTTATCATAGTCTGGGAGTCCTTCATGTGTTTGTTGGCAAATTCTATGCAGGCTTTCATGTGTCTTACTCTGAGGAGAGGCTTCCGTCGGGCCACTCTGCCATAAAGCCCTGACTGGTGGAGGGCTGCAGTGATGGTTGACCTTCTTGAACTTTCTCCCATCTCCTCACTGCATCTCTGGAGTTCAGCCACTGTGATCTTTGGGTTCTTCTTTACCTCTCTCACCAAGGCTCTTCTCCCCCGATTGCTCAGTTTGGTTGGACGGCCAGCTCTTGGAAGAGTTCCTGTCATCCCATACGTCTTCCATTTAAGGATTATGGAGGCCACTGTGCTCTTGGGAACTTTAAGTGCAGCAGAAATGTTTTGGTATCCATGGCCAGATCTGTGCCTTGCCACAATTCTGTCTCTGAGCTCTTCAGGCAGTTCCTTCGACCTCATGATTCTCATCTGCTCTGACATGCACTGTGAGCTGTAAGGTCTTATATAGACAGGTGTGTGGCTTCCTTAATCAAGTCCAATCATTAGAATTAAACACAGCTGGACTCCAATGAAGGTGTAGAACCATCTCATGGATGATCAGAAGAAATGGACAGTACCTGAGGTAAATATACAAGTGTCACAGCAAAGGGTCTGAATACTTATGGCCATGTGATATTTCAGTTTTTCTTTTTTAATAAATCTGTAAAAATGTCTACAATTCTGTGTTTTTCTGTCAACATGGGGTGCTGTGTGTACATTAAAAGGAAAAAAAATGAACTTAAAGGATTTTAGCAAATGGCTGCAATTTAACAAAGAGTGAGAAACTTTAAGGGGGTCTGAATGCTTTCCGTACCCACTGTATATTAAATTGAAAGGTCAACCACGACCTGCTAAGACTGCTCTCGTCTGCTCGGAAGGATGTCGGGACTGCTCCGATCTGAGATCGGGGGTATTCACCTTGTTGGATTGGTTTGGCCCGAGTTCTCCCCGTGTGTGGTGTCCTCTGAGGGGAAGACGCTACGAGCCTGTTGACTGTGACGCGTAGCCAATCAGAAAGCGAGGTGACGTAGAGGCGCCGGACCAGAAGCGGGTGGGGAATCCAAAAATCAAAACAGTTGCCATGACGAACCAATGCCTCTTCCTTTTAAAACGTGTTTTTTTTGGGGGGGGACACCACAAACGATCGCCATTGCATCCTCTTGGTCCACCAGGTTTGTTGACTCTGGAATCACCTTTGATCTTGCGATGTTTTGTGAGATTTCCCGCCTGATCTGGGGATGTTCTCGATTGAAATCAGTACATGTGTGGTGTGTTGATGTTGCCGAGTGGCTGCACACCACCCACGATATGACTAAAACTGTTAAACCTGTGATTATTTATCGCCATGTGTGTGGCCTCTCAGGTTTGGGAAATCTGCAAACAATTTTGTAATCCTGCTGCGTGAACCGGGCTTAAGATGCTGTGGTTCACTTCTTAATACAGGTTGCATGAGCAGGTGGGTGTGTGTGTGTGTGTGTGTGTGTGTGTGTGTGTGTGTGTGTGTGTGTGTGTGTGTGTGTGTGTGTGTGTGTGTGTGTGTGTGTGTGTGTGTGTGTGTGTGTGTGTGTGTGTGTGTGTGTGTGTGTGTGTGTGTGTGTGTGTGTGTGTGCGCGTGTGGTTGCTGTGTTTCCTGTGTTCCAGGTCTTGTCGTATCATGCTACTGCCACGGAGGAAGAGTCGCAGGATCTCCAGGTAACCGCGGTAAATTCAACTTTATTTATTTATTTTCACACACACTAACGTGTTCACAGACACAGAAGCACAGGAACACATTGAGCTTCAGGGTCAGAGGAAGTCGACGGTGCAGGTGAAGAGTAACACAACACCATACTGCTAACTCAGCATGGACACTCCATCTGGATGTTCCCCCACAAACACGCAGCACTGAGGCCACATGCACACGATGAAAAAAAAACGATCTTTTATGTCCCCAGCCTGCTCCAACAACATTCCGTCCACACGTCACTATGGACACGGCTCAACACGAGGTTCAAGGCATGTAGTACACATGCCAGGCCTTTAGGGGCGCTGTGACTCATCAAACACACCAAAAACCCAAAAGAAGACAGAGAACATAGAAATGTAAAAGTAGACTCCTGCTCATAAACCTGTATATAACTCCAGTTCTATAGGCCTATGGTCCTGCTCCTCCTCCTGTAGCGTCAGTCACTTCTGTTGCTCCACCAGAGCTTGTAGTCACTGATTGTTGTGGTTATTTGATGACATCACGGACCACGGTGGGGGGGGGGGGGGGGGGATTACCTCTTCCTTTTTTCCACAGATGATCGTCTTTGTCAAGCCAGGGTTTTAGAATGTCCCCACTCTGGGACCTGTGTTCAAAAAAACCTGTTTGGATGACAGGCCAGAAACATCTGGTTTAGATGAACCAGGTTCCTGGTGTGGACGGACCCTCTGTCCTGCCAATGTGAACACACTCCCAGCATTCTCCTTTTGAAGCATGGCGGTGGCAGCATCATTCTGCGGGGTTGCACAATGGAAAACAAATCCTCTGGCAAGCTGAACCATTTAAAAAAGTTTAAATACTGAGAACCTTAATATTTCTCATTACCTTAATGGAAAAGTACAAGGATATATCAAAAAGGCCAGTTCTTTCAAAATCTCTATCTTTTCTGAAGGAAACTGCTGTAATTTCAAAATAATGTTCGTTATGATTTTGTGGCCACTGAAAAGGCAACCAATGTAAATGTGCTTTATGAATGTGCTCAAAGTCTTGGCTGTTGCTATGCTACCTAATTAGCATAAATCCTGGTTCACACGGCAGGATAATGAGGCTGATTTTGGCCCCGATTCTCTCCTTCCGACAATCTTAAAGACGCTCAGATCATCATAAGATAACCTTATCAGATATTCCTGCCGTGTGTGGTGTGTTAAGACTGCTCTCGTGTCTTCAGAAGGATGTCGGGACCGCACCGATCTGAGATCGGGGGTATTCACCTTGTTGGATTGGTTTGGCCCGAGTTCTCCCCGTGTGTGGTGTCCTCTGAGGGGAAGACGCTACGAGCCTGTTGACTGTGACGAGTAGCCAATCAGAAAGCCAGGTGACGTAGCGGCGCCGGACCAGAAGCGGGTGGGAAAACAGTTGTCATGACGAACCAACGCCTCTTCTTTTTAAAATGTGTTTTTTTGGGGGCAAAACACACCACAAACAATCCCCATTGCATCCTCTTCGTCCAATAAGTTTGTTGACTCTGGAATCATGTTTGATCTCGCAAGGTTTCCCAAGATTTCCCGTCTGATCTGAGGATGTTTGCGAGTGAAATCGACTCCTGTGTGGTGTGTTGTTGTTGCTGAGTGGCTGCACACCACACACAGTACGACCAAAACTGTTAACACTAGCAAGTCCAGCGCCTTGCCTTTTGGCAGGTATTTCTTCCAGGACCAAGGTGCAGCCAAATGGCAGGCGTGAACAGCTCAGCTTGTCACCAATTGTTATTTAAGTGAAGCAGAACATGAGCCAGACACTGGCAGGCAACAGTCTCTTCTTCTCTATCATGCAAATCAGTCCCCCGCCCCCCCCCCCCCCTACTAAAGTTCACTTACATTTAGACTATACTTTTACTGTACTTCTCAGAAGTATACTTCACCAAGTAAATTTGAAGTATATTTAAAAATAGGCTATACTGTTGTACTAATATGTATACTTTGACTAAAGTTTACATTTAGATAGTACTTGTACTTGAGTATATCTTATTAAAAGTTTAAATATGACAAGGTATAAATCATTTGACTCCAGCCCATTTGATATATGTTCACATTTACTGGATTTGTTCTGTACTGTAATATATTGTAAGATGATTCACATCTTATCTAACTTGTGTTATTGCTGAGCTGCTGCTTCAAAGCTACAATCAAAAATAAAGGTGAAAACAGTTCTAATGTGTGCTCTGCTATGTTACAGCTGACTATAAAAGGTTTGTTATGTGTTTTATGATATTTCCACTTTTGTGATCACAACAGACAGTAGTAGTAGTAAGAAGTCAACACAGTGTATGTTTGCATTCTTGGTGATCTTTATTGCGTTGGAA
The DNA here is from genome assembly GCF_963422515.1 of Blennius ocellaris. Classification (NCBI taxonomy): domain Eukaryota; kingdom Metazoa; phylum Chordata; class Actinopteri; order Blenniiformes; family Blenniidae; genus Blennius; species Blennius ocellaris. The sequence continues at coordinate 1,094,882 of NC_137672.1, read as the reverse complement.
TTGTCTGAACAGACTTGGCACAGCCACAACATCTCCTTTCTGCATTTGCCACATGTGAACTTGTTCCAGTAAACACAAGGCTTAGTGGCGTGGTTTAGCTTGCAGCAACACTTCACCTGGCACATTGCCCTTTTCCCCTTTTCAGGTGTGGGTGGTTGTTGCTGGAGGTTTTCCTTGTGCACCTCGTGTGCAAATTAGCCTCCATTTGTTCAGCATTGTAGGTGTAACAAAAGGCTGGACTTGCGAGTGCTAATGGCTGCATTTACATAAGAAATGTCCCCAGTAAATTGCAAATTAGCCCAGCTAAGCCATTTGGCAAACTCTGGACAGCATAGGGTGTACCAAAAGGCTGGACTTTGCAGTGTTTAACCTGTGATTATTTATTCGCACGCGTGCGGTCTCTCAGGTTTGGGAAATCTGCTCACAATTTTATAATCCTGCCGTGTGAACCGGGCTTTAGCCTAGGTAGCTTTTAGTGGTGCATCAGTGACCTTTGACCTACAGGCTGCATCAGGTTTTCACTTCACTTCTGGTTTTTAGTGTGGGTCACATTGACAGATGTGGAGGGTCCACGCAGGGCTAGTCCAGGGTCTGTGGAGGGTCCAGGCAGGGCTACTCCAGGGTCTGCGGAGGGTCCAGGATTGAATCGCCTTGCAGGCAGAACCAGATAAAGTTCCAGGCAACTTCCAGTTGAAGCTTTCATGCAGAACCCTTTCGCAGCAGTGAACTCACCGTGCAGAAACCTGCTGCTGCAGAGAGGTGTTTCTTATTAAAGGGCTTGGTTCAGAGGTCTTCACTTTATTCATACCAAAGGATCTATTCATCATCCAATTGTCCCCCAGGTGTCTCTGCAAGCTGTTTCCTTCCTTCTCTGCTTGGCTCCGTCGGTTTAGCTTCACTTCTTTCTTCTTCATGTTATCTGAGGAGGTCACCTTTTTTGTTTTTTCCTCCCCTCTTCGAGAAAACTATTTTGTTTTTTTCTGATCTTTGCTGCCTTCTTTTTGCTATTGAGACCTGGTCCTGCAGGGGAGGTCAGGGACCAGCAGGGGGTCTCACACCAGATCCCCTGCTGGGGAGGTCAGGGACCTGCAGGGGGTTTAGCACCAGACCAGATGAGGGAAACGGTTCCTGATGGCCTAACAAGACTCTTTGAGTCTCTCACCTCTTCCAAGGTTCTGGACGCGAGAGGATTCTTCATCTGGTTCATCAGGACCCTATTCTGACCATCTTTGAATTAAAGATGAACTCAGTAGATCTGGAAGTCAAAGGTCACTGAGCCTCATGTTGACAGTCCTTCTTCTCTTACAATGTAAACAGCCTCAGCTGAACCCTGCTGGTTGGTGGCGTAGCGGTGACGTCATCTTCAGGGTTTGAATGTACGAAACGACACAGAATGTGATCCTCATAATGACCAGCTATTTGATCAAAACTACAGTACCCCCTCCTCCACCGACTGCTGCCAGACTCAAATCATTTGGTTTGTAGTACATACCAAGTCTGAACCAATCCTGACGAGTTCCTGCTCATGGAGGGAGAGGTGGCTGATCATCAGCCTGATCACCAGTTCTCCCTGTGGGGGCCGGGGAAGACGTGTCACTTGATTTCTCGGATGCAGGCGGGGGTTTTCAGGCAGTCTCACCCAAGAGGCTCCTTCATACAGTTGGTGCAGCACGGGGGGGGGGGGGGTTCGTTACAGCAACAGAAGTAGGAATTCAGAGTACTGAGCGTGGTTGCTTTGCCTAGATTTGTGTGGGCCTCACCTCCTCATGTGTCGTCTGTGTTGAAGGTTGCCACGGTGCCCTCGGCCCAGTCTCTGCGCCTGCTGGACTTCAGCTTCAGTGACTTTGACTTGTCAGACACTGAAACTACGCTGGCTGCTATTCGCATGTTCATCGACCTCAACCTGGTGCAGAATTTCCAGATGAAGTACACGGTAAGACGTCAGTCCCCTTGGTTCCCCCACCGTCTGGCAGTCTGTCGCGTGACAGGACACAGAACTTCATTTACTGACTCCCTATGGTGGAGTGTTTCAGACAGGAAAGAAGGATCTTGGGTCGGGGCCTGGGGCTCTGCGCCCTTTATCCTTCTCTTCTATGCACTCTCCGTCTGCTGCCTTCTGGGTTGGGGCATAGCTCTCTGGGGGGGGGGGGGGGGGTCACCCTGAAGCTGCTGCACCCAGCAGCTTCAGGTTTACATTAATGATTTAACTTGGAATCATCCTGCATGATGAATGTCCGGCTGGAAGTGAAGCTCTTATCATCAGTCAGCTGTTTATTAAAATGGGTCTGATGGTCAACATGATCATTCATCCGTTTCAAAAAGTTTCAAAGTAATTATTTCCAGACATTCATTCATAGTGCTCGTGGTCTTGTTGGGTATGCTAGACACAAGTAGAGAGCTCCTCATTAGTTACCTGAAATGTCTTGATGTCTATTCAGAGGTAAGAAGCCACCATGTATACTGGGCCCAGACTGTACGGCTAAAGTGAGGAGGAGCATGGAGTCATGAAGGGAACCACAGACACAGAAACACTGGAGCGTCAGTTTTCAGTGTGAGACGAGGAAAACAATCTATTTCTCATCAGTGAGTGTTTCCTGCATCCTGAGCTCAGAGACCACACACCGAGACCTCCATCTCCTGTCAGACCCTCTCCCCTCCCCGCATCTGCACCGCCAGCACTGCACAGGCACCACGCAGGCACCGCCCGCTTGCCTGCTCTCCTGCGGCATTGGCTCTCCTCCTGAAGAGGTCCTTATGTGTCTGTGGCTGACCTCCAGAGTGCCTCCGGAGAGCCGCCTCACAAGAGGAGCTTTGATTGGAGGGAAATCAGGAGCCTCCAAGAGAGCGAACACACCACCACTGGCCCAGATGGTCCACTCCACAACATCTTATTGTTTGATTGCTATCCTGACATGTCTAATGGTGCAAAGTTGTACATTTTACTCTGAAATCTAATTATAATGGTCCCTCTGGAGAAAATGAGCCCTAATTCGATCATCGGAAGAATGGCTTTGCAGTTCTGTGGTGCATTGTGGGTACGCTGTGCATGTTGAACTCCACAGTCAAAAAGCAGAGAGCTTTGGTTAGATTGCTGACTCATCTCTTTCAAACAGGTCAAATATCCTCAGCAAAACTCAAAGTTCAAAGATCTCTGTTTTCACTTTAAAATGTTGTGGCATAAACGGGGCTTCTGCTTTTCTTTACCATGTGCCAACTTCTCCAGAGCAGCTCTCAGTAGAATGCAGACCTTCGCCAACGCCACCTTGCAATGTTCAGGCTAAATGACGATCTGAGGGGGGCAGGGAGCAGAGTTAGTGGTGTGCTAGCAGACGGCTAACGGCAGCCCTCTTGTGCGCTGATCTCCTTTCACCTCCTACATCAGGCACTTCTCATGGGACAGTTAATGCCATTAGCATCCTAAAATCTAATGGATGTGTCTCTGGATGATGACAAATCATCCCTGAAGATTTCATGCAATGTGGCTTGATAGTTTTTACAAAAAAGTTGATCAAATACATACATACATACACACATACTATGAACTATGAAAGTGCTTTGTTTTCTCTCGCTCTCTGTCCCTTGCTCTTCTTGATGTCATTGCAGAAGATGATGCAGCCAAAATGGATTTGTAATCAGTTCTCTTGTCAGAAGGTGGACAGCCGAGGACATTTATTAACAGTTTTTTTCTCGGCTGAAATCAGTAATGACAACGTTCAATCTAAAGTCTTTGTGAAGATAATCCTGCTGGCCTGTGGACATTCAGATGACTATTGGCGTTTGGCTTTTGTTGTCACTTTGCTGCTCCTGGAGTCCACCCTATTGACACTGATAAGTGACAGCTTATATTTACATATTTGAGAAAATGCTCTCTGCACATGAAGGCAGTTCAGTTGAGAAGAAACATTCACAGTTTATCTCTCGGAGAAATCTGTTCTCCAGGAGAAATCTGACACAGGAAATCTAATCCTGCAGTTACTGTCACCAAGGTTCTTCATCACAAATCCAATTAGTGCAGCTGCTTGCATCCTGGTCACTTAAAAGCATATAAATGCAGCATGTGGCAATTAGCTTGAGTGAAAAATTTGTTGATTGAACATTTGTGTAATTCTTTATGCAGCCCTAAAGCACATCATGAACCTATGCGCAATGAGCACTTCAAGTTATGATATCGATATCAGTGTATTAATACAGGAGGAAATGACGCTGTAACATGAAAATTTAATTCAAATCACCAAACGCACCAACACATGTTGCCTGACTTTAGCTCCCGGCAGCTTCTCAACCTTGTTTACTTCGTTTTTGTGAATTTTACAACATGAGCTTTACAGTTTACTGAGATTCTTTGCCTCATGCACTTTATTGTCAATCTAAGAAGAACATCTGCTTTGTCTTGTAGTTTTTCTCTCCTGTTGGAGATACAAATTCTCTATGTTGAATTTTCATCCTGATCAAACCTTTAAAGTGAGATTATGAGTTCAGGGAGGTGAACGACCCAACGTCTGTCTCACCATGTATGGTTACCTGCTGCAGGCGCACAAAGTCAATGAGGCTGATGTCAAATGACACCATCTGGATGTGTTGGGCCCAGCATCCATGCTTCAACTTCATGCAGCAGTTTCTCCCCTGAGAGGAGAAACTCCAGGAACAATGGAAAGGTAATAAAACAGCATGGGGGGAGGACAGTGATCCTGAGGGCCACAAACCCCAGGTTGGGAACCAATAGAAGCTGTGAAGCAAATGCAGGGCTCCTCGCTTCCAACCACTCATTGGTTGAACCGACTCGGTCACCGCTAATTCAAACTTGGTCAAACTGCCTCCCAACCAACTGCCCCCCGCTTCTCATCCCGGCTTCTGTTGTGGACGCATCTCTCTGCATCGCCGGTAACACCAAGAGAGCACAAAGTGAACCACAGAACCAAACCAAGGTTCAGCCCACTGGCGAGTAGAACACATGGTTTGGACTATCCATTTTCTCTTTTCCTTTTTCTTTTTCTTCTTTTTGGATCCTGGGAACAAGGCGCAAAGCTGCATCTTTCCCTCCAGCTGCAAAGCTCTCCACAGACCTGCAGACAGGACGCAAGGCCGCGCCTGCGCCTCCACACAGCTGCCAGCCAACTTCTTCCCTTCCACACAGCTGAGCAAGGCCCCACGGACACCCAGCGCACGGACGGTGCTGTACCACACAGCGCAGATAAGCCTGAAGCTAACCTGCAATCGTGTTTGATGTGCCGCTGATAAGCATCCTTTGTGTATGCACCATCGCAAGTTCGGGACTCTGGTTTTCCACCTCAGAACAAGAGTTCCAGTTGAGCTTCCAGCCCACAGGATCTCTGTGTGGAGAACCGAGCCTCGTCAGAATTTTCCTCCTCTCTCTCTCAGGCTGGAATGTGCTCGGCGAGGAAACAATAAGCAGCGTGATTTAACTGCAACCGTATGGTCCCGATTGGTGCATCCTCTGCATACGCAACACAATAAAGCTGCGGAGTGTCATCAAGGTTATGAGGAAGCAGCTCCTCTGCCAGTCCAATCGTGCACAAATGAGTGTTAAAAAATTAAGTCTCGTAATCAGATTTAATGTTTCTTTTAATCACTACTAATTGTCCTTGAAGCCATGAATCTGTTTCCAGCTGATTTTCTGAATATATTTCTAAATTAATCTGTCTTGGCAGATGCAGAACACCACAATAAACCTGCCACCAGACGACTATTTCAGCATCTCTCTCTCTCTCTCTCTCTCTCTCTCTCTCTCTCTCTCTCTCTCTCTCTCTCTCTCACGCGCGCGCGCGCTCGTCCCCTTGTATGTGCGCGATGGACATTTTGTTTATCTGGTCGCCAAGCAACCTCTGCATTCCCAGAAAAAGCAAGTCGAACACTTCTAGTAGCTGCGTGGGTCATCGCAATCTCTCATTAAGCCCACCTGGTGGTCGCATTGTGGCATTGCGCTTGCCCACGCGCACCCCTAATGGTCGTCATGGTCACCACCCCGAACGAAATGCCTGCCTCCCTCTGGCATCCATTTGAGATCATTACACCCACTCACCCTGACCCTCCAAGGTTAGCCGCCACCTGGTGGACACTCATGGCCATTACATCCCCACGCAAACTCAACACACACATGCACACACACACTTTTGTTTCGACGTTTGCTACTTGAATGTGTTGATTTATGATATGATTTCTGACGAGTACACATTTCTAATGGCCAGTCCGTGGGAAATTAGAAATTTCCGATCCAACTTGCGGAGATTTCAGATCCATTAAGACTCGTCTGCTTTACACCTGCCGGCTGCAGGTAACAGTAAAGCAGGAAGTTAGCATTGCAGCTAACCAACTTTTCATGACATGTCTGCTGTTTTAATGTATTTTACACTCAAAACACCACAAAGCAAACATCAACGTGGATGTTTGCAAAGCCGGACACTCTGCCACCAGATGTCACCGTCAGCTTGCGGAGGAGAACAGCGCTGATCGCGGCATCAAAACAGCAACTCCTCTGTGCTGTAGCAGGCGATTCACACCTCTGTGAAGCTGCATCATACTCCGTGCTAAACTCACTGAAAATAGTCCCAATCACTTGTGTTGCGTTAGAGCTGGAAACACTGGAGTTTGTGCTGCGTTTCTAAAGAATTTTTCCAGGAATTAAGAAAGTGATTGTGAGGTTTTAAAGATAGAACTAGTTTATTATGAGATGATGACGTAACGCAGACCTCCACATTGTCCTAATGGAACCAAAATACTTTGTACTGCTTCGTTTTCTCCCCTTATGCTAACCCCAAGTTGTCTTTTGAGAGAATACATGCAAACATTCCGGCATTTATTACTTTACTGGAGAGAAGTTTATTTCTGCCTCATATAAAATCAACATTAATGATAATAATAATATTAAAGCAAACAGAGCTCTGGTATCAGAATAGCATTGGTATGTAGGTGAGGAAGTTCCTGAAGTTGTCCCTCGATCAGAAACCTAAAATTCGAACATTTGAATGTTTAGGAATTGTGCTTCAATACTTGTTTTCAAAATATTTTAGTGACAAAAGATTCTATTCTGCCAGCTGAACACCAGAGGCTTTTATTTTGACCGAAGAACAAAAACACAACACACGCACAAACCAACACACACAACAACCCCAACAATAACCCTCAATAACCTCCGGCAACACATAACCTGAACTCCCATCATGCCCTGCAGTGACCCACTCCGTGATCGCTACAATACTCTTCGCCAATAGAGGGCAGCACAGAACTTTGCCGGTGAAATGTGAAGTGACAGACGTCAGTGTGGTTAATCTCCACCTCCCTCCCCGGACATTTTTGCCCACGACTTTCACCGTATTCGCCGTGCCCCCCCCCCCAACCACCAGCAGAGGCCGCTGGAGAGGGCGGCTGCGTGCCTGGGGAAGGCTGTGCGCCTGGAAAAACCTTCTCCCAGCGGCGGGCTGCAAAACGTATCCCAAGTGCTGTCTCGAGAAATGTTGTAACCTGTCTGTGTTGATGCTAAATGTGCCTGAGGTGGGGTTTTTTTCCCCAATTACAGACTGTCTCCTCAGAGCACAGTCTGTAATCTGCCTTTTTCCCTCCTCTCCTCACCTCATGTGTCCTTCTTTCCCCAAAACTTTCTATGTGAATGCAATTTCGTTGTACCTGTACCTGTACCTGTACCTGTACAATGACAATAAAGCTGATTCAATTCAATACTACAATACATTTTTGGTCTAAAACTAGTAATTCATTCTCTAGTATTCTCTATTGGATATAAAAATGATATGAACTGGAGAACTTCAAGCTATTTCTGCATGATGTGCAGAAGCCATTGCCTAAGCAAAAGTGCAAAAGCCAATGTAACCCCCCAACAGCAGGCAGGTGATGAGGGAGACAAGGGGTGACTACATTCTGAGCCGTTCTTCTAGTTTTTTGCCGTGTACCATAAGGGAAGAAAACTCTAAGATGATCCACCTGTAACATAAAATGTAGCATTTAAAAAAAATCAATTTTCATTTCTGTGGTCGTAATTTTAATATAACATGAAACTGTTTTTGTTGAACACAATATATTTCACTGGGTGCAGGACTAGTGCAAAGTCTGCAGGACTAGAGCAACCCATGGCTCACTAGTCCGCTTGACTAGTGGGGGGAAAAAAACAAGATCTATCCCTGAATACACTTTTGTAATAAATGCCTGTTATCTGAATTGATTGATTCCTGGTAATTATTGTGTATTTATTGTTGACAATTCACAGCTTTGTCTGTGCTCAAATCTCAGACCTTCCCTTATATTTAAGATTGTTATATTTACACAAAAATATTAACTAACTTAGATAACCCTTTTTATAAATGAGACCGATATTTTGGTATTAGCTATTTCCAGTTTAGCTGGTGGTGCCCCAATTTTATTATTAATTGAAAAATAACCAATTTATTCAAATGAATAATTTCTCATAAATTATTTTGGGGAATTTATTCACTTTTAAGTCATTAATCATTTACTCTAGGAGTTGTTAATGAGTAAATGACCGTTTACTTCCAATGATAATTTACCTTTTTCATAAATTACTTCCAGTGACCTATTACTTTCAGTAATCTATTACTTACAGTAATTTTAATGCTAATAACCACCAACCTTAAATCCCAACAGATGCAAACACGGCAGACTTGTTGCTATTAGGAGTGTTTCTTAAATCAGGGAACAGAGCTGTTTATCAGCTCTTAAAGCCTTTAATGTGTTCAGTGTGAATCAAAGTGTATTAACACTCCTCCTCCATCCTGTAGAGTTTATGTCAGTGGATTCTGAGCGTGAAGAAGAACTACAGGAAAAACGTTGCCTATCACAACTGGAGACACGCCGTCAACACAGCCCAGTGCATGTTTGCACTTCTGAAGTCCGGACGCTTCCAGGTAAGCGCTGCCGCTTCATCCCATCCAGAAACAATAATGACATTAAGTTCTATGGTTCAACATGCTTTTTGTTTTCAAACCTCCTGAAGTCCATCGTCTCCTGGTCAAACACATTGTGGACATTCAGATGCATTAGCTCAGTGTTGTAAATCTCATAATTTCTTTACTTCTAACAACCGTCTCTCATTTACAAACATGTTTCTGGAGTCCAACAAAAGTCTGATCCTTCAAACACTGGAGCCCTCTTTATGGCTGACATAACTAAAGCGCAAGTAAATGAATTGACTGGTGGAGATCAGGGGTGACTCTATCATGTCACAAGACTTATTGAACTCGACTATCTCAGATGATTCTCTGCACACCAGGACCTAATTTCTCTATTAAATACACTCAGTTTGTTTCCTTCCCGTTGTAATGACTGGCCACTGGAGATCCAACAAATGTACACATGGGGGATTGTTAGTTTTCAAACTATATAGCTGTTTCCCAATCTCCTTGGCGCGCGCGCACACACACACACACACACACGCACACGCACATGCATACGAAGCAGAAGAGGGATTTTTGAAATTAATGAAGATTGATTACTTCCATCATTTGTCCAGTGGAGGGTTGCTGGACTGGTGGAGGTGCAGTTGAAGCTGTTTAGTAAGTGGAGCGGTGGAGTTGCACTGCCATAGAAACACAGTGAATTACAGACACCATGGGTTTATCTAGTTTCATCGCCCAGGTTTTTTAGGACTGGTGTAAGTCGGAGCATAATCCCATCAACATGTAAACATCCAGTAGGGCCAGCTGCAGCCCCTCTGGCAGCTCTGAGAGCAAAGCTGTTGTATCATCAATAGATCCAGTCAGTCCCTTCAGCGCCACACGGCCTGCAAGCAGCACATTATCACCTGTTACCACTTGTCATCATTTGGATGTATTTTCTCTGTTTTGTGCTACTTTCAGTCTTTGTTCTCTACTCGTGTTCCCTCTTGTAACCGCCTCATTTGTCCCATTGACAGAATTACTTGAGTGATCTGGAGGTTTTGGCCTTGATGATCGCGACCCTCAGCCACGACTTGGACCACCGGGGAGTGAACAACTCTTACATCCAGAGGTACCAGAGCAGACATGCGATGGTGTTGGTGTCAAACAGGCTTGAAAATGAGCTTGTTGTGAAAAGATTCATCCAATTTGTGCCAGACAACTGTTCCACTGCAATATCTGTTCATCCAATCACAAGGCAGGAAACCAGTGCATGTACAGAGCATCTTGAACAAATTCACAGCGCTATACCTTTTCCACATGCAGCTGTATTCCAAAATCAATTACATTTATTTTTTTCCCTTAAAATTCCACACATCGCCCCGTAATGGAAAAACATTTTTATTTTTTAATGTTGTTGATTCTCCTTTCACAGTCACAGATTCAAGTCTTGAAGTTTGGCACAGCGATGGTATTTTTGGTCAGTTTGGTCAGTTCTGCTGGTGTCACTAACTGCTGGTGTCACTAACTGCTGGTGCCACTGACTGCTGGTACCACTGCTGGTGTCAATAACTTCTGGTATCACAGACTGCTGGTACCACAGCTGGTATCACAGCTGATATCACTGATGGTACCACAGATTGCTGGTACCACAGTTGGTATCACTGCTGGTATCACAGCTGGTGTCGCTGACTGCTGATATCACTGCTGGTATCACTGACTGCTGGTACCGCTGACTGCTGGTACCACAGACTGCTGGTACCACAACTGGTTCCACTGCCGGTCCCTTAGAACAGAACCAAGGTTTCATTGGAGATTTCTATTGGACTCTTCTGGAAGATGTTTCCGCAGCAGCGCCACTGCAGTCGTCGAGCCTATTCCTGAGCCAAGCAGAGATCTAACCTCTCCAGGGAGTCCTGGACCTTCCCCGGGTCTCCTCCCTGAAGGTTTGGGGCTCCATGGTGATTGTGCAGGCCGGAGGGACGGTGAGGCTGAGAGAGGAGGCTGATCTGAGAGGTGGAGGTGAAGGAGCTCAGCCAGATGATGGAGGGGCTTGAATCTCAGGAGGAGGATTTTGAAATTAATGCTTTCTTGGATAGGAAGTCAGTGGAATTTATGAAGAACTGGGGACATTTGATCGATGGAGGGAGTCCAGGAGTCAGTTCATGACCTTCTCTGAGGGTGGAGATGATTGAGTTCATGACCTTCTCTGAGGGTGGAGATGATCCAGTGGACCATCTGGACCAGTGGACCAGTGCACCCCCTACCTGGAGAAGTCATGCCATCCGTCGACTCAGAACTTGTAACATGAAGCGTGGCTCCATCTCGATCCGTATCAGCATGTCACGTCTCTGCCGCGATGATGCAGGAGTGCTTTACTTGGTTCTCCTTGGTACCAGATGTGGATTAAAGCCCAACATCTCCTTGTTGCTGACCATGGCCATCCCTTCATGAGCACGTCTTCTTCCAGCATTGTCCCAGTCCAACCTTGTCCTCCAACTCAACCCTGGATCCAGTCGACTGAAGTAGCCTCAGCAGAGCTCCTTTGGGAGGAGGTGCACTGGAGGAATCACATCATGACTTTGCAACCAACTAACCTTTAACACCTGAGTCATGCTATGATGTTTATTTGGTAAAAAAATAAAAAAATAAATAAAAACTCTGCAAAAGGTTCTCATAACATTGTTGGATCAATGACACCAATCAATCAATGGAATCAATGACATGCTACCAGTGAGATGTGCACCATCTTGTGGTCAAGAACATTTTTGTGAAACAGCAACTGATACATCTCATTATTGTTGTTTTGTGCAGGAGTGACCACCCACTGGCCCACCTTTACTGCCACTCCACCATGGAGCATCACCACTTTGACCAGTGCCTCATGATCCTCAACAGCCCGGTAAGTTTCACAAACGCACACACTCCAATGTCACATCTGAGGAAACAGATATTTTTTCATTGTGGCCAGCTACTTTCTTTGGGTACATCCACACAACAACAAAAAAATATATTTTTTTTTAATCCCCAGCCTTCTACAAAAATATTCCGTCCACCCGTCACTATGAACACGTCTCAACACGAGGCTTCAAGGCATGTAGTACACATACCAGGCCTTTAGGGGCGCTGTGACTCACCAAACACACCAAAAACACAGAAGAAGACAGAGCACATAGAAATTCATAAGTAGAGTCCTGCTCATAAACCTGTATATAACTCTAGTTCTATAGGTCTCTGTGCCTGCTCCTCCTGCTGCTAGCGTCAGTAGCTTCTGCAGCTCTGGCGTGGGGGGGTGTTCACACTTCTAAAACCACCTGTTGTGGATGACAGGCCAGAAACATCTGGTTTAGGTGAACCAGGTTCCTGGTGTGGACGACAGGCCAGAAACATCTGGTTTAGGTGAACCAGGTTCCTGGTGTGGACGGCAGGCCAGAAACATCTGGTTTAGGTGAACCAGGTTCCTGGTGTGGATGACAGGCCAGAAACATCTGGTTTAGGTGAACCAGGTTCCAGGTGTGGACGACAGGCCAGAAACATCTGGTTTAGGTGAACCAGGTTCCTGGTGTGGACGACAGGCTAGAAACATCTGGTTTAGGTGAACCAGGTTCCTGGTGTGGACGACAGGCCAGAAACATCTGGTTTAGGTGAACCAGGTTCCTGGTGTGGACGACAGGCCAGAAACATCTGGTTTAGGTGAACCAGGTTCCTGGTGTGGATGACAGGCCAGAAACATCTGGTTTAGGTGAACCAGGTTCCAGGTGTGGACGACAGGCCAGAAACATCTGGTTTAGGTGAACCAGGTTCCTGGTGTAGATGACAGGCCAGAAACATCTGGTTTAGGTGAACCAGGTTCCTGGTGTGGATGACAGGCCAGAAACATCTGGTTTAGGTGAACCAGGTTTAATTTGCTGTTTATGGTGGTTAAAGGACTTCATTGTCAGAATCAGAAGCACTTTATTAATTCCTGGGACAAATTCTTTTAATTCCCCCTTGTCATTGTGTTGCAGATGAGTTGTCAGTTGGCCCTTTTGACTTCAGCATCATTTTCAAACTTTTCTTGTCAAACAGCACATTTAAAAAAGTTCCTATTTTGGTAAACTGGCTCCATACTTTTGGTTTACACCGTCGATCAACATTTCATCAATAAAGTCTTTTCTGAGATGTGATGATAAAGCCTCACAGTTAAGACATGAAAGCACTGATGGTCCAGTTTAGTTGATCTGAGTGTTTGTGTGTAATGAGGTATTGTGACACGCCAGCATCTTCAAACAGGTGGAAGTAATCGACTGTGTAATCAGGCAGGCAAAGTTCAAACACACACACACACACACACACACACACACACACACACACACACACACACACACACACACACACACACACACACACACACACTCCACCCAGGAGACGTGCATGTGCCACAGTTCAACAACAAACTGCTGATCTCAGCACATAATCACAGCACAGTAATCAACATTTCAAACTCTGATCTCGTAAAACTTGTAGTTTAAGTATAAAACTGAGCACAAGCTCGATTTGTGTGGAAGCTGATGATAAAGTGTGCAATCCAGAACTCATGATTTATGTTTATTTATGTTTGAACATGTTTAAAACCAAAGTGGTTCAGCCTTCAGCAGAGATGTTTCCTCCCTCCTCTTTTACCAGTGGACTTTATTATGACATATTTTCCATATTGTTCCCCATCGTACATCCTAAAGTCTTTTTTGTTGCTCTTTCCCGCAGCTTTGATTTTGAACAATCACTTTACATATCTTTTTTACACTGGTTGCTGTTTCTTTTTCATGTCATTTTTCTTCAGTAAATTAAACGGTGTCGGGATTTCTTACCTCTTAAGGATCTCTATTTATGTTGTGGTTGGCTATCGATAATGATTTATGATTTTCAAAGATGGTTATTAATTATGTTATTGAAATGTAATCTGATCTGTATCAGAACCTCGGAGCTCCACCTGTCTTAACAGGAAATGATAGCCAATTCAGTTCTATCAGTCTCATAAGATATACTAAACAGTTCATCAGGAATTTGAATTAATAGTTAAATTAATTACAGTTACCAGAATTAACAGTAAAGATTGAAGGATTTCAGAGTTCTTGACACAGAAGAGGTCGACATTTCATTCTCCTTTGTGATCATTAATAAAACAGCAAGTATGATTCCAAAATATATTTATTAACAATGAAAACAAATAAACAGATTCTAACTACCTATATACAGCTTGGTGTGTGTGTGTGTGTGTGTGTGTGTGTGTGTGTGTGTGTGTGTGTGTGTGTGTGTGTGTGTGTGTGTGTGTGTGTGTGTGTGTGTGTGTGTGTGTGTGTGTGTGTGTGTGTGTGTGTGTGTGTGTGTGTGTGTGTGTGTGGAGAGATAGAGAGAGAGGTGGAGGGAGTGTGTGTGAGACGTGTGATGGAACTACAAAACAAGATGGCGGATCACAAGAAACTACATTCCAATGGAGGTTATCAGAGAGCAGGAAGTCTGTCCTGGGTCTCCACCATGTGCTGATAGCAATGGAACAATAGAAGCTAGCCGCAGCATCTGCTTCCTGTGTGTCTCTGCTAAAGGACCATTTCTAGAATGAGTTGACGTGAATGAGACTTGTCTTGTAAAACGTCAGGAGTCATCAGATGGTGTTCAGTTACTGTGTGATGTTGTCTTTGATGTGATATGTGTAGGATTGTGAGTTAACTAGTTAGTAAAGCAAAGATTAGCATGCAGACCCTGTGTCTGTGGCAGAGCTAACGTTGGTTTACAGGTTGATAACTGCTCCTAATATCATTATCTATAGAACTCAATCACTGTAACAGAACCAACACATCTTCATACAGTTAAACAGTTCTATCATAGCATCAGGTTTAACTAATCTCAGGTAAAGCCCAGTTGTTACCACTTCCTTGGAAGAGTTCAGTTGTTGTCCTGCTGGAGGGAAGCTGGTGTCTTCTCCTGTAGTTAGCACCTCCTGCTAACTGTGGTTGCTGGTTCTGCAGGCTGAGGAGAAGAAGATGAAGTTGATGTTTCAGGAGTCCTTCTTTACAGCTCCTGGTTGTTCCTTTTGTCCAGACTGAGGAGCTGGTCGCTCAGGTCTGTGATGGTTTTCCTGCTGGTTGAGGAAAACACAAAGAAGTTCTGTGAGGCGTCGTTTCCCTGGTCCGTCCTGGAGGAACTGCTTGGTTTTCCTGGTTGATGGTTGATGGGAGATCAGACTCTGGGTGCTGGTCTCTGGATCAGGGGAAGGTCTGACCCTTGTGGTCGGGTCAGCAGAGGAGTTGAGGAGTGAAGGCCCCTGGTTGCAGGCCTCTGGTGTTAGCTGGATGCTAACACTAGGTGGGCGGCCTCCAGCAACCCTCCTACTCGGGGTCGACTCACTGCAAGAGACTCTATGAGACTGGTTTTGCAGGCTTTTTGTTGAAAGTTTGTGGATTCGAAGGTGTCGAATCCTGAGAGCTTCAACCATTCAGTGACTGGCTGAGTGCATGGGGGAAGCGTCTTTTCAGCAGAAAGCGGCAGCAAAAGGTCCCCCCCCACTGGGTGTGATGGTCAACCACATTCCTGCATCCGAATTCCTATGTCATGACTGTGTATCATGACAAATGAAAATTGTCTTTCCTTAGAAATGAACACACTTTCTGTGGTCTGGTGAGATCCCAACATCTGTAATCGAGTACTCTTCTCCACTGACTTCTATTACACCACTGCACTGGCAGAAGAACCTTTGTGACATAGACGTAGTAAATTAGTAGTAAAATATAAGGACTAAACTTTATTTGGTTTACAGAAATATTCCAAATATACAAGTCTCTACCAAAAATGTCATAGCTACCCACTTTATAAAAGAACTGAGAGCCTCACGATCCAGTAGAATGACAGGTGTGATGTAATCCAGTTTTACTTGCTTTAACATGTTAACAAGTCATTGACCACTGAACTCTTCTAGACTCTTCTAGAACAATAGACTAAACCAAAAACCAGCGGAAAAAAATGCTCCGTCTTCTCAAACCCTCCAGTACCAATCGTGTCTTAACTTTAAGAAACCCGCTTGGTTCCACCAGTCGTCCACATTTGCCAGATATGAAATCTCTCAGAGTGAAAGCATGTTCACCTCTGCCCATGCTTTATAAAAGTTGCATTGCTGTTAGAAACTGCTCTAAACCCAATGAAAAATAATTTTTTGTGTGAATTTAAACAGATTTTCTGCTGCATTCCAGTGGTTTGAAATGTCTCCTCACTCTCACCACCAGATTAAACCACACCAAACCAGATGATTGAGGCAATCTGGGTTCCGCTTCATATTCATGTGATCTTGCTGTCGAAGGTCCCAGTCATTCCTTTTCTGACTCTCGAGCGATCTGATCACTTCATGTTGGTGGAAGGTCTTGAAGGCCTTCTATATGTTCCCTTCAGGACTGTTTTGGATGAACCTTCACACCTTGCTTTAGTTGGTTGACCTCATCATGAGCTTGGCAAAATCCGGCGCTCAGGTGAATTTCACTCTAATCTGCAATTCAAGACTTCCACTGTCGTTATGGCCTCATCCAATAAGAGTTTCTGTCTGTAGCCAATGAATATGGTCATGCTACATAATGAGAAACAATTTCCAGCTCCCTGCGGCAGCGCACTGGACTACAGTGAAGCTCATTACTTGTTTGTCAGCAGCTGGGTGGTCACATGATTAGATTGAGATGTGGTGAAGCAGGAGGTGAGCAGACAACCTTTCAGCTGGGTCACAGTTCAGATGGATGAGGTGTGGGAGTGCCAGTCGTCTCCACACAGAACAGGTCATCGCTCATTAGTGCCGAATCACTGCTTCCTGCAGTTTCTCGTATCTCTTCATCTTATTTATTAG
Organism: Blennius ocellaris; assembly: GCF_963422515.1. NCBI lineage: Eukaryota > Metazoa > Chordata > Actinopteri > Blenniiformes > Blenniidae > Blennius > Blennius ocellaris. The sequence continues at coordinate 1,078,160 of NC_137672.1, read as the reverse complement.
TCCTTCTCTGATCATGTCCAGCTGCTCAGTGCTTCGATGGCCCAATAAACTGTAGTGACTCTCAGCCCTCTCCAATCTTTATGGCCTAAAAACAAACTGTAAATACACTCCAGACTCTGCGGCACCACTTTACGCTCCTTAACCTACTGCCACTGCCACCGCTGCTGCCACTCCTGCTCACAGCGAGAAAGTCCTGATGCAAAACTGTCCTCAAAATGTTGCTCTTTCAATGCATTTGAAATGGACAGATCAAGACGTGTGCTTGTGTGGACTCAGGATTAGGTGGTTGGATTTATGTGCATGTGCTTTTCAGGGTATTTCGTCGACATAATCAGTTTAGAGTATCTACTCCTCTGAGGGTTTCATCTCATCCGACAGAGTCTGTGCTTCCATGTATGAACTCCGCCTGAATGTAGACAACGACATGAGGTGCAGCGCCTCCTGACTCACCCTCTTCTTCTTTCTCTCCAGGGAAACCAGATCCTGAGCAGCCTCTCCCTGGATGAGTACAAGGCCACTCTGAAGATGATCGAGAGGGCTATTCTGGCCACGGACCTCGCCCTGTACATGAAGTATGTACCCGACGTCAAGCCCAGATGGAAGGCTGGCTCGAGGGTGGTAAAGAGGAAAAGGAGCGGGGCAGTTTGACTGAAGCTGATAACTAAAGAGCAGCACTTCAAATAAAGAGTATTGCTGAAGAAAGTCTGATTCCTTCAGCATCTTTGTCCTTCCCCAGTGATGTGTAAATGTTTCCATGTTTAGTTGGTTGTTTCAAACTGACCAGTTTGTCATAACCTTGGAGCATCCAAGGTTATGACAAACTGGTCAGTTTGAAACATGTTGTGTGAGGAATATGTTTTCCTCTTTCAAGACCTTTTTCTTGTTTCGGTTCTTTTATCTTCACTGGTGATTTCAGCTCTTTTCTCATGACTTTGAGTCTCAACAGTTGGTGGTTACTCTGTGTGTGTGTGTGTGTGTGTGTGTGTGTGTGTGTGTGTGTGTGTGTGTGTGTGTGTGTGTGTGTGTGTGTGTGTGTGTGTGTGTGTGTGTGTGTGTGTGTGTGTGTGTGTGTGTGTGTGTGTGTGTGTGTGTGTGTGTGTGTGTGTGTCAGGAGGCGGGGGGAGTTCTTCGAGCTGACCAAGAACAGTGAGTTTGTCTGGGAAGATGAAGGTCACAGAGACTTACTGAGGTGAGGACAGATTTGCACCAACATCATCAGGAAGATTTTACATTTTTTTCTTACATCTTGTAGCTCTCTAAAAGTAAATACTGTCACTGTTCACGTGAAGAAACCAACACTAACCAATAAATATACCGTACTTTATGGACAATACTTTTTTTTTTACATGCTTTGAACCCTGCAACAGATGACTTGGCTTTTTAAGGGTTAATGAGCTTCATACCACTGATGCGTTCAGGTGCATCACATAACTCAGAACTTTCTTTTTCTTCCCTTTTTAAATTTGGCGGGTGCGGCTTATATTCCGGTGTGCTCAATAGTCCGGAAATCACGATAATCCAAACTGCTTGGTATGCTGCCTCTGGATTGCTTTCTAGTAAAAACTAATTTTTTACTTTTTAAATGAAGCAACATTTGAACATGTCAGATAAATGTTGGAATGTTTCTTATTGAAAGAGAAAAGACATTGTTGTGGGTGCTTCCCACAAATGGATTGTTGAAATAAAAAAATGCCTGATATTTTCATTAACTCCAAAAAAAAAGAGTTTACACAACAAGGAATATGAATGTATCTTTCTTCACTTGTACACAATACTGGTGTTCCGTTACTTGAAATGTAAGATTTTTCCTTACAAAGACAAGGACGCATCCCAAGCCCTAAGAGAGCTCCTAAGGTGGAAACCACTAAGAGTATTGAGAAGGATTATTGGAGGAGGAGTTACTATTGTAGAGTTACTAGCGTCGCGTTTCTATTGTAGTTACTATCATAGCATAACCATTGTACAGTTACTATCATAGCATTACTATTGTACAGTTACTATCATAGCATTACTATTGTAGAGTTACTATCATAGCATTACTATTGTAGCATGACCATTGTAGAGTTACTATTGTAGCATGACCATTGTAGAGTTACTATTGTAGCATGACCATTGTACAGTTACTATCATAGCATTACTATTGTAGAGTTACTATCATAGCAGTATTGTAGAGTTACTATTGTAGCATGACCATTGTAGAGTTACTATTGTAGCATGACCATTGTAGAGTTACTATTGTAGCATGACCATTGTAGAGTTACTATTGTAGCATGACCATTGTAGAGTTACTATTGTAGCATTACTATTGTAGCGTTACTATTGTAGCGTTACTATTGTAGCATTACTATTTTAGTGTTACTATTGTAGCGTTGCTATTGTAGCATTACCATTGTAGTTACTATTGTAACTTTACTATTGTAGCATTGCTATTGGAAAGTTACTATTGTAGTGTTACTATGGTAGTTGCTATTGTAGTGTTACTATTGTAGAGTTACTATTGTAGCATTAGTATTGTGTTACTGTTGTAGAGTTACTATTGTAGCATTAGTATTGTGTTACTATTGTAGTGTTACTATTGTAGAGTTACTATTGTAGCGTTACTCTTGTAGAGTTACTATTGTAGCGTTACTATTGTAACGTTACTATTGTAGCATTACTATTGTAGCATTACTATTGTAACGTTACTATTGTAGTGTTACTATTGTAGAGTTACTAGCGTTGCATTACTATTGTAGAGTTACTATTGTAGCATTACTATTGTAACGTTACTATTGTAGTGTTACTATTGTAGAGTTACTATTGTAGCGTTACTATTGTAGAGTTACTAGCACTGCATTACTATTGTAGAGTTACTATTGTAGCGTTACTATTGTAGAGTTACTAGTGTTGCATTACTATTGTAGTGTTACTATTGTAGAGTTACTAGCATTGCATTACTATTGTAGAGTTACTATTGTAGTGTTACTATTGTAGAGTTACTATTGTAGCGTTACTATTATAGCGTTACTCTTGTAGAGGTACTATTGTAGCGTTACTATTGTAACGTTACTATTGTAGTGTTACTATTGTAGAGTTACTATTGTAGCGTTACTATTATAGCGTTACTCTTGTAGAGTTACTATTGTAGCGTTACTATTGTAACGTTACTATTGTAGTGTTACTATTGTAGAGTTACTATTGTAGCGTTACTATTGTAGCGTTACTCTTGTAGAGTTACTATTGTAGCGTTACTATTGTAGCATTACTATTGTAGCATTACTATTGTAACGTTACTATTGTAGTGTTACTATTGTAGAGTTACTAGCGTTGCATTACTATTGTAGAGTTACTATTGTAGCATTACTATTGTAACGTTACTATTGTAGTGTTACTATTGTAGAGTTACTATTGTAGCGTTACTATTGTAGAGTTACTAGCGCTGCATTACTATTGTAGAGTTACTATTGTAGCGTTACTATTGTAGAGTTACTAGTGTTGCATTACTATTGTAGTGTTACTATTGTAGAGTTACTAGCATTGCATTACTATTGTAGAGTTACTATTGTAGTGTTACTATTGTAGAGTTACTATTGTAGCGTTACTATTATAGCGTTACTCTTGTAGAGGTACTATTGTAGCGTTACTATTGTAACGTTACTATTGTAGTGTTACTATTGTAGAGTTACTATTGTAGAGTTACTATTATAGCGTTACTCTTGTAGAGTTACTATTGTAGCGTTACTATTGTAACGTTACTATTGTAACGTTACTATTGTAGTGTTACTATTGTAGAGTTACTATTGTAGCGTTACTATTGTAGCGTTACTCTTGTAGAGTTACTATTGTAGCGTTACTATTGTAACGTTACTATTGTAGCATTACTAACGTAGCATTACTATTGTAACGTTACTATTGTAGTGTTACTATTGTAGAGTTACTAGCGTTGCATTACTATTGTAGAGTTACTATTGTAACGTTACTATTGTAGTGTTACTATTGTAGAGTTACTATTGTAGCGTTACTATTGTAGAGTTACTAGCGTTGCATTACTATTGTAGCGTTACTATTGTAGAGTTACTAGCGCTGCATTACTATTGTAGAGTTACTATTGTAGCGTTACTATTGTAGAGTTACTAGTGTTGCATTACTATTGTAGTGTTACTATTGTAGAGTTACTATTGTAGCGTTACTATTGTAGAGTTACTAGCATTGCATTACTATTGTAGAGTTACTAGTGTTGCATTACTATTGTAGCGTTACTATTGTAGAGTTACTAGTGTTGCATTACTATTGTAGAGTTACTATTGTAGAGTTACTAGTGTTGCATTACTATTGTAGAGTTACTATTGTAGCGTTACTATTGTAGAGTTACTAGCGTTGCATTACTATTGTAGCGTTACTATTGTAGAGTTACTAGCGCTGCATTACTATTGTAGAGTTACTATTGTAGCGTTACTATTGTAGAGTTACTATTGTAGCGTTACTATTGTAGAGTTACTAGTGTTGCATTACTATTGTAGTGTTACTATTGTAGAGTTACTAGCATTGCATTACTATTGTAGAGTTACTATTGTAGCATTACTATTGTAACGTTACTATTGTAGTGTTACTATTGTAGCGTTACTATTGTAGCGTTACTATTGTAACGTTACTATTGTAACGTTACTATTGTAGCGTTACTATTGTAACGTTACTATTGTAGCGTTACTATTATAGCGTTACTCTTGTAGAGGTACTATTGTAGCGTTACTATTGTAACGTTACTATTGTAGCGTTACTATTGTAGCATTACTATTGTAATGTTACTATTGCAGTGTTACTATTGTAGAGTTACTAGCATAGCATTACTATTGTAGAGTTACTATTGTAGCATTACTATTGTAGAGTTACTGTTTTAGTGTTACTATTGTAGTGTTGCTATTGTAGTTACTATTGTAACTTTACTATTGTAGCATTGCTATTGGAAAGTTGTTATTGGAAAGTTACTATTGTGTTACTATTGTAGCAGTACTATTGTAGAGTTACTATTGTAGCATTAGTATTGTGTTACTATTGTAGAGTTACTATTGTAGCAGTACTATTGTAGAGTTACTATTGTAGCATTAGTATTGTGTTACTATTGTAGAGTTACTATTGTAGCATTAGTATTGTGTTACTATTGTAGAGTTACTATTGCAGCATTACTAGTGTAGTGTTACTATTGTAGAGTCAAAGGATAAATGTGTACCAGCGGGAGGTCAAAGGTTGAATATGTACCAGCAGATGCAAGAGGCAGGGACCAGCAGAATTTTTATGTTCAGACGATGGAGGGTGTTGGCTGCTGCTGAAGGTAACTAAATTGTAACTTGTAATCTAACAGTTATTTTTAAAAACAAGTAATCGCTGAAGTAACTCATTTACTTTCTAAAGATGTAACTAGTAATCAGTAATCAGATTTGTTTTTTAAAGTAATTGTGGCTACACTGGCAGCAGAACACTGATACCTGTCTCCAGGTGACCTGCAGCAGTACAACACTGTTATACAGTACAGAAATGGCTCACCAAGCAGAGACAAAAACAAACACCCCTTTAAGATATAGATTTTTGCACACCTTTAAAAAAATGTATGCACAGTGGTCGGTGCCACTGATTAAACAAACGGCGAACATCTTTCCTTTCTCCTTCTATTTCCGTCATCTTGTCTGTTTAAGAAACTCTTAGGCTTCTTAAAGTCCTCCTCAATACTTCTAGTGGTTTTCTACCTTTGGAGTTCTCTTAGGGCTTAGGATGCCTTGTGAATTACTTATATCTGAGTAAGGAATAATTCTAAGAAAAATCTTAAATTTCTAGGAATTCTAAGATTTTTCTGAAGAGTGACGTCACTTGGAGCTACTTTTAGCCTCAGGATGCTTTGTGAATACGGGCAAGGTGCACAGAGCGTCTTCCTCTCTCTCACAACCAATCACAGCTTTCAGCAGACTGCATCAGATATAGCAACAGGGTCAACCACACCTCCTCACTAAGATAAAAGTTGCAGTCAACTCCTTGCTCAGAGTTTTGGACACTTCCTGAGTCACTTTTAAGCTAAGAATTCCTTGCTCAGGGACTTTTAGGCTAAGCTCCCTGAGACTGAGATGCTTCGTCAATATCAGCACTGGTTGTTTCCAGGTGGTGAAGCTGACTTGCTCTAATCCCATTGGCTCTGGAGGAGTGTGAAACTGAGGCCTTTGAGTTTGTGGCTGCTGCAGTGCAGGCTAACATTCATGTCGCCACAATAATGCAGAAAACAAGCCACATATCCAGTGGTGATGAGCAACATTTACTGCTCCGCCAGCAGCTACTACACATCAGGACACCAACACCGTGAATCAGGAAGCAATTAGCTCAGACATCCTGAAATGAAGTGATTTATTTTCCTGTCGCAATCTAATAGAACACAAAAAAGCTTTTCACGGATCAAAAAGTCAAGAAAATAAGTGTCATCGTGTGTGTGCATGTGCGTGCGTGTCCGTCCCTCTTAAGGTCGATGCTGATGACTGCATGTGACATCTCAGCGATCACAAAGCCCTGGCCGGTGCAGAAGAGGGTAAATCTGACTTTTTACATCCATGTTTTTCTTTTGTATGTCTGTCATGTCATTTGTGGAGAAAAAACCCCTCAGAATTGCTTTTTAAAGGCTTGTACTTCAACACTCACACCATGCTGAGCAGCTAACTAAAGGTGGAAACTATCACTGACTGATATAAAGGAATAAAAGTCACATTTTAAGGGTAAAAAAGAAAAAGGTCACGAGTGTCTTCAGTTAAGTTTCCATGTAATGAAGGATAATTAGTCCGCTTGTCAGTGAAACGGCCGTGACAGACTTTCACTATTCCACCCTAATCTTTATCTGCAGGACTTCTTTTATATCTCTATCACACATACACACACACAGGTGTGTCATTGACCTCATTGTAGGTTTGTTAGTGTGCGTGTGTGTGTGCGCGCATGCATGTGCGTGCTCATTAATAAAGCCAGCATTATCTCTGTCCTGGGATGACACCATTAACCAGTAAACGAGCGCTGGCTGACACTGAGTCTTTCACACGCCGGCACCTCGTTCACATCACAAAGTATTTCTCTCTTGTCGGAAATTCTTTCCTCCTCACTCTGTGAAAACAAAGCTTTTTATGACCTGCTTACACGTTTGTTGCCTTTTGGCTGTTTGGAGTGACTGGAAAGTGAACTTTCTGGAAAACTGTCTGGAAACATTTCTAGAAACGTTTCACGTTAGTCGTAACGTGTGGTAGCACATGCTTGAGTGACCATGGAATAATCCAGAGAGTTTAGAAGTTCAATGTGTACAATTACTACATCATCATCATCTGCATACATGGAGACACATTTCTTATTGCCAGCAGATACTGAATGGACCAAAGCCATGATGATATACTGATTGGTCCATTCTACCCAGGGTCCCCTCATGAGCAGCTCATCAGATCCAGCAGCTCAGTAGAAGCTGAGATCCTCCATCATGTCTCATCTGAACTGGTCTGTCTTGTTCAGTGACCATCAGGATCGTGGTCTTCAGTTTGGACTGTTTTTGGATCAGCAGTGAATCCAATGCGTCAGACTGAACCTGAGGATGAACCTTCAAACACTTTGAGGGTTCCATAAGTTGGTGCTCTCTCTCTGCTGCTTCTGTTGGACCTGTAGGAAACTGCTTCCTGACCACTGCATCTGTTCTGACTGGTAGTGGAGGAACGTCCTGACTGGTAGTGTAGGAACATTCTGACTGGTAGTGTAGGAACGTCCTGACTGGTAGTGTAGGAACGTCCTGACTGGTAGTGTAGGAACATTCTGATTGGTAGTGTAGGAACATTCTGATTGGTAGTGTAGGAACATTCTGATTAGTAGTATAGGAACATTCTGACTGGTAGTAGGAACATTCTGAGTGGTAGTGTAGGAACATCCTGACTGATAGTGTAGGAACATTCTGACTGGTAGTGTAGGAATGTTCTGACTGGTAGTGTAGGAACGTTCTGACTGTCAGTGGAGGAACGTTCTGACTGGTAGTGTAGGAACGTTCTGATTGGTGGTGTAGGAACATTCTGACTGGCAGTGGAGGAACGTTCTGACTGGTAGTGTAGGAACATTCTGACTGGTAGTGTAGGAACATTCTAACTGGTAGTGTAGGAACGTCCTCACTGGTAGTGGAGGAACGTTCTGACTATCAGTGGAGGAACGTTCTGACTGTCAGTGGAGGAACGTTCTGACTGGTAGTGTAGGAACATCCTGACTGATAGTGTAGGAACATTCTGACTGGTAGTGGAGGAACGTTCTGACTGGTAGTAGGAACATTCTGATTGGTAGTGTAGGAACATTCTGATTGGTAGTGTAGGAACATTCTGACTGGTAGTAGGAACATTCTGACTGGTAGTGTAGGAACATTCTGATTGGTAGTGTAGGAACATTCTGACTGGTAGTGTAGGAACATTCTGACTGGTAGTGTAGGAACGTCCTGACTGGTAGTGTAGGAACGTCCTGACTGGTAGTGTAGGAACATCCTGACTGGTAGTGTAGGAACATTCTGATTGGTAGTGTAGGAACATTCTGATTGGTTGTGTAGGAACATTCTGATTGGTAGTAGGAACATTCTGACTGGTAGTGTAGGAACGTCCTGACTGGTAGTGTAGGAACATCCTGACTGGTAGTGTAGGAACATTCTGACTGGTAGTGTAGGAACGTCCTGACTGGTAGTGTAGGAACATCCTGACTGGTAGTCTAGGAACATTCTGACTGGTAGTGTAGGAACATTCTGACTGGTAGTGTAGGAACGTTCTGACTGTCAGTGGAGGAACGTTCTGACTGTCAGTGGAGGAACGTTCTGACTGGTAGTGTAGGAACATTCTGACTGGTAGTGTAGGAACGTCCTGACTGGTAGTGTAGGAACGTCCTGACTGGTAGTGTAGGAACATTCTGATTGGTAGTGTAGGAACATTCTGATTGGTAGTGTAGGAACATTCTGATTAGTAGTATAGGAACATTCTGACTGGTAGTAGGAACATTCTGAGTGGTAGTGTAGGAACATCCTGACTGATAGTGTAGGAACATTCTGACTGGTAGTGTAGGAACGTTCTGACTGGTAGTGTAGGAACGTTCTGACTGTCAGTGGAGGAACGTTCTGACTGGTAGTGTAGGAACGTTCTGACTGTCAGTGGAGGAACATTCTGATTGGTAGTGTAGGAACATTCTGATTGGTAGTGTAGGAACATTCTGATTGGTAGTGTAGGAACATTCTGATTGGTTGTGTAGGAACATTCTGATTGGTAGTAGGAACATTCTGACTGGTAGTGTAGGAACGTCCTGACTGGTAGTGTAGGAACATCCTGATTGGTAGTGTAGGAACATTCTGACTGGTAGTGTAGGAACGTCCTGACTGGTAGTGTAGGAACATCCTGACTGGTAGTCTAGGAACATTCTGACTGGTAGTGTAGGAACATTCTGACTGGTAGTGTAGGAACGTTCTGACTGTCAGTGGAGGAACGTTCTGACTGTCAGTGGAGGAACGTTCTGACTGTCAGTGGAGGAACGTTCTGACTGGTAGTGTAGGAACATTCTGACTGGTAGTGTAGGAACGTCCTGACTGGTAGTGTAGGAACGTCCTGACTGGTAGTGTAGGAACATTCTGATTGGTAGTGTAGGAACATTCTGATTGGTAGTGTAGGAACATTCTGATTAGTAGTATAGGAACATTCTGACTGGTAGTAGGAACATTCTGAGTGGTAGTGTAGGAACATCCTGACTGATAGTGTAGGAACATTCTGACTGGTAGTGTAGGAATGTTCTGACTGGTAGTGTAGGAACGTTCTGACTGTCAGTGGAGGAACGTTCTGACTGGTAGTGTAGGAACGTTCTGATTGGTGGTGTAGGACCATTCTGACTGGCAGTGGAGGAACGTTCTGACTGGTAGTGTAGGAACATTCTGACTGGTAGTGTAAGAACATTCTAACTGGTAGTGTAGGAACGTCCTCACTGGTAGTGGAGGAACGTTCTGACTGTCAGTGGAGGAACGTTCTGACTGTCAGTGGAGGAACGTTCTGACTGGTAGTGTAGGAACGTTCTGACTGGTAGTGTAGGAACGTTCTGACTGGTAGTGTAGGAACATTCTGATTGATAGTGTAGGAACATCCTGACTGATAGTGTAGGAACATTCTGACTGGTAGTGGAGGAATGTTCTGACTGGTAGTAGGAACATTCTGATTGGTAGTGTAGGAACATTCTGATTGGTAGTGTAGGAACATTCTGACTGGTAGTAGGAACATTCTGACTGGTAGTGTAGGAACATTCTGATTGGTAGTGTAGGAACATTCTGACTGGTAGTGTAGGAACATCCTGACTGATAGTGTAGGAACATTCTGACTGGTAGTGGAGGAACGTTCTGACTGGTAGTAGGAACATTCTGATTGGTAGTGTAGGAACATTCTGATTGGTAGTGTAGGAACATTCTGACTGGTAGTAGGAACATTCTGACTGGTAGTGTAGGAACATTCTGATTGGTAGTGTAGGAACATTCTGACTGGTAGTGGAGGAACGTTCTGACTGGTAGTGTAGGAACATTCTGACTGGTAGTGTAGGAACGTCCTGACTGGTAGTGTAGGAACGTCCTGACTGGTAGTGTAGGAACATCCTGACTGGTAGTGTAGGAACATTCTGATTGGTAGTGTAGGAACATTCTGATTGGTTGTGTAGGAACATTCTGATTGGTAGTAGGAACATTCTGACTGGTAGTGTAGGAACGTCCTGACTGGTAGTGTAGGAACATCCTGACTGGTAGTGTAGGAACATTCTGACTGGTAGTGTAGGAACGTCCTGACTGGTAGTGTAGGAACATCCTGACTGGTAGTCTAGGAACATTCTGACTGGTAGTGTAGGAACATTCTGACTGGTAGTGTAGGAACGTTCTGACTGTCAGTGGAGGAACGTTCTGACTGTCAGTGGAGGAACGTTCTGACTGGTAGTGTAGGAACATTCTGACTGGTAGTGTAGGAACGTCCTGACTGGTAGTGTAGGAACGTCCTGACTGGTAGTGTAGGAACATTCTGATTGGTAGTGTAGGAACATTCTGATTGGTAGTGTAGGAACATTCTGATTAGTAGTATAGGAACATTCTGACTGGTAGTAGGAACATTCTGAGTGGTAGTGTAGGAACATCCTGACTGATAGTGTAGGAACATTCTGACTGGTAGTGTAGGAACGTTCTGACTGGTAGTGTAGGAACGTTCTGACTGTCAGTGGAGGAACGTTCTGACTGGTAGTGTAGGAACGTTCTGACTGTCAGTGGAGGAACATTCTGATTGGTAGTGTAGGAACATTCTGATTGGTAGTGTAGGAACATTCTGATTGGTAGTGTAGGAACATTCTGATTGGTTGTGTAGGAACATTCTGATTGGTAGTAGGAACATTCTGACTGGTAGTGTAGGAACGTCCTGACTGGTAGTGTAGGAACATCCTGATTGGTAGTGTAGGAACATTCTGACTGGTAGTGTAGGAACGTCCTGACTGGTAGTGTAGGAACATCCTGACTGGTAGTCTAGGAACATTCTGACTGGTAGTGTAGGAACATTCTGACTGGTAGTGTAGGAACGTTCTGACTGTCAGTGGAGGAACGTTCTGACTGTCAGTGGAGGAACGTTCTGACTGTCAGTGGAGGAACGTTCTGACTGGTAGTGTAGGAACATTCTGACTGGTAGTGTAGGAACGTCCTGACTGGTAGTGTAGGAACGTCCTGACTGGTAGTGTAGGAACATTCTGATTGGTAGTGTAGGAACATTCTGATTGGTAGTGTAGGAACATTCTGATTAGTAGTATAGGAACATTCTGACTGGTAGTAGGAACATTCTGAGTGGTAGTGTAGGAACATCCTGACTGATAGTGTAGGAACATTCTGACTGGTAGTGTAGGAATGTTCTGACTGGTAGTGTAGGAACGTTCTGACTGTCAGTGGAGGAACGTTCTGACTGGTAGTGTAGGAACGTTCTGATTGGTGGTGTAGGACCATTCTGACTGGCAGTGGAGGAACGTTCTGACTGGTAGTGTAGGAACATTCTGACTGGTAGTGTAAGAACATTCTAACTGGTAGTGTAGGAACGTCCTCACTGGTAGTGGAGGAACGTTCTGACTGTCAGTGGAGGAACGTTCTGACTGTCAGTGGAGGAACGTTCTGACTGGTAGTGTAGGAACGTTCTGACTGGTAGTGTAGGAACGTTCTGACTGGTAGTGTAGGAACATTCTGATTGATAGTGTAGGAACATCCTGACTGATAGTGTAGGAACATTCTGACTGGTAGTGGAGGAATGTTCTGACTGGTAGTAGGAACATTCTGATTGGTAGTGTAGGAACATTCTGATTGGTAGTGTAGGAACATTCTGACTGGTAGTAGGAACATTCTGACTGGTAGTGTAGGAACATTCTGATTGGTAGTGTAGGAACGTTCTGACTGGTAGTGTAGGAACGTTCTGACTGTCAGTGGAGGAACGTTCTGACTGGTAGTGTAGGAACGTTCTGACTGTCAGTGGAGGAACGTTCTGACTGGTAGTGTAGGAACATTCTGATTGATAGTGTAGGAACATCCTGACTGATAGTGTAGGAACATTCTGACTGGTAGTGGAGGAACGTTCTGACTGGTAGTAGGAACATTCTGATTGGTAGTGTAGGAACATTCTGACTGGTAGTGTAGGAACGTTCTGACTGTCAGTGGAGGAACGTTCTGACTGGTAGTGTAGGAACGTTCTGACTGTCAGTGGAGGAACGTTCTGACTGGTAGTGTAGGAACATTCTGATTGATAGTGTAGGAACATCCTGACTGATAGTGTAGGAACATTCTGACTGGTAGTGGAGGAACGTTCTGACTGGTAGTAGGAACATTCTGATTGGTAGTGTAGGAACATTCTGATTGGTAGTGTAGGAACATTCTGACTGGTAGTAGGAACATTCTGACTGGTAGTGGAGGAACATTCTGATTGGTAGTGTAGGAACGTTCTGACTGGTAGTGTAGGAACGTTCTGACTGTCAGTGGAGGAACATTCTGACTGGTAGTGTAGGAACGTTCTGACTGGTAGTGTAGGAACGTTCTGACTGGTAGTGTAGGAACGTTCTGACTGTCAGTGGAGGAACGTTCTGACTGGTAGTGTAGGAACGTTCTGATTGGTGGTGTAGGACCATTCTGACTGGCAGTGGAGGAACGTTCTGACTGGTAGTGTAGGAACATTCTGACTGGTAGCGTAGGAACATTCTAACTGGTAGTGTAGGAACATCCTCACTGGTAGTGTAGGAACGTTCTGACTGTCAGTGGAGGAACGTTCTGACTGGTAGTGTAGGAACATTCTGACTGGTAGTGGAGGAACATTCTGATTGGTAGTGTAGGAACATTCTGACTGGTAGTGTAGGAACGTTCTGACTGGTAGTGTAGGAACGTTCTGACTGGTAGTGTAGGAACGTTCTGACTGTCAGTGGCGCAACGTTCTGACTGTCAGTGGAGGAACGTTCTGACTGTCAGTGGAGGAACGTTCTGACTGGTAGTGTAGGAACGTTCTGACTGTCAGTGGAGGAACGTTCTGACTGGTAGTGTAGGAACGTTCTGATTGGCAGTGTAGGAACGTTCTGACTGTCAGTGGAGGAACGTTCTGACTGGTAGTGTAGGAACGTTCTGATTGGCAGTGGAGGAACGTTCTGACTGGTAGTGTAGGAACGTCCTCACTGGTAGTGTAGGAACATTCTGACTGGTAGTAGGAACATTCTGATTGGTAGTGTAGGAACGTCCTCACTGGTAGTGTAGGAACGTTCTGACTGTCAGTGGAGGAACGTTCTGACTTTCAGTGGAGGAACGTTCTGACTGTCAGTGGAGGAACGTTCTGACTGGTAGTGTAGGAACGTTCTGACTGGTAGTGTAGGAACATCCTGACTGGTAGTGTAGGAACGTCCTCACTGGTAGTGTAGGAACGTCCTGACTGGTAGTGTAGGAACGTCCTGACTGGTAGTGTAGGAACATTCTGATTGGTAGTGTAGGAACATTCTGATTGGTTGTGTAGGAACATTCTGATTGGTAGTGTAGGAACATTCTGATTAGTAGTAGGAACAATCTGACTGGTAGTGTAGGAACATTCTGATTGGTAGTGTAGGAACATTCTGACTGGTAGTGTAGGAACATTCTGACTGGTAGTAGGAACATTCTGACTGGTAGTGTAGGAACATTCTGACTGGTAGTAGGAACATTCTGACTGGTAGTGTAGGAACATTCTGATTGTTAGTGTAGGAACATTCTGACTGGTAGTGTAGGAACATTCTGACTGGCAGTGTAGGAAGATTCTGACTGGTAGTGTAGGAACATTCTGACTGGTAGTGTAGGAACATTCTGACTGGTAGTGTAGGAAGATTCTGACTGGTAGTGTAGGAACATTCTGACTGGTAGTGTAGGAACATCCTGACTGATAGTGTAGGAACATTCTGACTGGTAGTGGAGGAACATTCTGACTGGTAGTGTAGGAACATTCTGACTGTCAGTGGAGGAACGTTCTGACTGTCAGTGGAGGAACGTTCTGACTGGTAGTGTAGGAACGTTCTGATTGGCAGTGGAGGAACGTTCTGACTGGCAGTGGAGGAACGTTCTGACTGGTAGTATAGGAACATTCTGACTGGTAGTGTAGGAACATTCTGACTGGTAGTGTAGGAACATTCTGACTGGTAGTGTAGGAACGTCCTGACTGGTAGTGTAGGAACGTCCTGACTGGTAGTGTAGGAACATCCTGACTGGTAGTGTAGGAACATTCTGATTGGTAGTGTAGGAACATTCTTATTGGTTGTGTAGGAACATTCTGACTGGTAGTGTAGGAACATTCTGACTGGTAGTAGGAATATTCTGACTGGTAGTGTAGGAACATTCTGACTGGTAGTGTAGGAACATTCTGACTGGTAGTGTAGGAACATTCTGACTGGTAGTGTAGGAACATTCTGACTTGTAGTTTAGGAACATCCTGACTGGTAGTGTAGGAACATTCTAATTGTATGTGTAGGAACATTCTGATTGGTAGTGTAGGAACATTCTAATTGTATGTGTAGGAACATTCTGATTGGTAGTGTAGGAACATTCTAATTGTATGTGTAGGAACATTCTGATTGGTAGTGTAGGAACATTCTAATTGTATGTGTAGGAACATTCTGATTGGTAGTGTAGGAACATTCTGATTGGTAGTGGAGGAACATTCTGACTGGTAGTGTAGGAACATTCTGACTGGTAGTGGAGGAACATTCTGACTGGTAGTGGAGGAACGTTCTGACTGGTAGTGGAGGAACATTCTGACTGGTAGTGGAGGAACGTTCTGACTGGTAGTGTAGGAACATTCTGACTGGTAGTGTAGGAACATTCTGACTGGTAGTGTAGGAACATTCTGACTGGTAGTGTAGGAACATTCTGACTGGTAGTGTAGGAACATTCTGACTGGTAGTGTAGGAACATTCTGACTGGTAGTGTAGGAACATTCTGACTGGTAGTGTAGGAACATTCTGACTGGTAGTAGGAACATTCTGACTGGTAGTGTAGGAACATTCTGACTGGTAGTAGGAACATTCTGACTGGTAGTGTAGGAACATTCTGATTGGTAGTGTAGGAACATCCTGACTGATAGTGTAGGAACATTCTGACAGGTAGTGTAGGAACATTCTGATTGGTAGTGTAGGAACGTCCTGACTGGTAGTAGGAACATTCTGATTGGTAGTGTAGGAACATTCTGATTGGTAGTGTAGGAACATTCTGACTGGTAGTTTAGGAACGTCCTGACTGGTAGTGTAGGAACATTCTGACTGGTAGTGTAGGAACATTCTGACTGGTAGTGTAGGAACATTCTGACTGGTAGTGTAGGAACATTCTGACTTGTAGTGTAGGAACATCCTGACTGGTAGTGTAGGAACATTCTGATTGGTTGTGTAGAAACATTCTGATTGGTAGTGTAGGAACGTTCTGACTGGTAGTGTAGGAACATCCTGACTGGTAGTGTAGGAACGTCCTGACTGGTAGTGTAGGAACGTCCTGACTGGTAGTGTAGGAACGTCCTGACTGGTAGTGTAGGAACATCCTGACTGGTAGTGTAGGAACATTCTGATTGGTAGTGTAGGAACATTCTGATTGGTAGTGTAGGAACGTCCTGACTGGTAGTAGGAACATTCTGAGTGGTAGTGTAGGAACATTCTGATTGGTAGTGTAGGAACATTCTGACTGGTAGTGTAGGAACGTCCTGACTGGTAGTGTAGGAACATTCTGACTGGTAGTGTAGGAACGTCCTGACTGGTAGTGTAGGAACATTCTGACTGGTAGTGTAGGAACGTCCTGACTGGTAGTGTAGGAACATTCTGACTGGTAGTGTAGGAACATTCTGACTGGTAGTGTAGGAACGTTCTGACTGGTAATGGAGGAATATTCTGACTGGTAGTGTAGGAACATTCTGACTGGTAGTGTAGGAACATTCTGATTGGTAGTGTAGGAACATTCTGATTGGTAGTGTAGGAACATTCTGACTGGTAGTAGGAACATTCTGACTGGTAGTGTAGGAACATTCTGACTGGTAGTGTAGGAACATTCTGACTGGTAGTGTAGGAACATTCTGACTGGTAGTGTAGGAACATTCTGATTGGTAGTGTAGGAACATTCTGACTGGTAGTGTAGGAACATTCTGACTGGTAGTAGGAACATTCTGACTGGTAGTGTAGGAACATTCTGACTGGTAGTAGGAACATTCTGACTGGTAGTGTAGGAACATTCTGATTGGTAGTGTAGCAACATTCTGATTGGTAGTGTAGGAACATTCTGACTGGTAGTGTAGGAACATTCTGACTGGTAGTGTAGGAACATTCTGACTGGTAGTGTAGGAACATTCTGATTGGTAGTGTAGGAACATTCTGACTGGTAGTGTAGGAACATTCTGACTGGTAGTAGGAACATTCTGACTGGTAGTAGGAACATTCTGACTGGTAGTGTAGGAACATTCTGATTGGTAGTGTAGGAACATCCTGACTGATAGTGTAGGAACATTCTGACTGGTAGTGTAGGAACATTCTGACTGGTAGTGTAGGAACTTTCTGACTGGTAATGGAGGAATATTCTGACTGGTAGTGTAGGAACATTCTGACTGGTAGTGTAGGAACATTCTGACTGGTAGTGGAGGAACATTCTGACTGGTAGTGTAGGAACGTTCTGACTGGTAGTGTAGGAACATTCTGACTGGTAGTGTAGGAACATTCTGACTGGTAGTGTAGGAATGTCCTGACTGGTAATGGAGGAACGTCCTGACTGGTAGTGTAGGAACATTCTGACTGGTAGTGTAGGAACATTCTGACTGGTAGTGTAGGAACATTCTGACTGGTAGTGTAGGAACGTTCTGACTGGTAGTGTAGGAACATTCTGACTGGTAGTGTAGGAATGTCCTGACTGGTAATGGAGGAATGTCCTGACTGGTAGTGTAGGAACGTTCTGACTGGTAGTGTAGGAACCTTCTGACTGGTAGTGTAGGAATGTCCTGACTGGTAATGGAGGAACGTCCTGACTGGTAGTGTAGGAACATTCTGACTGGTAGTGTAGGAACATTCTGACTGGTAGTGTAGGAACCTTCTGACTGGTAGTGTAGGAATGTCCTGACTGGTAATGGAGGAATGTCCTGACTGGTAGTGTAGGAACGTTCTGACTGGTAGTGTAGGAACCTTCTGACTGGTAGTGTAGGAATGTCCTGACTGGTAATGGAGGAACGTCCTGACTGGTAGTGTAGGAACATTCTGACTGGTAGTGTAGGAACCTTCTGACTGGTAGTGTAGGAACCTTCTGACTGGTAGTGTAGGAATGTCCTGACTGGTAATGGAGGAATGTCCTGACTGGTAGTGTAGGAACGTTCTGACTGGTAGTGTAGGAACCTTCTGACTGGTAGTGTAGGAACGTTCTGACTGGTAGTGTAGGAACCTTCTGACTGGTAGTGTAGGAACGTTCTGACTGGTAGTGTAGGAACCTTCTGACTGGTAGTGTAGGAACGTTCTGACTGGTAGTGTAGGAACATTCTGACTGGTAGTGTAGGAACATTCTGACTGGTAGTGTAGGAACATTCTGACTGGTAGTGTAGGAACATTCTGACTGGTAGTGTAGGAATGTCCTGACTGGTAGTGTAGGAATGTCCTGACTGGTAATGGAGGAATGTCCTGACTGGTAGTGTAGGAATGTCCTGACTGGTAATGGAGGAATGTCCTGACTGGTAGTGTAGGAACATTCTGACTGGTAGTGTAGGAACATTCTGACTGGTAGTGTAGGAACATTCTGACTGGTAGTGTAGGAACCTTCTGACTGGTAGTGTAGGAATGTCCTGACTGGTAATGGAGGAATGTCCTGACTGGTAGTGTAGGAACATCCTGACTGGTAGTGTAGGAACATTCTGACTGGTAGTGTAGGAATGTCCTGACTGGTAATGGAGGAACATTCTGACTGGTAGTGTAGGAATGTCCTGACTGGTAGTGTAGGAACGTTCTGACTGGTAGTGTAGGAACATTCTGACTGGTAGTGTAGGAACATTCTGACTGGTAGTGTAGGAACATTCTGACTGGTAGTGTAGGAATGTCCTGACTGGTAGTGTAGGAACCTTCTGACTGGTAGTGTAGGAATGTCCTGACTGGTAATGGAGGAACGTCCTGACTGGTAGTGTAGGAATGTCCTGACTGGTAGTGTAGGAACGTTCTGACTGGTAGTGTAGGAACATTCTGACTGGTAGTGTAGGAACATTCTGACTGGTAGTGTAGGAACATTCTGACTGGTAGTGTAGGAATGTCCTGACTGGTAGTGTAGGAACCTTCTGACTGGTAGTGTAGGAATGTCCTGACTGGTAATGGAGGAACGTCCTGACTGGTAGTGTAGGAACATTCTGACTGGTAGTGTAGGAACATTCTGACTGGTAGTGTAGGAACATTCTGACTGGTAGTGTAGGAACGTTCTGACTGGTAGTGTAGGAACATTCTGACTGGTAGTGTAGGAATGTCCTGACTGGTAATGGAGGAATGTCCTGACTGGTAGTGTAGGAACGTTCTGACTGGTAGTGTAGGAACCTTCTGACTGGTAGTGTAGGAATGTCCTGACTGGTAATGGAGGAACGTCCTGACTGGTAGTGTAGGAACATTCTGACTGGTAGTGTAGGAACATTCTGACTGGTAGTGTAGGAACCTTCTGACTGGTAGTGTAGGAATGTCCTGACTGGTAATGGAGGAATGTCCTGACTGGTAGTGTAGGAACGTTCTGACTGGTAGTGTAGGAACCTTCTGACTGGTAGTGTAGGAATGTCCTGACTGGTAATGGAGGAACATTCTGACTGGTAGTGTAGGAACATTCTGACTGGTAGTGTAGGAATGTCCTGACTGGTAATGGAGGAACATTCTGACTGGTAGTGTAGGAATGTCCTGACTGGTAGTGTAGGAACCTTCTGACTGGTAGTGTAGGAATGTCCTGACTGGTAATGGAGGAACATTCTGATTGGTAGTGTAGGAACATTCTGACTGGTAGTGTAGGAATGTCCTGACTGGTAATGGAGGAACATTCTGACTGGTAGTGTAGGAATGTCCTCACTGGTAATGGAGGAATATTCTGACTGGTAGTGTAGGAACGTCCTAACTGGTAGTGTAGGAAGACACAGATCCCAGGTTCAGTCAGTAAAGACCCTGTTCCTTCAGGTTACCAGGCTAGGAGTTGTTGGTGTCTCTGCTGCTGAGGCTTGATTACACACTCAATCAAGAGCTGCACACTCTGATTGGAGCCGCAGGCTCTTATTCACCTCTCAGCTGACAGACGGAGGCCATTAACTCGGCATGTGTCTGTTGGCAGGCGTTTCTTCCTGCTGGGGTCGTCCGAGGCGTGTCACCGCTGTGTTGTTGTGTCGTTCCCAAACTTCTTGACAAAATCAGCCTCCTCGGTTGGTTTTTAATGGTGATTCTATAGATACTGGCTCTCCCCTCCATAAGCTGGATTCCTGAGGTCAGTGACAGGAATGTACCGAGGTCAAAACATCCAAATAAGAACGACGGGGCAGTGGCTTGGCACGGTTAAGGCCAATATTCTTCTTTCTTGCCTTATTACTTACTTACTTCAACCTTTACGGACAATGGCGTTACATAAGATGCACAACAAATAAACCATGAAGACAACGCAGGAAGAATCATAGAAAAACAACAATAACAACTTTAAGTTTGACAGTAGAAGATGAAGCTGGTGTGGAAATGTAAAGACATTTTATTGTTGGTATGAAAAAGGTTTTTATTGGGAAAATATTGGTGATTCTCTTGATAATTGTTCTTACTTTTTTTTTCTTTGTCACTTGATCAGGACATTAGAAATGTTTTACATTTTGTCTTAAATGTTGTTGTACTCTGTAACTGGAACCTCGGGATGGACATAAACTCATCCATTTCCATCTCTCCCTCCCTCTCTCTACCCCCCCCCCCCTCCCCCCCCCCACATACACACACACACACACACACACAGATTGCAGAGCTTGTTGCCACGGAGTTCTTTGAGCAGGGGGACAAGGAGCGGCAGGAGTTGAACATAGAGCCTATAGTAAGTGTTGTGCTTCGTTGCTTTGCATGATAAGAGACTCGTTGAGTTGCGGTGTACCACAGTGTGTGTACCACACAACGTTTCTGAAGCTTTAATTGAAGCTATGATACAATTCCCATGTTTTCAGTCTCATATTATTTGTTACACAGGTTTTTGGAGTATATGTCGTCAAAAAGGCTTCTACTTTGCCTGGAGTGAGAAAAAAGATGCCTCAGTGTTGTTTTCTGGGTCCTCTGCTTTTATAACCTTAAATTAAATCCTTTTTTACCTCCATATATTTCTGGCACATACAATTTTTTTGTTGTTGTTGTTGTTATTTGTGGTCAGAATCTTACAAAAATAAAAGCTAATAAATACAGTGGTATGAAAACGTTTAGGCACCCCTGTAAATTTTCATAATTTTCCTTTATAAATCATTGGTTGTTTGGATAGAAAATTCCAGTTAAATATATCTTATAGGAGACAAACACAGTGATATTTGAGAAGTGAAATAAAGTTTATATGATTTACAGAAAGTGTGCAAGAATTATTTAAACAAAATTAGGCATGTGCATAAATGTAGGCATCACAAAAGAAAAATGACTGAATATTTTGTGAATCCTCCTATTTCAGAACTAACAGCCTCTAAACGCTTCCTATAGCTTCCAATTAGGCTCTGGATTCTGGTGGAAGGTATTTTGGGCCATTCTTCTTTACAGATCCTCTCCAGTTCAGTCAGGTTTGATGGTTTCCCAGCATGGACTGTCCGCTTTAAATCACACCATACATTTTCAATAACATTCAGGTCTGGGGACTGAGATGGCCGTTCCAGAACGTTCTACTTGTTCCTCTGCATGAACGCCTTTGTAGATTTTGAGCAGTGCTTAGGATCGTTGTCTTGTTGAAAGATCCAGCCCCGGCGCAACTTCAACTTTGTTCCTGATTCCTGGACATTGTTCTCCACAATCTGCTGATACTGAGAGGAATCCATGCGCCCCTCAACTTTAACAAGATTCCCAGTCCCTGCACTGGCCACACAGCATGATGGGACCACCAGAACATTTTACTGGAGGCAGCAAGTTCTTCTCTTGGAATGCTGTGTTCTCTTTCCGCCATGCAGAACGCCCCTGGTTATGCCCAAATAACTCTATTGTAGTTTCATCAGTCCACAGCACCTTGTTCCAAAATGAAGCTGGCTTGTCCAGATGTGCTTTAGCAGACCTCAAGCCATCCCGTTTGTGGCGTGTGCAGAGAAAAAGGCTTTTTCCGCATGACTCTTCCATAAAGCATCTCCTTGTGTAAAGTGCGCTGAATAGTTGAACGATGCACAGTGACACCATCTGCAGTTGTTGATGTTGCAGGTCTTTGGAGCTGGTCTCTGGGTTGACACTGACTGTTCTCACCATCCTGCCCTCGGTTTATCTGACATGTTCCTTGGTCTGCCACTCCGGGCCTTAACTAGAACTGTGCCTGTTGTCTTCCAGTTCCTCACAATGTTCCTCACAGTTGAAACTGAGAGCTTCAATCTCTGAGAGAGCTTTCTATATCCTTCCCCTAAACCAGGATGTTGAACAATCATTGTTTTCAGCTCATTTGAGACTTGTTTTGAGGCTCCATGTTGCTTCAGAGAAGATGCAAAGAGGAGAAACACTTACAATTGCCCTCCTTAAATACCCTTTCTCGTGATTGGACTCACCTGTGTATGGAGGTCAAGGGTCACTGAGGTTACCAAACCAATTTTGAGTTCCAATAATTAGTGCTAAAGGTATTAAAATCAATAAGATATAAGGGTGCCTACATTTATGCACATGCCTAATTTTGTTTAAATAATTCTTGCACACTTTCTGTAAATCATATAAACTTTATTTCACTTCTAAAATATCAGTCTCCTATAAGATATATTTAACTGGAATTTTTTATCCAAACAACCAATGATTTATAAAGGAAAATCATGAAAATTTACAGGGGTGCCCAAACTTTTTCATACCACTGTAGGTGAAGTGAGGATGGCATGAAGAAAGACATTTAAACAGCATGTCATTGCTGAAAATTGAAAAAAAAATCAAATAAAAAAAGAGGGAAGAACCAATATTCATGTTTGACAAATGCTGATGACACTCACCTATCGATTCCATTTCATTTATGTTTACATTAAAATGTGATGACCGTGATAAGTGATTCAAAGTTTAGGTGAATCAGATTGTGATTACGCTGCATAAAGACTCAATAACGATGGATAAAATGTCTCTTTTCCTTCAGGACCTGATGAATCGTGACAAACGAGATAAAATACCCAGCATGCAAGTGTCTTTCATTGACGCCATCTGCATTCAGTTGTATGAGGTATTGGACCGTCACAGTCTCCCGTCAGTTCCATCGTTCCCGTTGTTTCCCACGCTCATGGACAGCGTTGTTGCTCCCGCAGATTTTGGCCGGCATGTCGAAGTTCTGCTCCCCACTGCTGGAGGGCTGTCAGGAGAACCGGCAGCACTGGAAGCGCCTGGCGGAGGATAGCGAGAAGGGGCCGGTCAATGGCTTGGCATGAATCCAGCACCAATCGTGCTTTAAATCAATACCAATACCCAGAATCCTCCAGTCAGCAGGTCTCACAAACCTCCACGGACCAGCATTGGGTCAACAGTCTGTTTGGTCTGAACATGAAGTGCTGGCGTTAGCTACTTTTCAAGTGCATTGCACTAAAGAAGCCCATTGTTCAATAAAGACAATGCTTTCAGGCTAAAACGTTATAATTGATGTTGCTGAAACAAACCATTGCTGAGTTAAATTCATTTAAGGATACAGCCACATGACAAGACAAACAGTCTTTTTTTCTCTCCAGCTTTCTCCAAAAACATTCCCTCCACACTTCACTATAACCACGGCTCAACACAAGGCTTCAAGGCATGTAGTACACATACCAGGCCTTTAGGGGTGCTGTGACTCACCAAACACACCAAAAACACAGAAGAAGAGAGAGCACGTAGACATTTAGAAGTAGATTCCTGCTCATACACCTGGATATATCTCTAGTTCTATAGATCTATGGTCCTGCTCCTCCTGCTGCTAGCGTCAGTAGTTTCTGCAGCGCCACTGGAGCTTGTAGTCCCTGATTATTGTGGTTATTTTATGACATCATGGACCATGGGGGGGGGGGGGGGGTGTAACCTCTTCTTTTTTCTACAGATGATCATCTTTGGCAAGCCAGGGTTTTAGAACTTCCCCACTCTGGGACTCGTGTTCAAAAAAGCCTGTTTTCATGCTTCAAAAACCACCTCATGTGGACGACAGGCCAGAAACATCTGGTTTAGGTGAACCAGGTTCCTGGTGTGGATGACAGGCCAGAAACATCTGGTTTAGGTGAACCGGGTTCCTGGTGTGGACGACAGGCCAGAAACATCTGGTTTAGGTGAACCTGGTGTGGACGGGCCCTAAATAACCAAACCACAGAAGTTTCAGCACTCCTTAAACATACTTTCCCATCTTCTTGTTTATACATGGACAATAGTTATTTAAGTTACATTGTACGGAGTTCTGCTCTCGGGGTCTGGGAAATAGAATATAACTGAAAGTAATGCATAGGATGGAAAAGTAATGTAGACACAATAAAAAAAAAAAAAACTACAATTAAACAGTGAAACAGGCATGTGATGTCAAGGCATCACATAAGTCCCATATAAACCCATATGGACGACCCATATGGGTTTATTTTAACACTTAACGAGGAGTCGGTCAGCTGCTGCTAACGTTCAGATGACTTGCAAACACGGAGTTGTTTCAAATGCTTTTTCATGATAAGATCCATGATTTTACAAACATGGATTTGTTCTTCCAACATTCACATATGAAATTATATCATCAGAGGATCAAGAATAATGTCAATGGATCGCAATCCATGCTAGCTTGCTATTATAATTTGCAGTCGATACAGCACAGGATGTTTAATTAACTGCATTATGGATGCAGGAGAGGTAAAGTTATACATGTCCAATGTGAGTTCATCCTCAGGGAACCTGAATCCTTCTACAAATGTTGAATTATTGGACCGATAGCAATGACTCAGGGGTGGTGAAGAATTCACATCCGTTGGCATGTGAGCAGACTCTGCTGCCGCGAGATTCCCTCCTCTGGGGCTGCGGGGATTTCTGAGGATATATCGTTGACGCACATACGTATGAGCCCTTAAACATCAGTCCCATAACAAACGTGGTTTTAATGCTCGTCAGCCTTCGTGTTGGAGTTTGTGAGACCAGCTGTCCCTCTCGGTTCTGTCGCTCACAGGTAAACACAGTCAGCACTAAGCTATATTTATTACCACAGCCGTTTTTGTTTTTGCACAGAGTGGCTTTCACCTCCAGCAGCACCATGGGAAGTAGATTGTAGGCGAGTGCTGGATGGCCATCCACACGTTGTACCTATAGCCTTGTTTCCACCGCACATAAAGTGCAGGGAATGGAATGGAGCAGTAAGGTAACGCATAATCTGTGGTACTGAGTCCCCTGACAGAAGGGCGACAGAAGAGCCTCGACTTTTGGAGCCGTTGTTTTTGGAAACACCCAAATTCTTGCAGTGGAAACCTGAATCTTAAAGGATTATACCAGTCCATTCCCGCACTTTTTGTGTGGTGGAAACGTAGCTTATTGCACACATAACCGTAGGGTCACCATCATCCATTAAGACGATGAAGTGTCTCAGTTCACAGCAGTCTTTCCTACACGCTTCACTTGTCATCGTTTACTATTGCATATTTATTTTTCTTTTCTATGTTTATTAGAGTGTCTATATTGTAATGTCACCCTTTTGTCAAGAGCACACAATTGTTTATACAGGAATTGTAGTTTTTGTACTTAAAAAAAGAAAATCCCATCTGCTTTTTTGGAGGAGCTTTCTTAGAAACAATTCTTTATTTGGAAAATGTATTGTGTTGTGTTAGCAAAGAATACTGAAATTGTAAAAGAGCCAAAGACAAGACCTGCATTTTCAGTGGGAGTGGGTCTGAATGTTTCCACTGCCTTGTTGTGATAAAATAGAACCAATTCATGATTAAAAGAGTCTATTTTTATTTAACCACATCTCTCCGCACCCATAATTGCCTTTTCTCAACATTCCAATGTTTTACAGAGTGAATGATGGGAGAATGGTCCTGTTGTGATTCTCCTTGGGATGCAACACCAACGTGTACAACTCACTCAGAAAGCAGCCAATAAGATGTCAGCAAGGATGTCGAGTACAAATGAATCTTCAGCCACGTCCAGATCAGGTTTTCCTTCAGGCAGTGCAGTGAGCCGTTATGGCGGCTGCAAGAGTGACCCTTAAAAACCCACAACACCTCACCTCCAGTTCATCTTCTACAAATCACTGGGTTGTGGTTAAATATTTGTTTGGTGTGGAGTTTTTTTTTTGTCAAATATTTTTATTGGTTTTTACATTGGGAGGTACAGACACATGTAAAAACATACCAGATGTACAACAATGGTCATCTCTCAATGTAATTAAACTCGCTACAGTAAAACGTAATATAAAACCAAGGTGCATTGGAGAGCAATTCTCCCTTCCCGAACAAAATAAATCATTCACTCGCAGCATTCACACCACAATACGAGACAAGACAAGACAAGACAAGGACTCAAGGGTTGAAGATAATCACAATGAAAAATTATGTAAATAATTAAATATTAATTAAAAATAAATAAATAATAATAAAAAACAAACAAACAGAACAAACAAACGAACACACAAAAAACCAAACAAAAACAACGACAACAATAACAACATGATAAAATAATAAACTAAAATAAATAAAGAATTAACAACTCAGCTTATTGTGTTTCAGCTTCAATGTGCAAGGTGTCTATATGCAGTAGAACGGGTTGCCAGAGTTTATAAAAGGCCTGTAGGGAACCGTTCAGGGAGAATCTGATTTTCTCAAGTCTCACGCATCGCAAAATCTCTTGAATCCATCTATTATGTGTAGGTGGTGGTGTGGAGTTTTGTTTGAGTCTCCAACTGGTGAGGTTACACCGACACCCCGTTTACACAACAATCATTTCCAGTGAAAATACTAAAGGTTTGTAGCAGCTTGTCCATTTTCATGACGGCAGTGCTCAAGCCACTGGGAAAACCTTCTGACAACAGCTGGAGAATGTTTCGAACTGCTACGGCTCTGTCGCTGTGCAGACGGCAGAAACACTGGTCCTCGTCCTCGTCCTGGTTACCACGGCCATAGTAACTAGTACAGTGGTGTCCAACCAATCAGAGACCCAGAGCCATAAAGACGACCAGTGGGGTGCTACGAACAGCTACATCATACAAACTATGCTGACAAATAAAGTTCCTATCTCACACAGACATGAAATGACAAAGTGAAATACATACACAATTCATGATACATCTCATGTGGAATTACTAAGGTTAAACAGTCACAAGGCATGGATTTCCAGCATTAACAGGAATAATTCCATCCCTTTGGCCACTCATTTGCAGACAGCTCACAGCGATGAGAAGGGGGCG
Source organism: Blennius ocellaris (assembly GCF_963422515.1). NCBI lineage: Eukaryota > Metazoa > Chordata > Actinopteri > Blenniiformes > Blenniidae > Blennius > Blennius ocellaris. The sequence continues at coordinate 1,051,108 of NC_137672.1, read as the reverse complement.
TGGCTTGTGCGTTGATGCCGTTTCATTAAAGAGTTAATAATGCAGGAACTTTACTGAGCCCCTCTCAGTAGGTGTTTCTCACCTGTCTGGGTCTAATCCACCAATTAACTCCCAACTTCTTCACAGACCTGATCCGTGAGGTGACTCTGAAGAGTCTCTGGCCCTGAGTCCTGCTCTACTGGCCACTGAAGTCAAATAACTACTTTATCCAGAACTACCATAGAGACATTTCTTTAAATCACACACTCACAACATACACACAATGTCACAGTTTAGTCGTTCGTACAACCATTAAATATTGTAGTACAAAATATGTGATACATGTTTCATCCTGTGCTTCACGTAATGTCATTGTAAAATGATTAGTGGAGAGAATACCACAGACAGTGGAATCACAGTTTTAGTTGAACAAAGGTGACATTTATTGATGAATACAAACTCAATGACAACACAAGTTGAATGAAAGTAACAATTACTGTAATAAAAAAAAAGTCCTGCAAAACAAACTGATGTGTTCCACACCTGAATACTGTACAGTAAGAAAATAAAAAGCTAAACAAAGGAACAATCACTGGTCATCCCCATCAACCCTGTCTTGTGGATTGGGCCACAGGTTCTCATCAGCATCTGTAAAGATCTTTTCATTTGCCAAACATCTTGGAAAGAACCTACGTGCCTGGTGTCAGGCCTGAACCTGGGCTGTGATGTCATCACATCGTCCATGGCCTGAAGAAGGTCGCTTGTGATGTCATCACATCGTCCATGGCCTGAAGAAGGTCGCTTATGATGTCATCACATCGTCCATGGCCTGAAGAAGGTCACTTGTGATGTCATCACATCGTCCATGGCCTGAAGAAGGTCACTTGTGATGTCATCACATCGTCCATGGCCTGAAGAAGGTCGCTTGTGATGTCATCACATTGTCCATGGCCTGAAGAAGGTCGCTTGTGATGTCATCACATTGTCCATGGCCTGAAGAAGGTCGCTTGTGATGTCATCACATTGTCCATGGCCTGAAGAAGGTCACTTGTGATGTCATCACATCGTCCATGGCCTGAAGAAGGTCGCTTGTGATGTCATCACATAGTCCATGGCCTGAAGAAGGTCGCTTGTGATGTCATCACATTGTCCATGGCCTGAAGAAGGTCACTTGTGATGTCATCACATCGTCCCTGGCCTGAAGAAGGTCGCTTCTGATGTCATCACATCGTCCATGGCCTGAAGAAGGTCACTTGTTGATGCGGATGCCGATCATATACTTTGCACCTCCATGTGGAGAAAAACTCCTCAATGGGGTTCCAGTAAGGAAAGGAGAGTATAGGGACAAGTACACAGTGAGGAACTGTGGATTGGCCTGAAACCATGTCTGCACCAGAGGAGCATGGTGGAGCCTGACGTAGTCCCTGAAACCATGCCTGCACCAGAGGAGCATGGTGGAGCCTGACGTAGTCCCTGAAACCATGCCTGCACCAGAGGAGCATGGTGGAACCTGACGTAGTCCCTGAAACCATGTCTGCACCAGAGGAGCATGGTGGAGCCTGACGTAGTCCCTGAAACCATGTCTGCACCAGAGGAGCATGGTGGAACCTGACGTAGTCCCTGAAACCATGCCTGCACCAGAGGAGCAAGGTGGAACCTGACGTAGTCCCTGAAACCATGTCTGTACCAGAGGAGCGTGGTGGAACCTGACGTAGTCCCTGAAACCATGCCTGCACCAGAGGAGCGTGGTGGAACCTGACGTAGTCCCTGAAACCATGCCTGCACCAGAGGAGCGTGGTGGAACCTGACGTAGTCCCTGAAACAATGTCTGCACCAGAGGAGCATGGTGGAACCTGACGTAGTCCCTGAACCCATGCCTGCACCAGAGGAGCATGGTGGAGCCTGACGTAGTCCCTGAAACCATGCCTGCACCAGAGGAGCATGGTGGAACCTGACGTAGTCCCTGAAACCATGCCTGCACCAGAGGAGCATGGTGGAACCTGACGTAGTCCCTGAACCCATGTCTGCACCAGAGGAGCAAGGTGGAACCTGACGTAGTCCCTGAACCCATGTCTGCACCAGAGGAGCATGGTGGAACCTGACGTAGTCCCTGAACCCATGCCTGCACCAGAGGAGCATGGTGGAACCTGACGTAGTCCCTGAACCCATGTCTGCACCAGAGGAGCATGGTGGAACCTGACGTAGTCCCTGAACCCATGCCTGCACCAGAGGAGCATGGTGGAACCTGACGTAGTCCCTGAAACCATGCCTGCACCAGAGGAGCATGGTGGAGCCTGACGTAGTCCCTGAAACCATGCCTGCACCAGAGGAGCATGGTGGAGCCTGACGTAGTCCCTGAAACCATGCCTGCACCAGAGGAGCATGGTGGAACCTGACGTAGTCCCTGAAACCATGTCTGCACCAGAGGAGCATGGTGGAGCCTGACGTAGTCCCTGAAACCATGTCTGCACCAGAGGAGCATGGTCGAACCTGACGTAGTCCCTGAAACCATGTCTGCACCAGAGGAGCAAGGTGGAACCTGACGTAGTCCCTGAAACCATGCCTGCACCAGAGGAGCATGGTGGAACCTGACGTAGTCCCTGAAACCATGCCTGCACCAGAGGAGCAAGGTGGAACCTGACGTAGTCCCTGAAACCATGTCTGTACCAGAGGAGCGTGGTGGAACCTGACGTAGTCCCTGAAACCATGCCTGCACCAGAGGAGCGTGGTGGAACCTGACGTAGTCCCTGAAACCATGTCTGCACCAGAGGAGCATGGTGGAACCTGACGTAGTCCCTGAACCCATGCCTGCACCAGAGGAGCATGGTGGAACCTGACGTAGTCCCTGAAACCATGTCTGCACCAGAGGAGCATGGTGGAACCTGACGTGGTCCCTGAAACCATGTCTGCACCAGAGGAGCATGGTGGAACCTGACGTAGTCCCTGAACCCATGTCTGCACCAGAGGAGCATGGTGGAACCTGACGTAGTCCCAAACAATGACATCAATTACACCAACAGCTCTACAGACTACAGTTACTGTAGCTCGTCAAGAAATGCAAGGATCTCTGCATTGTATGCACCAATCAGAGTTTACACCCTACCACACCATCTTCTGATATCGCCACACACACACTGATGTTGCCCCCCCTATTATAGTACTATGATGTACAGTATTGATTACAGTACAATGATGGGGATTTTTCACAAACAAGCATCATGAAACTGAACATACCTGAACATACTCAATCCTCATGCTTCACTCTGTCTGCATTTCTTTCAAAAGGCACATGGTACAACAGTTTGAGGGACACCTGGTACCTTTTCAGAACACGTGCAAAGGTGTGCAAACTTCTGTCTTCCACATTCCTGAAGAGATCTTCATGGTCCAGGATGTTCTGTCTGATTTCTCTCAGCCTAATGTCATTTCTGTCTGGACCATGTTGACCACAGTGTTCCTGTTCCTCAGTGAGGAGTTTACCTCCACTACTGGTTCCTGTTCCTCAGTGAGGAGTTTACCTCCACTACTGGTTCCTGTTCCTCAGTGAGTTTACCTCCACTACTGGTTCCTGTTCCTCAGTGAGGAGTTTACCTCCACTACTGGTTCCTGTTCCTCAGTGAGGAGTTTACCTCCTCTACTGGTTCCTGTTCCTCAGTGAGGAGTTTACCTCCACTACTGGTTCCTGTTCCTCAGTGAGTTTACCTCCACTACTGGTTCCTGTTCCTCAGTGAGTTTACCTCCACTACTGGTTCCTGTTCCTCAGTGAGTTTACCTCCACTACTGGTTCCTGTTCCTCAGTGAGTTTACCTCCTCTACTGGTTCCTGTTCCTCAGTGAGTTTACCTCCACTACTGGTTCCTGTTCCTCAGTGAGTTTACCTCCACTACTGGTTCCTGTTCCTCAGTGAGTTTACCTCCTCTACTGGTTCCTGTTCCTCAGTGAGGAGTTTACCTCCACTACTGGTTCCTGTTCCTCAGTGAGGAGTTTACCTCCACTACTGGTTCCTGTTCCTCAGTGAGTTTACCTCCACTACTGGTTCCTGTTCCTCAGTGAGTTTACCTCCTCTACTGGTTCCTGTTCCTCAGTGAGTTTACCTCCACTACTGGTTCCTGTTCCTCAGTGAGTTTACCTCCACTACTGGTTCCTGTTCCTCAGTGAGTTTACCTCAACTACTGGTTCCTGTTCCTCAGTGAGTTCACCTCCACTACTGGTTCCTGTTCCTCAGTGAGGAGTTTACCTCCACTACTGGTTCCTGTTCCTCAGTGAGGAGTTTACCTCCACTACTGGTTCCTGTTCCTCAGTGAGGAGTTTACCTCCTCTACTGGTTCCTGTTCCTCAGTGAGGAGTTTACCTCCTCTACTGGTTCCTGTTCCTCAGTGAGGAGTTTACCTCCTCTACTGGTTCCTGTTCCTCAGTGAGTTTACCTCCACTACTGGTTCCTGTTCCTCAGTGAGTTTACCTCCACTACTGGTTCCTGTTCCTCAGTGAGGAGTTTACCTCCACTACTGGTTCCTGTTCCTCAGTGAGGAGTTTACCTCCACTACTGGTTCCTGTTCCTCAGTGAGGAGTTTACCTCCACTACTGGTTCCTGTTCCTCAGTGAGGAGTTTACCTCCACTACTGGTTCCTGTTCCTCAGTGAGGAGTTTACCTCCTCTACTGGTTCCTGTTCCTCAGTGAGTTTACCTCCACTACTGGTTCCTGTTCCTCAGTGAGGAGTTTACCTCCACTACTGGTTCCTGTTCCTCAGTGAGGAGTTTACCTCCACTACTGGTTCCTGTTCCTCAGTGAGTTTACCTCCACTACTGGTTCCTGTTCCTCAGTGAGGAGTTTACCTCCACTACTGGTTCCTGTTCCTCAGTGAGGAGTTTACCTCCACTACTGGTTCCTGTTCCTCAGTGAGTTTACCTCCACTTCTGGTTCCTGTTCCTCAGTGAGTTTACCTCCACTACTGGTTCCTGTTCCTCAGTGAGGAGTTTACCTCCACTAATGGTTCCTGTTCCTCAGTGAGTTTACCTCCACTACTGGTTCCTGTTCCTCAGTGAGGAGTTTACCTCCACTACTGGTTCCTGTTCCTCAGTGAGGAGTTTACCTCCACTACTGGTTCCTGTTCCTCAGTGAGTTTACCTCCACTACTGGTTCCTGTTCCTCAGTGAGTTCACCTCCACTACTGGTTCCTGTTCCTCAGTGAGTTCACCTCCACTACTGGTTCCTGTTCCTCAGTGAGTTTACCTCCACTACTGGTTCCTGTTCCTCAGTGAGGAGTTTACCTCCACTACTGGTTCCTGTTCCTCAGTGAGTTTATCTCCACTACTGGTTCCTGTTCCTCAGTGAGTTCACCTCCACTACTGGTTCCTGTTCCTCAGTGAGTTTACCTCCACTACTGGTTCCTGTTCCTCAGTGAGGAGTTTACCTCCACTACTGGTTCCTGTTCCTCAGTGAGTTTATCTCCACTACTGGTTCCTGTTCCTCAGTGAGTTTACCTCCACTACTGGTTCCTGTTCCTCAGTGAGTTTACCTCCACTACTGGTTCCTGTTCCTCAGTGAGGAGTTTACCTCCACTACTGGTTCCTGTTCCTCAGTGAGTTTGCCTCCACTACTGGTTCCTGTTCCTCAGTGAGGAGTTTACCTCCACTACTGGTTCCTGTTCCTCAGTGAGGAGTTTACCTCCACTATTGGTTCCTGTTCCTCAGTGAGTTTACCTCCACTACTGGTTCCTGTTCCTCAGTGAGTTTATCTCCACTACTGGTTCCTGTTCCTCAGTGAGTTCACCTCCACTACTGGTTCCTGTTCCTCAGTGAGTTTACCTCCACTACTGGTTCCTGTTCCTCAGTGAGGAGTTTACCTCCACTACTGGTTCCTGTTCCTCAGTGAGTTTATCTCCACTACTGGTTCCTGTTCCTCAGTGAGTTTACCTCCACTACTGGTTCCTGTTCCTCAGTGAGTTTACCTCCTCTACTGGTTCCTGTTCCTCAGTGAGTTTACCTCCACTACTGGTTCCTGTTCCTCAGTGAGTTTACCTCCACTACTGGTTCCTGTTCCTCAGTGAGGAGTTTACCTCCACTACTGGTTCCTGTTCCTCAGTGAGGAGTTTACCTCCACTACTGGTTCCTGTTCCTCAGTGAGGAGTTTACCTCCACTACTGGTTCCTGTTCCTCAGTGAGGAGTTTACCTCCACTACTGGTTCCTGTTCCTCAGTGAGGAGTTTACCTCCTCTACTGGTTCCTGTTCCTCAGTGAGTTTACCTCCACTACTGGTTCCTGTTCCTCAGTGAGGAGTTTACCTCCACTACTGGTTCCTGTTCCTCAGTGAGGAGTTTACCTCCACTACTGGTTCCTGTTCCTCAGTGAGTTTACCTCCACTACTGGTTCCTGTTCCTCAGTGAGGAGTTTACCTCCACTACTGGTTCCTGTTCCTCAGTGAGGAGTTTACCTCCACTACTGGTTCCTGTTCCTCAGTGAGTTTACCTCCACTTCTGGTTCCTGTTCCTCAGTGAGTTTACCTCCACTACTGGTTCCTGTTCCTCAGTGAGGAGTTTACCTCCACTAATGGTTCCTGTTCCTCAGTGAGTTTACCTCCACTACTGGTTCCTGTTCCTCAGTGAGGAGTTTACCTCCACTACTGGTTCCTGTTCCTCAGTGAGGAGTTTACCTCCACTACTGGTTCCTGTTCCTCAGTGAGTTTACCTCCACTACTGGTTCCTGTTCCTCAGTGAGTTCACCTCCACTACTGGTTCCTGTTCCTCAGTGAGTTCACCTCCACTACTGGTTCCTGTTCCTCAGTGAGTTTACCTCCACTACTGGTTCCTGTTCCTCAGTGAGGAGTTTACCTCCACTACTGGTTCCTGTTCCTCAGTGAGTTTATCTCCACTACTGGTTCCTGTTCCTCAGTGAGTTCACCTCCACTACTGGTTCCTGTTCCTCAGTGAGTTTACCTCCACTACTGGTTCCTGTTCCTCAGTGAGGAGTTTACCTCCACTACTGGTTCCTGTTCCTCAGTGAGTTTATCTCCACTACTGGTTCCTGTTCCTCAGTGAGTTTACCTCCACTACTGGTTCCTGTTCCTCAGTGAGTTTACCTCCACTACTGGTTCCTGTTCCTCAGTGAGGAGTTTACCTCCACTACTGGTTCCTGTTCCTCAGTGAGTTTGCCTCCACTACTGGTTCCTGTTCCTCAGTGAGGAGTTTACCTCCACTACTGGTTCCTGTTCCTCAGTGAGGAGTTTACCTCCACTATTGGTTCCTGTTCCTCAGTGAGTTTACCTCCACTACTGGTTCCTGTTCCTCAGTGAGTTTATCTCCACTACTGGTTCCTGTTCCTCAGTGAGTTCACCTCCACTACTGGTTCCTGTTCCTCAGTGAGTTTACCTCCACTACTGGTTCCTGTTCCTCAGTGAGGAGTTTACCTCCACTACTGGTTCCTGTTCCTCAGTGAGTTTATCTCCACTACTGGTTCCTGTTCCTCAGTGAGTTTACCTCCACTACTGGTTCCTGTTCCTCAGTGAGTTTACCTCCACTACTGGTTCCTGTTCCTCAGTGAGGAGTTTACCTCCACTACTGGTTCCTGTTCCTCAGTGAGTTTGCCTCCACTACTGGTTCCTGTTCCTCAGTGAGGAGTTTACCTCCACTACTGGTTCCTGTTCCTCAGTGAGGAGTTTACCTCCACTACTGGTTCCTGTTCCTCAGTGAGGAGTTTACCTCCACTACTGGTTCCTGTTCCTCAGTGAGGAGTTTACCTCCACTACTGGTTCCTGTCCCTCAGTGAGTTTACCTCCACTACTGGTTCCTGTTCCTCAGTGAGTTTACCTCCACTACTGGTTCCTGTTCCTCAGTGAGGAGTTTACCTCCACTACTGGTTCCTGTTCCTCAGTGAGGAGTTTACCTCCTCTACTGGTTCCTGTTCCTCAGTGAGTTTACCTCCACTACTGGTTCCTGTTCCTCAGTGAGGAGTTTACCTCCACTACTGGTTCCTGTTCCTCAGTGAGGAGTTTACCTCCACTACTGGTTCCTGTCCCTCAGTGAGTTTACCTCCACTACTGGTTCCTGTTCCTCAGTGAGTTTACCTCCACTACTGGTTCCTGTTCCTCAGTGAGTTTACCTCCACTACTGGTTCCTGTTCCTCAGTGAGGAGTTTACCTCCACTACTGGTTCCTGTTCCTCAGTGAGTTTACCTCCACTACTGGTTCCTGTTCCTCAGTGAGTTTACCTCCTCTACTGGTTCCTGTTCCTCAGTGACTTTACCTCCACTACTGGTTCCTGTTCCTCAGTGAGTTTGCCTCCACTACTGGTTCCTGTTCCTCAGTGAGTTTACCTCCACTACTGGTTCCTATTCCTCAGTGAGTTTACCTCCACTACTGGTTCCGGTTCCTCAGTGAGGAGTTTACCTCCACTACTGGTTCCTGTTCCTCAGTGAGTTTACCTCCGCTACTGGTTCCTGTTCCTCAGTGAGGAGTTTACCTCCACTACTGGTTCCTGTTCCTCAGTGAGTTTACCTCCACTACTGGTTCCTGTTCCTCAGTGAGTTTACCTCCACTACTGGTTCCTGTTCCTCAGTGAGTTTACCTCCACTACTGGTTCCTGTTCCTCAGTGAGGAGTTTACCTCCACTACTGGTTCCTGTTCCTCAGTGAGTTTACCTCCACTACTGGTTCCTGTTCCTCAGTGAGTTTACCTCCACTACTGGTTCCTGTTCCTCAGTGAGTTCACCTCCACTACTGGTTCCTGTTCCTCAGTGAGTTCACCTCCACTACTGGTTCCTGTTCCTCAGTGAGTTTACCTCCACTACTGGTTCCTGTTCCTCAGTGAGGAGTTTACCTCCACTACTGGTTCCTGTTCCTCAGTGAGTTTACCTCCACTACTGGTTCCTGTTCCTCAGTGAGTTTACCTCCACTACTGGTTCCTGTTCCTCAGTGAGTTTACCTCCACTACTGGTTCCTGTTCCTCAGTGAGTTTACCTCCACTACTGGTTCCGGTTCCTCAGTGAGGAGTTTACCTCCACTACTGGTTCCTGTTCCTCAGTGAGCTTACCTCCGCTACTGGTTCCTGTTCCTCAGTGAGGAGTTTACCTCCACTACTGGTTCCTGTTCCTCAGTGAGTTTACCTCCACTACTGGTTCCTGTTCCTCAGTGAGTTTACCTCCACTACTGGTTCCGGTTCCTCAGTGAGGAGTTTACCTCCACTACTGGTTCCTGTTCCTCAGTGAGTTTGCCTCCACTACTGGTTCCTGTTCCTCAGTGAGTTTACCTCCACTACTGGTTCCTGTTCCTCAGTGAGTTCACCTCCACTACTGGTTCCTGTTCCTCAGTGAGTTTACCTCCACTACTGGTTCCTGTTCCTCAGTGAGTTTACCTCCACTACTGGTTCCTGTTCCTCAGTGAGTTTACCTCCACTACTGGTTCCTGTTCCTCAGTGAGGAGTTTACCTCCTCTACTGGTTCCTGTTCCTCAGTGAGTTTACCTCCACTACTGGTTCCTGTTCCTCAGTGAGTTTACCTCCACTACTGGTTCCTGTTCCTCAGTGAGTTTACCTCCACTACTGGTTCCGGTTCCTCAGTGAGGAGTTTACCTCCACTACTGGTTCCTGTTCCTCAGTGAGTTTGCCTCCACTACTGGTTCCTGTTCCTCAGTGAGTTTACCTCCACTACTGGTTCCTGTTCCTCAGTGAGGAGTTTACCTCCACTACTGGTTCCTGTTCCTCAGTGAGTTTACCTCCACTACTGGTTCCTGTTCCTCAGTGAGGAGTTTACCTCCACTACTGGTTCCTGTTCCTCAGTGAGGAGTTTACCTCCACTATTGGTTCCTGTTCCTCAGTGAGTTTACCTCCACTACTGGTTCCTGTTCCTCAGTGAGTTTACCTCCACTACTGGTTCCTGTTCCTCAGTGAGGAGTTTACCTCCACTACTGGTTCCTGTTCCTCACTGAGGAGTTTACCTCCACTACTGGTTCCTGTTCCTCAGTGAGTTTACCTCCTCTACTGGTTCCTGTTCCTCAGTGAGTTTACCTCCACTACTGGTTCCTGTTCCTCAGTGAGGAGTTTACCTCCACTACTGGTTCCTGTTCCTCAGTGAGGAGTTTACCTCCTCTACTGGTTCCTGTTCCTCAGTGAGTTTACCTCCACTACTGGTTCCTGTTCCTCAGTGAGTTTACCTCCACTACTGGTTCCTGTTCCTCAGTGAGTTTACCTCCACTACTGGTTCCTGTTCCTCAGTGAGGAGTTTACCTCCACTACTGGTTCCTGTTCCTCAGTGAGTTTACCTCCTCTACTGGTTCCTGTTCCTCAGTGAGTTTACCTCCACTACTGGTTCCTGTTCCTCAGTGAGGAGTTTACCTCCACTACTGGTTCCTGTTCCTCAGTGAGTTTACCTCCACTACTGGTTCCTGTTCCTCAGTGAGGAGTTTACCTCCACTACTGGTTCCTGTTCCTCAGTGAGGAGTTTACCTCCACTACTGGTTCCTGTTCCTCAGTGAGTTTACCTCCACTACTGGTTCCTGTTCCTCAGTTAGGAGTTTACCTCCTCTACTGGTTCCTGTTCCTCAGTGAGGAGTTTACCTCCACTACTGGTTCCTGTTCCTCAGTGAGTTTACCTCCACTACTGGTTCCTGTTCCTCAGTGAGGAGTTTACCTCCACTACTGGTTCCTGTTCCTCAGTGAGGAGTTTACCTCCTCTACTGGTTCCTGTTCCTCAGTGAGGAGTTTACCTCCACTACTGGTTCCTGTTCCTCAGTGAGGAGTTTACCTCCACTACTGGTTCCTGTTCCTCAGTGAGGAGTTTACCTCCACTACTGTGTCGAGTCTCAATTCTGTAGGAATATGACAGGAAGAACATGTCATCGTACTGCAGAACACATTTTACAGTAATAGTCACATTTCCTACTCTGTGCTGCACATTGGCATGCAGTGTACAATAACTTGACAATTACAGTAAGAGGAGCCTACAGTACTATACTGTAAAGTTTACTGTAGTACAGTGTACAATAATTTGACAATGACAGTAAGAGTACTACAGTACTATACTGTAAAGTTTACTGTAGTACAGTGTACAATAATTTGACAATGACAGTAAGAGTACTACAGTACTACACTGTAAAGTTTACTGTAGTACAGTGTACAATGAAAGTAAGAGTACTACAGTACTACACTGTAAAGTTTACTGTAGTACAGTGTACAATGACAGTAAGAGTACTACAGTACTACACTGTAAAGTTTACTGTAGTGCAGCTGAACACTCACTGGTTCTCATTGTGGAAAGTTCTCATGATTGAGGCCACGTTGATGTTCTAAGGTTTGGTTGTATCATTCTTGCTGCCTCAATCATTGTCATGTCATGATTGATGACATGATCAACAACCGTTGCTACAATCTCATTGGAGACTCTTTGCCATTGCCGTCTTGGTCCTTGTCCTCGACCCCCCCCCCCCCCCACATGTCTCAACGGGGCCCATGGACACCTCTCAAACTGGGTCCTTGTCCTCGACCCCCCCCCCCCCCCCCCCCCCACATGTCTCAACGGGACCCATGGACACCTCTCAAACTGGGTCCTTGTCCTCGACCCCCCCCCCCCCCCCCACATGTCTCAACGGGACCCATGGACACCTCTCAAACTGGGTGCTTGTCCTCGACCCCCCCCCCCCCCCCCCCCCCACATGTCTCAACGGGGTCCCGTTGGACACCTCTCAAACTGGGTGATTTTCCTCTGCCATTCCTTTGACCACGTCTTCCTCCTCTTCCTCTTCTTCCTCCTCTTCCTCCTCTTCCTCCTCCTACTTGACCTCCGTGGTGCCCCCCTGCCTGCTCCATGTTGTATCACTACATATGTTGTTGTGGATGTCACTTCCTTACTGTCATACGACAAGGTCAGATCAATCATCAGTAAGGACTTGGTGTCACAGGTCGTGTCAATCATTGTCATCATCCTGAAAATGTCATGATTTGAACATGCTCATCCTCCGTTTCCAAGACTCTGCTTTAACATGCAACAGTTACTTGTCATTTTGAGTAGTTGTATCAATTGATAGTTAGAATATTGTAATGAAATGAAGAGACAGTAAATAGAAATGTAATATGTGAATAGCATTTTGAAATGATTGTACTGTGATGTTAAGTTGTGTCATTTTGAACCGGTGATTAAAGTTCAATGGACAAATGATCTTTGGTCTTTGTGCATTGTATCCAAGTGAGTGAAAAAAAGTCCTAGAGTTTTGAAAAAAAGTGCATTCTGGTCATTGGTTGTGAGTTTTGTATCTCGAGTTGCGAAAAATGACATCAAGGTTCTGAAACTAGTCTCAAAGTGATTGACAAAAACTGCAAGTTAACCTAACTTTTTTGTATCAGTTACTTCTACTTTGAGTTATTGGATTTGAATTTGATAATATGAGTTATTGGTAGTCTAACTCAAGATTGTAAGCCAGTTTAATGAGGTGGAAATTTCAATATGTCAATATAACTTGTCCATGTCAGTTATAAAGAAATAACGGGATCTCTTAAAAACGAACCATAACCCAAGTGACGCTCCAATATCAATGCCTGGTACAAATAGTGCTGGACATTTGGTCTTAATTTGATAAAGGAATAATAATTATGATGTAAAGATTTAAAAAAAGATTTTAAAACTTGAGCAAGTAGTTCACCCGATTGCAATTGCAGAAGAGGAACACATACAAAACAATGTAGGACTGAGAAGAGAGCTGCTATCCTCTCACCCCAACCGGTCCTCAGAATTCCTCCACCTCTGACTCTGGTTTCTACAAAGTTTCTCCTGTTGGGGGAGTTTCTCCTTTCCACAGTCGCAAACACACCTGCTTGCTCATGTGGATATGTTGGGCTTTTCTATCTTCTCTATAAAAGCACATCGGAATGACTAATGTATTCAAAAATGTTTTTTTTAATTAAAAAAACAAACAAAAAAAAACCCTTACCTTCCTCCTTCCGGTTCTTCAGGTCCAGACACAGTTTAGTTAAAGCAAATTAATATTCTGATCAGAGTGAACATAAAATTAAAATCCCAAAGAACATCAAGAAATACAAACATTATGAAAAACTATCAATTGTTTTCATTTGTCTCCACAAAATCAGAACAGGTTGATTTTAAAGCAACAAAAGTGTGAAACAGTAGATACTCTAGATAACCTGACAGGCTTGTTCATTAATCTGCTCTGCAATGAAACCCGGAGCAGACAGTGATCTCTTAAAGATAAATGATGGATTATTGACGTCTGAGCTGCTTGGTTAAGAAATCTGTTGTTTTGGTTCTATTCTCCATCTGCAGCTGAACAAGGAGTAAATGTTTGGTCCCATTAAAAGTGTGTGTCCACATGTGTGCAGGATTTGTTTTTCTGGCTTTGTCAGTACCTGATGAAGGTTTTTGTGGCAAAGTTTTTTTTTTCTCTCCCTCCAAAGAATTTGCGTCAATGCACATATATTCTTTTGTATTTATAAATTCCCTCGTTCTCACCTTTGATTACAGCAACTGAAAGAAAGTTGTTTTGGTTGTCACCCAAACTGTGAGAGGGTTAGTTTCACTCTACTGATGATGTCTTTTAGTTGGTACAGGTTGTCGTTTCTGTGACGTTGCATTGCCATCTGGTGGTCAAAAGCAGAAAACCACAATCTGATATGATGCTGATTTTATTGAGTTTAAAATGTTGCACATATAAACCATGAGGACCTAAAACAGAGCGAGACAGAGAAAGAGATAGCAAGAGAGAGACTCACGGGAGAGAAACATGTACATGTAGGGAGAGAAAACAGAGATAGGAAGTCCACGCCGTCTGCTTCATGCCGAGTCGGTCCTCCGGTACGCCACCATGCTGTTCACCTTGTGGATGGAAGTGGTGAAGGAGCGCAGGCGCACCTCCTCCGATTGGTCGATGATCTGCGGGCCAGACGCCTCCCACTTGTCGGGGACCACCAGGTCTTTGTCGGTGTAGACCAGCAGGTCGAAAGCACCTGGGGGAGAGGGGCCAGGTGAGCAGACAGAGCCAATTGGAGCCCATGAGATCGCTGGTTACTCACAGGGCGTCTCCAGCAGCGGCAGGAAGGTAACGGTGGCGGTGATCTGTCTGATGACGGAGCGGATCTCATCCTGGATGGTCTTGATGGACTTCTCCCTCGGAGTGCTGCATGCACACAAACAAGTGATCCACTGGACAGGCTCACTGCCTGCAGCTTCCGACAGGAAACAACCTCGGTACACAAACTACATGTTCAGAATGTTTGGATTTCAGGTGAAATTTATGGAAAAAATGAGAAGTAGAAACGTCTGGTGATTTCCTCGTCTCAGTTTGTTGAAACAGAAGCTCACTGGAGCATCGACCGCGACGTCTCAACAACTGGACCGAAGCTCTATAGAGTGACACACGAACAGGATCAGGAGGTCTCCCAGTCACCATACTGCCGGTGTTTAGGATTAACTGGTGATTGGCTTCCTCCTCCTTTTCACAACAGATGTTAAAAATCCGGCCAGAACCCGTAGCTCTCCTGGAGAACACCATTTAACCTCATTTCCATTAAGGTATCGTTTCTATGTCTTAATTTAACATCAGCTGCTGCGAGCAGATGGTGGCAGTCACCAGTTAACAGGGGTACCAGTGGTTTCACTGGTACCCCTTTCCCAGGATACTCAAGAACTTCTACAGCTGTGTGGTTGAGACACCTTAACCAGCTGCATCACACCTGGTACGGCAACACTACTGTGGCGGAGCGCAGTGGCCTGCAGAGAGGATCAGCAGAACACCACTGCCCTCTCTGCAGAGCCTCTACCAGTAGAGCTGCCCCCCCCCCCCCCCCCCCATCCACAACACACACTGTTCACCCTCTGCCCTCAGGCCGGAGGTACAGAAGCTTGAAATGCAAAACAAATGGACTGAAAAACTCTTTCTTCCCCGTTGCCATCAGACTTTTGAATAAGCTTCTGACATGTTTACATTTAATCTGTACAATTGCACACAATGCACATCTCACTTTCTGAATAATATTTTGCACTGCTGTTATTTTATTATATTTTCTTGTGTATATACTTATTGATTTATGTATGTCGGCACCAGGGTAGACGGCAGTGTAAGAATTTCATTACACTGTGAAACCAGGCTTTTACTGTTGAGATCACAATAAAACACCTTGAACCTTGAACCTGAAACACCGGACAATGAAGAGCATCTTAACGATCCACATTTCGTAATATTACTAATAAACATATACAAATATTTACTATTTAATTTATTATTTGAGTTGATATCCAATGGATGCTCACTCTGCATCATATCGGGGGGTTACTTGTACACGATGGGGAAAAGCTGCAATGATGCCGCCCACACTTGTGCTCTTATTATATTGTAATGGAGAATGACCGAGGCAAGGCGAGTAGGGCTGAGGAGGAGCTTGTGGAAAACCTCCATTAGGTTTCGACATCAACACCAGTAGAAACGATTCAGATGTGGAACTCCAGTGTTTTCACTTTCACTGGAACATTTCTTCACCATGAACGTCTCCACCTGAAATCAGGTCATTTCAGGTGGACACCTCGTAATGTGCCTGGAGGTGTCCAGGCACATTACAGTCCAAACCACAACTTCCTGTTGACAACAGTCTGGACCCAGGAAGGACAGTCTAATGTCACATATCACATGAACACAAATACCTCTGATTTTATCAAACCAGAGAGCTGGACCTCTTTTTGTCATTTGAAATTGACTTGAAACAACAAATGATCAGACAGAACAAAAGAATCCACTGTAAGGTGAGGAGTTCACAGTGCAGTCGCTCCAGTTCTGGAGGTTTGAGCTGATGGGGGGGGGGGGGGGTCTGACCTGCTCTCCTTGGCAGACTTGTCACACTCGATGTCGAACTGCCACCTCTCCAGCACCGCGTTGGTCTCCAGACAGGTGATGACCAGAACCAGCTTCTGCACTGTGCAGTCGAACAGCCACTCTGCAACAGACACCAGCCTTCACATCCAGAGCCACATTATCCTTCAGGTCCAGGTACAGCCCCCCCAACTTCACTCCAACTTCTGCCAGGTGGCTCTCCTGCAACACCTCTACTGTTCACCAGGGTGCAACAGCCCACACAATGGGGGCTTTTCCACCGGAGAGAACCAGGGACTAGTTCGGAGCCAGGGCCAGAGTTAGCACCAGTTCTTAGTCTTTCACCGCCAAAACCAGTTCTTAACAGGGGCTAAACCGGTGCTACCCTGGCTCCACTTCTTTCCTGGGCCAGTGAGGAGCCAGACACGTAATGTGAAAACTGTGGCAGTTACTTGCAAGGCGGAAGAGACGCAAACCAGCTTTCTGAAAACTACAATGAACACAGAGCCCCGAAGTGGTAATCGAGAAGAAAAATAAATAAAGCATTGTAATTTAGAAACAGTGTTGTCTCTCTCTCTGATCAGTGACATATCACGTTCTGGAGTGACGCAATGATGTGGCTCTCGCTTGACTCCGTTAACAGTGGAAAAAGAACCAGTTCTTTGGAGGTGCTCATTTAAGAACTGGCCCTGAACTAGCTCCTGGTTCCTTCTGGTGGAAAAGCCCTAATACAGGACGATCTCCTTACC
Source organism: Blennius ocellaris (assembly GCF_963422515.1). Taxonomy (NCBI): domain Eukaryota; kingdom Metazoa; phylum Chordata; class Actinopteri; order Blenniiformes; family Blenniidae; genus Blennius; species Blennius ocellaris. The sequence continues at coordinate 1,034,586 of NC_137672.1, read as the reverse complement.
TTTGAGTTGAGACACCACATTGGTCAGGTAGTTCTTCAGCTTAGGGTCGGTGGTGAGCTGCAGGCTCATGTCGTAGTGGGTCACCCTGCTGAAGGTCTCTGGGGGGTAAATGCCCCGCTGGTACAGGACACTGTTGATGCCAAACGCTGCAGAGACAAAACAAACAAGTGGAGTGACCGAAGTCCACAACATGCAGGTTAAAAAGATGGATTAGTTATACTCTTGTATTGCAATCCAGCACAGTTTTCAGAGCTTAAACAAAAGCATCCTTTTTTATTTTAGTTTTGCATTTTACAGTTTAAAACACAATAACAGCAATAATACATTTAAGTGCAGAAAACTTTACTATAGAATCAGTAATCGCTTTAATAAATAATACATGAATGGATGTGTATGTGATGAAACCTATAGTGTGTGTGTGTGTATGTGTGCGCAGTGAGGCTTCCTGTTGCTTATATATATGCTTATACCCATTGCTTATATGACCTGTGAATTCGATACGTACCAATAATGGCATTTTTATGCAACTAGCAGAGCTCATCTATAGTGCAAACACATGATGTGTGTGTATATATATATATATATAGATGGTGTTTGAATCATGTAAGTGGGTAGATGTTATACTGTGCATGAACATGTTTTTAAGCCAACATTGCATCTTCATGAACATGCCAAAAACAAATGCGCTACATGTGAATTAATTAATAAATAATGCAAATAAATAATTATTTGCATTTAAAACCTCTCCTGCAGTTCTGGACATTGACATTTTACCCTAAAAAACAATGCCATATGTATATAAACAGATATATACAGTGGCAATGTTTGTAAAGATGTTTAACTTAAACACAAAAAAGAAGGGCAAAAACGGCTGGTACTTAACAAGTGGTTGTTTTTAAAGACGAAATGGATGAGCAGCAGGCCACGAAACCCCGTTCAGAAATTCACTGATTAAAGACGCTATCACGATTTTCTGTAATAAAACACTGGTCTTGGGGTGTGATAAGCATCGAACCCGATCTTTTAAAGCCTTCTGCAGTAATCGGCACACTTGTTAAGGTTATCTGATGAAAGACTTTGAAGTTTTACCCTTTTTTGAAGCGTGTTGCTCTGCTCATGTTCCCCCGCAACCACGTTGTGCCTCAGAAATTACGTTATTGTGGATAACGTTTACACTTTATGCTGTTTGCAAATTTAAACAAATAATTAAGCGTAAACCAACTAAGCCCGTTCCAACTAAATCAGTGATTCTCGACGTGTCTGCGGATCGTAGCGGGTCGGCGGGGTACACTGGCCCGGTAGCATTTTTCTGCGTGTCGACGGCGTCCAAAGCCCCGAAAACAAGGTAATAATCAACACACACTTACAGAAAAACTCCGCCACCAGCTCAGTGCTGCCTTTCAGAGTGATTCCTTTCAGCGTGCTCGTCATTTTCTGCAGTTTTTGGTCCGAATCGTGACAAAGAAACCTTGTTTTCTTTTTCTCTGTGGGCTTCAACGGCCCGCCACACACTTTGAATTCACCAGGGCTGATGACGTCATGACGCTGCCAACGTTGGCGCCACGCGAGAGGGCAGCGCACGCAGCGTCATCTCGCTGCTTACTCCTTTCTCGCGTGGAGCAGACGCTCCACGCGAGAGGGCAGCGCACGCCAACCAATCAGCGACGTATCCACCTTATTCCGCCCCGCCCACTTTTACTTCTGTCCCTCACTTCCTGTTTGAAACGCACTTCCGGTTACAGCGAAATCGCATTCATTTCTACGGAGAATTACTGGGAAGACTTGCGTCTAAAATATCACATAAGGTAGGTTATTTTGCTTCAAATGTGCTATGATCATGTACACCAACGAGTAAACGATGCATTGCTTGTGTTGATAGTTTGAAAACGACTTTGAGGTGTTTATATAGCCCGTTTGCCGGTCAGATCGCATCCCTTCTGTGTGCTCAGTACGGAGCTCCTCTTCACTGAGGAGCGCAAACAACAACAATCTGGAGGATTCTTAAGTGTGGAAACACAATATTCCATATAGAGCTGACTTTATTACAGACTACAGTCTAAATCAGAGTGTGTCCAGTGCTACATGCTGTCATTATAGTGCCGCAGCGCGGAGTTGGTAGTGTTTACAAGACGACAGGCTAACGCAGCCGGTCTAGTGATTCTTAAGCCGCGTCTTGCTTAGGATATTAAGGCATCTATTAAACAAACCCAGCCACTAAAAACTACCCACAACATGCTTTGTAAAGATAGTGGTGGTGTAATGTTTCAAACGTAGTAGTGTTTGTACGTAATATTCACACTCATCTAGTAGCCACTAGAAAGACACAGACAGCTGTTAAATCATTTGATAGTTGTGTTGTTTTAAAAGATTTTAATTAATGCTCACTACCATCACCTTAGGCCCAGACATTTGATGATGATAATGTAGTCTAGTCTATTCTAAAACTGAGAACAGTAAAGCATGAATGTAAAAACTAAAGTACAGCTACTTTATCTTATTATACTTTCTGTTGCACCAATAGTCTGTTATATTTTATTTCCATTTGTAAAACTTTGTTTTTCTGACTCTGCTAATTCCTTGTCTTTCACTGTGTGTCACAGAAACATGGAGAGGACGACATGGGAAGAGACCACACATGCACTGAGGAGCTCAGGAGGAATATCTTTGGCTCACCCTAGAGATATTTCAGAGCGGGTGGATGACATGAGAAGATGACCGGAAATAGTATATGCCGACATTTTTTATTATTTTGTTTTGTTATTTTCATTTAAACGACAAGCAAAATAATTCACACTTTATATGAGAGGTTAATTCTTTTAATGTACAAATAAACAAAGCCTACATTGGCAACACCACTTGGAAATAGGTTTGTTTTTTTAATAATCTACATTATGACCTGCTGGAATTGTCTCCCTGGGCAGCCAAGGGATGGAACTCCTCAGCTTCTCCTCCATGATGTCGAACCACAGCGATGTAATCTTGCTGACTTGTGACTGTGACACATGAAATCTTTCAGCAAGGTCATCCTGCAGCAAATTTAGGCGGAGCTTCATCAGTGACATAAAGATCTGATCACCAGCGTCCATCTGAAAGGAATTTTTGTCATCTTTTGTCAGCTGATCAGCCAAAAAACCAAAACCTTCCAAGGGCAAACCAGTGTACAGCAGGCTTCAGTGATCAGAGCGTAGCAGTTGTCTGTACAGTTCGGGGACCTGAACACTGTGTTGCCTGATCACATTTAAGTGGCTGGTCTAATATTGGCCCAGTAGCTGTATAGTGGTGGTCAGGAGGAAGTGAAGGTGTTTCTTCTTCATGGGTATCGTCTTCCACAGCACAGGTGGCAGATGCAGCTGAAGACAAGACAAATTCAATTAGTTTTTAAGAAATTATACAACATTTTTTTATTGATTTTTTTACCAGAGGTGGATAGGGTAGAGTATAAAAATGTATACTTAAGAGTAACGTTATTACAAAACAATAGTCGGGATTACTCACTGTGATACCACCACCAAAGCAAGAAAAACAATCATTTTGGAAGCAGTGCAAGACACAGATGTGGTTTTATATTGTGAAAATAAAGCTTATTAACAAAAAATATTCAAATGCATTACAGGTGTATTACTTTAGGGTGTCAGAAAATGACTCATAAACGTACAAGTTTATGAAAATGTTGCTCAAGTTAACTGCAGCGAGCTAGTGTGAATGTAGCTAGCTAACAGTGTACTGCCCACCTCCGGTTTTCATAGTTTAACAAAATGTTACATAAAACACATCACATAGCAACTTAACATAATTTTAACAAATCAAAGAATGACGTTATTGTTTTTGATTGGAGATCAGGCCTCGTCAAACGGCTTGTTTAAAGTCGATATCAACGTACTTGATGGTCTCACAAGCACCCGACGAGGTTTCTTCAGAGGAGCGACGTAGCCCAACCATTTCTCTGGGTAAGGATGTTCAGGTGGAGGTTTACCATCCACAAAGTGAAAAGAGCAGACGAAAGGTAACTTCGGCGGATTCTTTAAATTCAGCGCCTTCAGCCAAGCTCGCCGATCCTCGTCCTTGGTAGGGGGGCAGTGCAAGGTAAACACAGGACCAGGACACTCAGACCTCTTCTTCTGATGCTCAAAACAAAGCTGCGACAGAGTTAGCTTCCTTTTTATCCAGCTATTGTGACAACCACTCACTGCGCAATTAACCCCGGCCATCTCTGATAGCTTTAAATGAGCTTAAAAGTACCTTAAAATTGGAAACAATTCAAGAGACTGGTATCGCAAATCAAGTAGCGCGGGGCTAAACCGGAAGTGTGATTACGCGCATGGCGGCGCCCACGCAAACTTCCGGAATAAGGTCAATAGAAGACAGAGGTTACAAAAATAAAAGAACAAAAAAATAGACACCTCAACACACAAAAGTAGATTATTTAACCATGAATAAAGCATCAGAAAGACAACAAAAACATTAGTCACAATAATCATCATCATCATCATCATCATCTTCATCATAAGCATTAAAGGCGTACAGCAGGATTTTCCCGAATTTTAGGAAAGAACCGCCCTCTCCACCTTTTGAAAAAATGCACATGCGCAACGCTGTACCTGCTCCCGAGATGGAACGCCTACTAAAACGTGCACGAGAGACGTGACGAGCCCAGATCTCCTTGTGCACGCTCTGTTTACAAGTCACAAGTCGGCATCGCTCACGTCGCTCACACAAGCTCACCGTAATAACTACTGATGATGCAAATTACAAAACAAACTAATCAACCCTGGAAAGTTACAATATAGACGTAGATAACTTTTACTGGAAGTGATTTGAAATGGATTTCTCCAAATAGAAGCCAAACTTTACCTGTCGAGTAGAAACTTCGCGACTGAAGCATCAGTGGGAAGCCCAACCTGGGCTTTCAGCGCACGCCATCGTGTGAAAGAATCTCCCAGAAACACTCTGGTCTTGTTTCTCTCTTCCGAAGCCTTTCTCTTCTTCTCATACACTTCGAAGACACTTTTTCTCTTTTGCGACCCTCTGCCATTTTCAAAGTACCCGGTGAGAACTGCGAGCTCGCTGAAGGCGTAGCTCACCATATACACCTGAAAGCGCGCATGCGCAGAAAGTGAAAACTAATAGATCAACGCTACCTGGGGACAAGCACGTACGACGGCCTTACGTAATATATCACCAGAATGATTGACAATTGGGAGTACCAATAGTCTTGATGATCCACCCGGAAAAAGAACATCCTCCTGTACACCTTTAATCATAATAATAATAGTCAAGCAACAATATAGACAAACATAAGTCATACAGATCCAAATACATAGACATACAATAACAAGTCATAATGTCTGTGTCTATATAAGTAGACACATATACATATCAATTAATCAATCAACTTTATTTATATTGCACTTTTTTATACATTCAATGTAATAATGTAATACAAATACATATATATATATATATATATATATATATATATATATATATATATATATATATATATATATATATGTGTGTGTGTGTTGTATCTCTTCAATCTCAAGCTGTGATTGAAGAGATACAACACACACACGGGAACGGAACCCCAATGAGCGCGGAACCAACAATGCTGAGCGAGGCAGCAGCTGACCTGAAAGATAAAATCATGGCGAGAATGAACACAAGGCAACACCAACACTGATTGCAACGACTAAGTGCAATCAGGAGACCTTCAGAAAGTCTCCTGGAAACTGTGAATGCAGCAGTTAGAGCGATCCCTACCACAACAATCTGAAACCAATGAGCTGATATACACTTCAGCAGCAGTGATCCTAGAGATGCTTGGCTATAAGAGCAACCATGGGAGCCATGAGAAAGAATACCCACCATGGAAAAGACGGCTGGATGCTAACATCAAGGCAGCACGGAGAGAAGTGAGTCAACTGACAGAGGCCCAGAGAGGTGCAATGAAAAGACCGTTACCCAAGAGGTACACCCAGATGCCCATTCCTGAAGCACTCGAAACTGCCAAACAAAGACTCCAAGCCTTGGCCAGCCGCCTAAAGAGGTACACGAGAGACATTGAAGCCAGGCGAATAAACAGGCTGTTCGCAACGCAACCTGCGAAAGTGTACGGTCAGTGGCAGGGTAATAACAGCAGAGTAGACCCACCAAGGCTGGAAACTGAAAGGTACTGGAAGAGCATATGGGAAAAGGAGGCAGCACATAACATCGGTGCTCAATGGCTGGTGTCTCTGAGGGAGGAACACAGCAACATCCCTGAACAGAATCCAGTTACCATCACAGCGGCAGACATCCAAGAAAGAGTCTCAGGTATGAAAAACTGGACAGCACCAGGCCCTGACATGATCCAGGCCTACTGGCTAAAGAAACTCACAGCTCTCCATGAGCGCCTGGCAGCACAAATGAACCAGCTGCTCAGAGATGGGACTCACCAAGAATGGCTAACCGAAGGGCGAACAATCCTGATCCTGAAGGATCTCACCAAAGGTGCAGTCCCATCCAACTACCAGCCAATAACCTGCCTCTCCACAACATGGAAGCTCATGTCAGGCATCATCGCGGCTAAGATAAGCGGGCACATGGATCAATACATGAGCAAAGCACAGAAGGGCATTGGTAGAGATACCAGAGGAGCCAAACACCAGCTCCTAGTTGACAGAACAGTCGCCCAAGACTGCAGGTCCCGTATTACCAACCTGTGCACTGCCTGGACTGATTACAAGAAAGCCTACGACTCAATGCCACACACATGGATCACTGAATGCTTGGAGCTGTACAACATCAACAGGACTCTCAGAGCGTTCGTTGCAAACTCGATGAGGTTGTGGAAAACCACCCTCGAGGCCAATGGTAAGCCACTTGCACAAGTGTCCATCAAATGCGGCATATACCAAGGTGATGCGCTGTCCCCACTGCTGTTCTGCATAGGTCTGAACCCCCTAAGCCAAATAATCAACAAGACTGGCTACGGATACCGCCTCAGGAATGGGGCCACGATCATTCACCTCCTCTACATGGATGACATCAAGCTGTACGCCAAGAGCGAACGGGACATAGACTCCCTGATCCACACCACCAGGATCTACAGCAATGACATTGGGATGTCATTCGGGCTTGAGAAATGTAGTAGGATTACCATCCTACAAAGCGAGGCAAGTTAGTCCACACTGAAGGGGTCTCACTCCCAGAAGGAACAATAGCAGACATTGAGGACAGTTACAAGTACCTGGGAATACCACAGGCAAATGGCAACCTTGAACAGGCAACAAGGAAAGCGGCAACGGCCAAATACCTCCAGCGAGTGAGGCAAGTCCTAACAAGCCAGCTCAATGGCAAGAACAAGTCCAGGGCAATAAACACCTACGCCCTGCCAGTGATCAGGTACCCTGCGGGTATAATAAGGTGGCCAAAGGAAGAGATACAGACCACGGATGTTAAGACACGAAAGCTCCTTACCATGCATGGTGGGTTCCATCCCAAATCCAGCACCTTGAGACTGTATGCTAGCCGTAAGGAAGGAGGCCGAGGAGTAGTGAGCGTGAGAGCCACTATCCAGGATGAAACATCCAAGCTCCGTACGTACATCAAGGACAGGGCTCCAACGGATGACATACTAAACGAAAGTCTCAGACAATGGCGAGATGAAGAGGTGCTGGAAGAGGGACCATCATGGGAGGACAAGCCCCTACATGGGATGTACCACCGGAACATAACTGAAGTGGCTGACCTCAAGAAGTCCTACCAATGGCTAGAGAGGGCTGGCCTACAGGACAGCACAGAGGCCCTCATCCTGGCTGCACAGGAGCAGGCTCTGAGCACCAGAGCCATAGAAGCCCAGATCTACCACACCAGACAAGACCCAAGGTGTAGACTGTGCAAAGAGGCACCTGAGACAATCCAGCACATAACTGCAGGGTGCAAGATGCTGGCTGGGAAAGCATACATGGAACGCCATAACCAAGTGGCTGGCATAGTGTACCCAAACATCTGTGCGGAGTATGGTCTGGAAACCCCAAGGTCACAGTGGGAGACACCCCCAAAGGTGGTGGAGAATGACCGAGCCAAGATCCTGTGGGACTTCCAGATACAGACAGACAGGATGGTAATGGCGAACCAACCAGACATCGTGGTGGTTGATAAAGGGCAGAGGAAAGCCGTGGTGGTGGATGTAGCAATACCAAGTGATGGTAACATCAGAAAGATGGAACATGAGAAACCTGAGAAATACCAAGGGCTCAGAGAGGAGCTGGAGAGGGCTTGGAAGGTGAAGGTGACAGTAGTGCCCGTGGTAATCGGAGCACTCGGGGCAGTAACCCCCAAACTGGAGGAGTGGCTACAGCAGATCCCTGGAACAACCTCGGACATCTCAGTCCAGAAAAGTGCAGTAGGTGGAACAGCAAAGATACTGCGCAGGACCCTCAAGCTCCCAGGCCTCTGGTAGATAGATAGATAGATAGATAAATACTTTAATGATCTCCAAGAGAAATTCACAGTTCCAGCAGCAGCAATATGGAAAGACAGGGGCATGCAGGGTTAAAAAAAAAAAAGCAATAGGTAAAATAGACGAATATACCTTCAGTATAAACAATAATTAAGCAAATAATTAAGCAATAAACAATAATTAAGATAAGTAGTGTGTGTGTGTGTGTGTGTGTGTGTGTGTGTGTGTGTGTGTGTGTGTGTGTGTGTGTGTGTGTGTGTGTGTGTCTCAAGGTGCGTGGTGTGTGTGTAGTAAGTCCAGGGCTTTGTGTCCGCTAAGGCCTCCCCCGAGAGGTGTTGAAGAGTCTGATGGCGTGGGGGAGGAAGGATCTCCTCAGTCTGTCAGTGGAGCAAGACTGTGACAGCAGTCTGTCACTGAAGCTGCTCCTCTGCCTGGAGATGGTGCTGTGGAGTGGATTGTCTATTATGGACAGGAGTCTGTTCAGTGTCCGTCGCTCTGCCACAGATGTCAGGCTTTCCAGCTCTGAGCCAACGACAGAGCCTGCCTTCCTCACCAGTTTGTCCAGGCGTGCGGCATCCTTCTTCTTGAGGCTGCCCCCCCAGCACACCACTGCGTACAGGAGGGCGCTCGCTACCACAGACTGGTAGAAGATCTGTAGCAGCTTCTTGCAGATGTTGAAGGACGCCAGCCTTCTGAGGAAGTACAGACGGCTCTGTCCTTTCCTGTACAGAGCGTCTGTGTTGGCAGTCCAGTCCAGTTTGTCGTCCAGCAGCACTCCCAGGTATTTGTAGGTGTGAACCACCTCCACCCAGTCCCCCTTAATCCGAACAGGCTCCGGGTGCGGCCTGGTTCTCCGAAAGTCCACCACCATCTCCTTCGTCTTGGTGGTGTTGAGGAGCAGGTGGTTGGAGTCGCACCATGTGACGAAGTCCTGGATCAGCTCTCTGTACTCCTCCTCCTGTCCACCCTTGATACAACCCACTATGGCCGTGTCGTCCGCGAATTTCTGCACATGGCAGAGGTCAGAGTTATGTTGGAAGTCCGTGGTGTACAGGGTGAAAAGGACCGGAGAGAGTACAGTTCCCTGTGGTGCTCCAGTGTTGCTGATCACAGTGTCGGACCTGCAGTCCCCCAGTCGAACGTACTGAGGTCTGCCAGTCAGGTAGTCTGTTATCCACGTCACCAGGTGTGCTCCCACTCCCATCTCTATCTGTTTGTCCCTGAGGAGCAGAGGCTGGATGGTGTTGAATGCGCTGGAGAAGTCCAAAAATTTTATTCTCACAGCAGCACTGCCACTGTCCAGATGGGCGAGAGATCGGTTGAGCAGGAAGATGATGGCATCCTCCACACCCACCTTTTCCCGGTAGGCAAACTGCAGGGGGTCGAGAGCGTGGTGGGTCTGTGGCCTTAGGTGATGGAGCAGCAGCCGCTCCATAGTCTTCATCACGTGGGACGTCAGGGCGACCGGCCTGAAGTCGTTCAGCTCACCAGGATGTGGTTTCTTTGGGACTGGAATGATGCAGGATGTTTTCCACAGCTGGGGAACCCTCCCCAGTCCCAAGCTCAGGTTGAAGATGCGCTGTAGTGGGTGTCCCAGCTCCTGCGCACAGGCCTTCAGTAGTCTCGGGGATACTCCGTCTGGACCTGCAGCTTTACTGGGGCGCAGCCTCCTCAGCTCTCCGCATACCTGAGCTGTGGTGATCGTGAGTGGTGCGAAGGGGGAAGGGAGGGTGTCTTCCTCTGTACTGGTGGCGGCTTGTGGGGGTGGGTGGGTGGGTGGGGGTTGCTGTGCCTGGAGGTGTGAATGGGCTGGAGTGATCAAACCTGTTGAAGAACTGGTTCAGCTGGTTTGCCCTTCCCCCACCCCCCTCGGAGGGGGGTGGGGGAAGACCCGGGTTTGGAATAGAAAAACCGGTGACCGCCCGCGGAGGGCGAGAGGGGAATTTTTTTTTTAATGTATATGTATATATGCATATATATATGTATCTGCAGCCCTGAGGCTCCCCGGCAGGCTGTTCCACAAACAGTGGCCGTAGGAGGTGATTGCAGCCTCCCCGTGGGTCTTGGTCCTGGTTTGAGGCATAATTAAGGTTGTGTTTCTGCCGCACAAAAAGTGCAGAAACGGAATGGAGCCTTATGAAGTGGTACGACAAAGGGTAACCGGAGCCAAATCCAATACCCGTTTCCACAGCAGAAAGGAGCTTAAAAAGTAGGCAGGGCCTAGAGCTCCGCAGATATGTGACGTTACAACAATCATCTCAGCCAGGCAGCACATCTTATGAATCCTCTGTTGTTGTTTACATCCTCCACTTTGCACTAGTTGTTTTGTTAACTTAAATTTTTTGTAGCCGCAGAGATGCAGCTGCAACTTCCGTGTTGGTCCCGAGAGAGCGAACGCTCCGGCGACTTGTCCCGCACCCAAGCGCGCCCCGGCTGGCCATGGCACAGAGCCGTGCAAGTGCGCTGTACCGGGACAGGGCTTGCCCCTAGCTTTCTGCAAAAACGCCGGACACAGACGCAATGCAAGGACAGACCCGGCACGGCGCACCTCCGGCACGGTGCACCACCGGCACGGCGCAACCGCACGGTGCACCCCCAGCATAGCGCACCCCTGGCACAGCGCAACTTGACACGGCGCACTGACGCTATGCTGCAAACATAAAGCTCTGACGTGAAGTCCTAAGCCTCAGTCTCCCCGTGCCTCACATCCGCTCTTTCACAACCAGCACAAACGTTGAGCAGCAAATAAAAGAAAGAAAAAAAAACAACATGTGCAAAGCTGACCACTCTAACATATTAAAATATTGAGGGTGTGTAGTAAATCACTGACCAATCAGCAGACGGCTCCTCAAACTCAGACTTGTTCCATAGTCCTGGGTACGACGACGGAGGGGTAGCGGAAAAGTGACCGCCTTTGGAGCGGTTGTTTCCGGAAAATCCCAAATTCTTGCGTTGGAAACGCGAACCATAACGGTCTATACCTGTCTATTTTCCAGCACTTTTTGTGCTGTGAAACGGGGCTTAAAAAGGACCTCAGCGCTCATGAGGGCTCATGAGGGTCGATACGGTGGCATTTATGAGAGAGAAGTGGGCGGAGTCTGGCAATGTTCTGCAGGTGATAAAAACCAGTCTTTGTGACATTTTTGATGTGTGAGATAAAATTAAGCTCAGGGTCAAAAGTCACACGCAGGTTTTTTCCGGATGAAGATGGGTTCAAATCTACCAGTTTTGCTATACGCCTGGAGCAGGAATGTGGTCCGCATTGCCAGTAGTAAGTCGGACCTGTTCCCAGTGCATGTTGACCTCTGGCAGGGCTGTCCTTTGTCACTGGTTCTGTTCATAACTTTCATGGACAGAATTTCTAGGCACAGCCAGGGCCTGGAGGGGGTCCGGTTTGGGGACCACGGGATCTTGTCTCTGCTTCTTCCAGATGATGTTGTTCGGTTGTTTTGATCAAACCAGGACCACCAGCGTACACTGGCGTGGTTTGCAGCCGTGTGTGAAGCAACTGGGATGAGGATCAGCACTTCGAAATCTGAGGTCATGGTTCTCCACCGGAACAAGTCGGCCTGCCTCCTTTAGGTCGGTGGAGTGCCTTTGTCCAAAATAGAGGAGTTCAAGTATCTCCGGGTCTTGTTCATGAGTGGGGGGAAGATGCAGCGTGAGATCAACAGGCAGGGTGCAGCATCTGCAGTTATGTGATCATTGTATCGGTCCATTGTGGTGAAGAAGGAGCTGAGCCAAAAGATGAAGCTCTCTATTTACCGGTCGATCTTCGTCCTTAACCCTCACCTATGGTCAAGACTGAAAGAAGGAGGGCCCGGATACAAGAGGCTGAAATGAGTTTCCTTCGTAGGGTGGCTGGGCGCACCCTTAGAGATATGGTGAGGAGCTCAGTCACCAGGGAGGAGCTCGGAGTAGAGCCGCTTCTCCTCCACATCCAGAGGAGCTAGCTGAGGTAACTCGGGTAGCTGTTCTCAGATGGACGCTTCCTCAGGGTGTTCCGGGTATGTCTCTCTGGTAGGAGGCCTTAGGGCAGACCTAGAACACGCTAGAGGGACTATGTCTCTCGGCTGGTCTAGGAATACCTTGGGGTCCCACCAGAAGAGCTGGAGGAAGTGTCTCGGGCGAGGGAAGTCTGGGCATCCCTGCTTAGACTGCTGCCTACGTGATTCGGCCCCGGATAAGCAGTAGATAATGGATGGATGGATGGATGAATGGATGGATGGATGGATGGATGGATGGATGGATGGATAGACGAATATCTGTGGATAGGGACAAATCATCTCTGAAAAGTTCATACACTTAGGGTGAATAGTTTTTCCAACTTGCAAGTGTTGGGATCTCACAAGACCACAGAAAGTTTGTTCATTTCTGGGGAAATACAATTTTCATTTGTCATGATACAGTCATGACATATGAATTTGGACCCAGGAATGTGATTGACCATCACGCCCAGTGGGGGGGGACCTTTTTCCACAGCAGACCCATGCAAATCCTCCCCTGCTTTCTGCTCAAAAGACGCTTCCCCCATGCACTCAGTCAGTCACTGATTGGGGGAGGCTCTCAGGATTTGACACCTTTGAATCCATAAACCTTCAACCAAAAGCCTTTGGAAAAAAACTCCTCAAAGCAGTCTTGCAGAGAGTCTTGTCCCTGAGTCTTCTCCTGTGAACACCCAGGAAGAACTGTGTCCCAGCAGCTCAGCTCACCCAGGGGCCTTCACTCCTCAACACCTCTGCTAACCCAACCACGAGGGTCCCTACATTAGTGAAATACAAACAAACAAACAAACAAACAAACAAACAAACAAACAAACAAACAAGCAAACAGACAGACAGACAGACAGACAGACAGACAGACAGACAGACAGACAGACAGATAAATAAATAAATACAAAAACATAACCTTCTCAACCTTCAAAGGTAATAAGTATATGTTAAAGCAATACCTTAAAATAAGGTAACTTGACTTTACTTGACCAAAGAAAAAAGGCTTGAGACTTGGATGTGTAACTTGATACATACCTGTTTATTCTTTTTACAGATCACTGTTAGCTTTGACACTGCCTCCTCCCTCATGTCAGCCTCCCGTGTCATTATCAAGTAATCATTAATCATTAACTTTGTTAATCTCTCTCTGAAAAAAACTAAATTAGGCTCTTCTTGGTATTTCACCAGTATGTTGTTCGGAGTGATGCCATCTGCTGGAATGATACCAAATGCTCATTCCAAGAAGGTGGAACATTAGAAAAGCAGTGATTATTACACCATTTACAATGCATGTATCTGACCTCATGGCAAAGTAGAGCACCAGTGAGCCTCTACATTGGAATTATGTGATTAGATTATGGCTCTGAAATCTGCTGGAAAAGCAAATTTTCACAGATCACTTTGGATTCACTTTGTTCTCCTGCAGCGTCAGATGGCGAGAATAAAACCTTTTTGTCTGTTTAGGATTACAGACACTCTAAAGTTCCACTCAGTCAAGAAGCTGTGCAGATGGTAGTATTTCCAGTAGTGCCATTTGCTGTGTGGTTGTATTGAAAATTGAGAGTCAAGCATTGGGACTGAGTGTCAAACCTAACTGTTGTTGCTGTGAGACACCTCTGAAGGTTGGAGCTAAGAGCTCCATGGTCATGTTTCAAAAAGCCTGGAAGCCACATTGTCACAGTGAGGACTGTGCTGTTGCCAAGAATCGCTGACATCATGAAAATGATGCAATCTATCTATTTGTTCCCTGCTCTTTAAAAACAATGAGATAAACGTGTGGCTCCCTGGGAGAGTTCTGTGATCTGGGAAACGTTGATTAAAACCAGTCAGCCGCGGAGGATGACAGATCCTCCAGCAACAAAGCACATGTGTTATTCAAGATCGATGTTACGCTGTGATCAGTCACTCTGCAAACCCTCAAAAGTGCATAACCAATGACCAAACCTCAATGTGGATGGTTAACCTGCAGCAGCCACATGAAACAACTTTCACCTGCAGCAGCCACATAACGCAACTTTAACCTGCAGCAACCACATGAAGCAACTTTAACCTGGAGCAGCCACATGAAGCAACTTTCACCTGGAGCAGCCACATAACGCAACTTTAACCTGGAGCAGCCACATGAAACAACTTTAACCTGGAGCAACCACATGAAGCAACTTTAACCTGGAGCAGCCACATGAAGCAACTTTCACCTGCAGCAGACACATGAAACAACTTTAACCTGGAGCAACCACATGAAGCAACTTTAACCTGCAGCAACCACATGAAGCAACTTTAACCTGCAGCAGCCACATAACGCAACTTTAACCTGCAGCAACCACATGAAGCAACTTTAACCTGGAGCAGCCACATGAAGCAACTTTAACCTGGAGCAGCCACATGAAGCAATTTTAACCTGGAGCAGCCACATGAAGCAACTTTCACCTGAAGCAGCCACATGAAACAACTTTAACCTGGAGCAGCCACATGAAACAACTTTCACCTGCAGCAGCCACATGAAGAAACTTTCACCTGCAGCAACCACATGAAGCAACTTTCACCTGCAGCAACCACATGAAACAACTTTAACCTGCAGCAGCCACATGGAGCAACTTTAACCTGAAGCAACCACATGAAGCAACTTTAACCTGCAGTAGCCACATGAAGCAACTTTAGCCTGAAGCAACCACATGAAGCAACTTTAACCTGAAGCAACCAAATGAAGCAACTTTCACCTGCAGCAACCACATGAAACAATTTTCACCTGCAGCAACCACATGAAGCAACTTTAACCTGCAGCAGCCACATGAAGCAACTTTAACCTGAAGCAACCACATGAAGCAACTTTCACCTGCAGCAGCCACATGAAGCAACTTTAACCTGCAGCAACCACATGAAGCAACTTTAACCTGCAGCAGCCACATGAAGCAACTTTCACCTGAAGCAACCACATGAAGCAACTTTAACCTGCAGCAGCCACATGAAGCAACTTTAACCTGAAGCAAACACATGAAACAACTTTCACCTGCAGCAGCCACATGAAGCAACTTTCACCTGCAGCAACCACATGAAGCAACTTTAACCTGAAGCAACCACATGAAACAACTTTCACCTGCAGCAACCACATGAAGCAACTTTAACCTGGAGCAGCCACATGAAGCAACTTTCACCAGAAGCAACCACATGAAACAACTTTAACCTGGAGCAGCCACATGAAGCAACTTTAACCTGCAGCAACCACATGAAGCAACTTTAACCTGGAGCAGCCACATGAAGCAACTTTAACCTGAAGCAACCACATGAAGCAACTTTAACCTGAAGCAACCAAATGAAGCAACTTTCACCTGCAGCAACCACATGAAACAATTTTCACCTGCAGCAAGCACATGAAGCAACTTTAACCTGCAGCAGCCACATGAAGCAACTTTAACCTGAAGCAACCACATGAAGCAACTTTCACCTGCAGCAACCACATGAAGCAACTTTAACCTGCAGCAGCCACATGAAGCAACTTTAACCTGAAGCAGCCACATGAAACAACTTTCACCTGCAGCAGCCACATGAAACAACTTTCACCTGCAGCAGCCACATGAAACAACTTTCACCTGCAGCAGCCACATAACGCAACTTTAACCTGCAGCAACCACATGAAGCAACTTTAATCTGGAGCAGCCACATGAAGCAACTTTCACCTGGAGCAGCCACATAACGCAACTTTAACCTGGAGCAGCCACATGAAACAACTTTAACCTGGAGCAACCACATGAAGCAACTTTAACCTGGAGCAGCCACATGAAGCAACTTTCACCTGCAGCAGCCACATGAAACAACTTTAACCTGGAGCAACCACATGAAGCAACTTTAACCTGCAGCAGCCACATGAAACAACTTTCACCTGCAGCAGCCACATAACGCAACTTTAACCTGCAGCAACCACATGAAGCAACTTTAACCTGGAGCAGCCACATGAAGCAACTTTAACCTGGAGCAGCCACATGAAGCAATTTTAACCTGGAGCAGCCACATGAAGCAACTTTCACCTGAAGCAGCCACATGAAACAACTTTAACCTGGAGCAGCCACATGAAGAAACTTTCACCTGCAGCAACCACATGAAGCAACTTTCACCTGCAGCAACCACATGAAACAACTTTAACCTGCAGCAGCCACATGGAGCAACTTTAACCTGAAGCAACCACATGAAGCAACTTTAACCTGCAGTAGCCACATGAAGCAACTTTAACCTGAAGCAACCAAATGAAGCAACTTTCACCTGCAGCAACCACATGAAACAATTTTCACCTGCAGCAACCACATGAAGCAACTTTAACCTGCAGCAGCCACATGAAGCAACTTTAACCTGAAGCAACCACATGAAGCAACTTTCACCTGCAGCAGCCACATGAAGCAACTTTAACCTGCAGCAACCACATGAAGCAACTTTAACCTGCAGCAGCCACATGAAGCAACTTTAACCTGAAGCAAACACATGAAACAACTTTCACCTGCAGCAGCCACATGAAGCAACTTTAACCTGGAGCAGCCACATGAAGCAACTTTAACCTGAAGCAACCACATGAAGCAACTTTAACCTGAAGCAACCAAATGAAGCAACTTTCACCTGCAGCAACCACATGAAACAATTTTCACCTGCAGCAAGCACATGAAGCAACTTTAACCTGCAGCAGCCACATGAAGCAACTTTAACCTGAAGCAACCACATGAAGCAACTTTCACCTGCAGCAACCACATGAAGCAACTTTAACCTGCAGCAGCCACATGAAGCAACTTTAACCTGAAGCAGCCACATGAAACAACTTTCACCTGCAGCAGCCACATGAAACAACTTTCACCTGCAGCAGCCACATGAAACAACTTTCACCTGCAGCAGCCACATGAAGCAACTTTAACCTGGAGCAGCCACATGAAACAACTTTCACCTGAAGCAGCCACATGAAACAACTTTCACCTGCAGCAGCCACATGAAACAACTTTCACCTGCAGCAGCCACATGAAACAACTTTCACCTGAAGCAGCCACATGAAACAACTTTCACCTGCAGCAGCCACATGAAACAACTTTCACCTGCAGCAGCCACATGAAACAACTTTCACCTGCAGCAACCACATGAAACAACTTTCACCTGCAGAAGCCACATGAAGCAACTTTCACCTGCAGCAGCCACATGAAACAACTTTCACCTGCAGCAGCCACATGAAACAACTTTAACCTGGAGCAACCACATGAAGCAACTTTCACCTGCAGCAATCACATGAAGCAACTTTAACCTGAAGCAACCACATGAAACAACTTTAACCTCCAGCAACCACAAGAAGCAACTTTCACCTGCAGCAGCCACATGAAACAACTTTAACCTGGAGCAACCACATGAAGCAACTTTCACCTGCAGCAACCACATGAAGCAACTTTCACCTGCAGCAGCCACATGAAACAACTTTCACCTGCAGCAGCCACATGAAACAACTTTCACCTGCAGCAGCCACATGAAACAACTTTCACCTGCAGCAGCCACATGAAACAACTTTCACCTGCAGCAGCCACATGAAACAACTTTCACCTGCAGCAACCACATGAAGCAACTTTCACCTGCAGCAACCACATGAAACAACTTTAACCTGCAGCAGCCACATGAAGCAACTTTAACCTGAAGCAACCACATGAAGCAACTTTAACCTGCAGTAGCCACATGAAGCAACTTTAGCCTGAAGCAACCACATGAAGCAACTTTCACCTGCAGCAGCCACATGAAGCAACTTTCACCTGCAGCAGCCACATGAAACAACTTTAACCTGCAGCAGCCACATGAAACAACTTTCACCTGAAGCAACCACATGAAACAACTTTCACCTGCAGCAGCCACATGAAACAATTTTCACCTGCAGCAACCACATGAAGCAACTTTAACCTGCAGCAACCACATGAAGCAACTTTAACCTGAAGCAACCACATGAAGCAACTTTAACCTGCAGTAGCCACATGAAGCAACTTTAGCCTGAAGCAACCACATGAAGCAACTTTAACCTGCAGCAGCCACATGAAGCAACTTTAACCTGAAGCAGCCACATGAAACAACTTTAACCTGAAGCAAACACATGAAACAACTTTCACCTGCAGCAGCCACATGAAGCAACTTTCACCTGCAGCAACCACATGAAGCAACTTTAACCTGAAGCAACCACATGAAACAACTTTCACCTGCAGCAACCACATGAAGCAACTTTAACCTGGAGCAGCCACATGAAGCAACTTTCACCTGAAGCAACCACATGAAACAACTTTAACCTGGAGCAGCCACATGAAGCAACTTTCACCTGCAGCAACCACATGAAGCAACTTTAACCTGCAGCAGCCACATGAAGCAACTTTAACCTGAAGCAACCACATGAAGCAACTTTCACCTGCAGCAGCCACATGAAGCAACTTTAACCTGCAGCAACCACATGAAGCAACTTTAACCTGCAGCAGCCACATGAAGCAACTTTCACCTGAAGCAACCACATGAAGCAACTTTAACCTGCAGCAGCCACATGAAGCAACTTTAACCTGAAGCAAACACATGAAACAACTTTCACCTGCAGCAGCCACATGAAGCAACTTTCACCTGCAGCAACCACATGAAGCAACTTTAACCTGAAGCAACCACATGAAACAACTTTCACCTGCAGCAACCACATGAAGCAACTTTAACCTGGAGCAGCCACATGAAGCAACTTTCACCTGAAGCAACCACATGAAACAACTTTAACCTGGAGCAGCCACATGAAGCAACTTTAACCTGCAGCAGCCACATGAAGAAACTTTCACCTGCAGCAACCACATGAAGCAACTTTCACCTGCAGCAACCACATGAAACAACTTTAACCTGCAGCAGCCACATGGAGCAACTTTAACCTGAAGCAACCACATGAAGCAACTTTAACCTGCAGTAGCCACATGAAGCAACTTTAGCCTGAAGCAACCACATGAAGCAACTTTAACCTGAAGCAACCAAATGAAGCAACTTTCACCTGCAGCAACCACATGAAACAATTTTCACCTGCAGCAACCACATGAAGCAACTTTAACCTGCAGCAGCCACATGAAGCAACTTTAACCTGAAGCAACCACATGAAGCAACTTTCACCTGCAGCAGCCACATGAAGCAACTTTAACCTGCAGCAACCACATGAAGCAACTTTAACCTGCAGCAGCCACATGAAGCAACTTTAACCTGAAGCAAACACATGAAACAACTTTCACCTGCAGCAGCCACATGAAGCAACTTTCACCTGCAGCAACCACATGAAGCAACTTTAACCTGAAGCAACCACATGAAACAACTTTCACCTGCAGCAACCACATGAAGCAACTTTAACCTGGAGCAGCCACATGAAGCAACTTTCACCTGAAGCAACCACATGAAACAACTTTAACCTGGAGCAGCCACATGAAGCAACTTTAACCTGCAGCAACCACATGAAGCAACTTTAACCTGGAGCAGCCACATGAAGCAACTTTAACCTGAAGCAACCACATGAAGCAACTTTAACCTGAAGCAACCAAATGAAGCAACTTTCACCTGCAGCAACCACATGAAACAATTTTCACCTGCAGCAAGCACATGAAGCAACTTTAACCTGCAGCAGCCACATGAAGCAACTTTAACCTGAAGCAACCACATGAAGCAACTTTCACCTGCAGCAACCACATGAAGCAACTTTAACCTGCAGCAGCCACATGAAGCAACTTTAACCTGAAGCAGCCACATGAAACAACTTTCACCTGCAGCAGCCACATGAAACAACTTTCACCTGCAGAAGCCACATGAAGCAACTTTCACCTGCAGCAGCCACATGAAACAACTTTCACCTGCAGCAGCCACATGAAACAACTTTAACCTGGAGCAACCACATGAAGCAACTTTCACCTGCAGCAATCACATGAAGCAACTTTAACCTGAAGCAACCACATGAAACAACTTTAACCTCCAGCAACCACAAGAAGCAACTTTCACCTGCAGCAGCCACATGAAGCAACTTTAGCCTGAAGCAACCACATGAAGCAACTTTCACCTGCAGCAGCCACATGAAGCAACTTTCACCTGCAGCAGCCACATGAAACAACTTTAACCTGCAGCAGCCACATGAAACAACTTTCACCTGAAGCAACCACATGAAACAACTTTCACCTGCAGCAGCCACATGAAACAATTTTCACCTGCAGCAACCACATGAAGCAACTTTAACCTGCAGCAACCACATGAAGCAACTTTAACCTGAAGCAACCACATGAAGCAACTTTAACCTGCAGTAGCCACATGAAGCAACTTTAGCCTGAAGCAACCACATGAAGCAACTTTCACCTGCAGCAGCCACATGAAGCAACTTTCACCTGCAGCAGCCACATGAAACAACTTTCACCTGAAGCAACCACATGAAGCAACTTTCACCTGCAGCAACCACATGAAACAATTTTCACCTGCAGCAACCACATGAAGCAACTTTAACCTGCAGCAGCCACATGAAGCAACTTTAACCTGAAGCAACCACATGAAGCAACTTTCACCTGCAGCAGCCACATGAAGCAACTTTAACCTGCAGAAACCACATGAAGCAACTTTAACCTGCAGCAGCCACATGAAGCAACTTTCACCTGAAGCAACCACATGAAACAACTTTAACCTGGAGCAGCCACATGAAGCAACTTTAACCTGCAGCAACCACATGAAGCAACTTTAACCTGGAGCAGCCACATGAAGCAACTTTAACCTGAAGCAACCACATGAAGCAACTTTAACCTGAAGCAACCAAATGAAGCAACTTTCACCTGCAGCAACCACATGAAACAATTTTCACCTGCAGCAAGCACATGAAGCAACTTTAACCTGCAGCAGCCACATGAAGCAACTTTAACCTGAAGCAACCACATGAAGCAACTTTCACCTGCAGCAACCACATGAAGCAACTTTCACCTGCAGCAGCCACATGAAACAACTTTCACCTGCAGCAGCCACATAACGCAACTTTAACCTGCAGCAACCACATGAAGCAACTTTAATCTGGAGCAGCCACATGAAGCAACTTTCACCTGGAGCAGCCACATAACGCAACTTTAACCTGGAGCAGCCACATGAAACAACTTTAACCTGGAGCAACCACATGAAGCAACTTTAACCTGGAGCAGCCACATGAAGCAACTTTCACCTGCAGCAGCCACATGAAACAACTTTAACCTGGAGCAACCACATGAAGCAACTTTAACCTGCAGCAGCCACATGAAACAACTTTCACCTGCAGCAGCCACATAACGCAACTTTAACCTGCAGCAACCACATGAAGCAACTTTAACCTGGAGCAGCCACATGAAGCAACTTTAACCTGGAGCAGCCACATGAAGCAATTTTAACCTGGAGCAGCCACATGAAGCAACTTTCACCTGAAGCAGCCACATGAAGCAACTTTCACCTGCAGCAACCACATGAAACAACTTTAACCTGCAGCAGCCACATGGAGCAACTTTAACCTGAAGCAACCACATGAAGCAACTTTAACCTGCAGTAGCCACATGAAGCAACTTTAGCCTGAAGCAACCACATGAAGCAACTTTAACCTGAAGCAACCAAATGAAGCAACTTTCACCTGCAGCAACCACATGAAACAATTTTCACCTGCAGCAACCACATGAAGCAACTTTAACCTGCAGCAGCCACATGAAGCAACTTTAACCTGAAGCAACCACATGAAGCAACTTTCACCTGCAGCAGCCACATGAAGCAACTTTAACCTGCAGCAACCACATGAAGCAACTTTAACCTGCAGCAGCCACATGAAGCAACTTTAACCTGAAGCAAACACATGAAACAACTTTCACCTGCAGCAGCCACATGAAGCAACTTTAACCTGGAGCAGCCACATGAAGCAACTTTAACCTGAAGCAACCACATGAAGCAACTTTAACCTGAAGCAACCAAATGAAGCAACTTTCACCTGCAGCAACCACATGAAACAATTTTCACCTGCAGCAAGCACATGAAGCAACTTTAACCTGCAGCAGCCACATGAAGCAACTTTAACCTGAAGCAACCACATGAAGCAACTTTCACCTGCAGCAACCACATGAAGCAACTTTAACCTGCAGCAGCCACATGAAGCAACTTTAACCTGAAGCAGCCACATGAAACAACTTTCACCTGCAGCAGCCACATGAAACAACTTTCACCTGCAGCAGCCACATGAAACAACTTTCACCTGCAGCAGCCACATGAAACAACTTTCACCTGCAGAAGCCACATGAAGCAACTTTCACCTGCAGCAGCCACATGAAACAACTTTCACCTGCAGCAGCCACATGAAACAACTTTAACCTGGAGCAACCACATGAAGCAACTTTCACCTGCAGCAATCACATGAAGCAACTTTAACCTGAAGCAACCACATGAAACAACTTTAACCTCCAGCAACCACAAGAAGCAACTTTCACCTGCAGCAGCCACATGAAACAACTTTAACCTGGAGCAACCACATGAAGCAACTTTCACCTGCAGCAACCACATGAAGCAACTTTCACCTGCAGCAGCCACATGAAACAACTTTCACCTGCAGCAGCCACATGAAACAACTTTCACCTGCAGCAACCACATGAAACAACTTTCACCTGCAGCAACCACATGAAGCAACTTTCACCTGCAGCAGCCACATGAAACAACTTTCACCTGCAGCAGCCACATGAAACAACTTTCACCTGCAGCAACCACATGAAGCAACTTTCACCTGCAGCAGCCACATGAAACAACTTTCACCTGCAGCAGCCACATGAAACAACTTTCACCTGCAGCAGCCACATGAAACAACTTTCACCTGCAGCAGCCACATGAAACAACTTTCACCTGCAGCAGCCACATGAAACAACTTTCACCTGCAGCAACCACATGAAGCAACTTTCACCTGCAGCAACCACATGAAACAACTTTAACCTGCAGCAGCCACATGAAGCAACTTTAACCTGAAGCAACCACATGAAGCAACTTTAACCTGCAGTAGCCACATGAAGCAACTTTAGCCTGAAGCAACCACATGAAGCAACTTTCACCTGCAGCAGCCACATGAAGCAACTTTCACCTGCAGCAGCCACATGAAACAACTTTAACCTGCAGCAGCCACATGAAACAACTTTCACCTGAAGCAACCACATGAAACAACTTTCACCTGCAGCAGCCACATGAAACAATTTTCACCTGCAGCAACCACATGAAGCAACTTTAACCTGCAGCAACCACATGAAGCAACTTTAACCTGAAGCAACCACATGAAACAACTTTCACCTGCAGCAACCACATGAAGCAACTTTAACCTGGAGCAGCCACATGAAGCAACTTTCACCTGAAGCAACCACATGAAACAACTTTAACCTGGAGCAGCCACATGAAGCAACTTTCACCTGCAGCAACCACATGAAGCAACTTTAACCTGCAGCAGCCACATGAAGCAACTTTAACCTGAAGCAACCACATGAAGCAACTTTCACCTGCAGCAGCCACATGAAGCAACTTTAACCTGCAGCAACCACATGAAGCAACTTTAACCTGCAGCAGCCACATGAAGCAACTTTCACCTGAAGCAACCACATGAAGCAACTTTAACCTGCAGCAGCCACATGAAGCAACTTTAACCTGAAGCAAACACATGAAACAACTTTCACCTGCAGCAGCCACATGAAGCAACTTTCACCTGCAGCAACCACATGAAGCAACTTTAACCTGAAGCAACCACATGAAACAACTTTCACCTGCAGCAACCACATGAAGCAACTTTAACCTGGAGCAGCCACATGAAGCAACTTTCACCTGAAGCAACCACATGAAACAACTTTAACCTGGAGCAGCCACATGAAGCAACTTTAACCTGCAGCAGCCACATGAAGAAACTTTCACCTGCAGCAACCACATGAAGCAACTTTCACCTGCAGCAACCACATGAAACAACTTTAACCTGCAGCAGCCACATGGAGCAACTTTAACCTGAAGCAACCACATGAAGCAACTTTAACCTGCAGTAGCCACATGAAGCAACTTTAGCCTGAAGCAACCACATGAAGCAACTTTAACCTGAAGCAACCAAATGAAGCAACTTTCACCTGCAGCAACCACATGAAACAATTTTCACCTGCAGCAACCACATGAAGCAACTTTAACCTGCAGCAGCCACATGAAGCAACTTTAACCTGAAGCAACCACATGAAGCAACTTTCACCTGCAGCAGCCACATGAAGCAACTTTAACCTGCAGCAACCACATGAAGCAACTTTAACCTGCAGCAGCCACATGAAGCAACTTTAACCTGAAGCAAACACATGAAACAACTTTCACCTGCAGCAGCCACATGAAGCAACTTTCACCTGCAGCAACCACATGAAGCAACTTTAACCTGAAGCAACCACATGAAACAACTTTCACCTGCAGCAACCACATGAAGCAACTTTAACCTGGAGCAGCCACATGAAGCAACTTTCACCTGAAGCAACCACATGAAACAACTTTAACCTGGAGCAGCCACATGAAGCAACTTTAACCTGCAGCAACCACATGAAGCAACTTTAACCTGGAGCAGCCACATGAAGCAACTTTAACCTGAAGCAACCACATGAAGCAACTTTAACCTGAAGCAACCAAATGAAGCAACTTTCACCTGCAGCAACCACATGAAACAATTTTCACCTGCAGCAAGCACATGAAGCAACTTTAACCTGCAGCAGCCACATGAAGCAACTTTAACCTGAAGCAACCACATGAAGCAACTTTCACCTGCAGCAACCACATGAAGCAACTTTAACCTGCAGCAGCCACATGAAGCAACTTTAACCTGAAGCAGCCACATGAAACAACTTTCACCTGCAGCAGCCACATGAAACAACTTTCACCTGCAGAAGCCACATGAAGCAACTTTCACCTGCAGCAGCCACATGAAACAACTTTCACCTGCAGCAGCCACATGAAACAACTTTAACCTGGAGCAACCACATGAAGCAACTTTCACCTGCAGCAATCACATGAAGCAACTTTAACCTGCAGCAGCCACATGAAGCAACTTTAACCTGAAGCAACCACATGAAGCAACTTTCACCTGCAGCAGCCACATGAAGCAACTTTAACCTGCAGCAACCACATGAAGCAACTTTAACCTGCAGCAGCCACATGAAGCAACTTTAACCTGAAGCAAACACATGAAACAACTTTCACCTGCAGCAGCCACATGAAGCAACTTTAACCTGGAGCAGCCACATGAAGCAACTTTAACCTGAAGCAACCACATGAAGCAACTTTAACCTGAAGCAACCAAATGAAGCAACTTTCACCTGCAGCAACCACATGAAACAATTTTCACCTGCAGCAAGCACATGAAGCAACTTTAACCTGCAGCAGCCACATGAAGCAACTTTAACCTGAAGCAACCACATGAAGCAACTTTCACCTGCAGCAACCACATGAAGCAACTTTAACCTGCAGCAGCCACATGAAGCAACTTTAACCTGAAGCAGCCACATGAAACAACTTTCACCTGCAGCAGCCACATGAAACAACTTTCACCTGCAGCAGCCACATGAAACAACTTTCACCTGCAGCAGCCACATGAAGCAACTTTAACCTGGAGCAGCCACATGAAACAACTTTCACCTGAAGCAGCCACATGAAACAACTTTCACCTGCAGCAGCCACATGAAACAACTTTCACCTGCAGCAGCCACATGAAACAACTTTCACCTGAAGCAGCCACATGAAACAACTTTCACCTGCAGCAGCCACATGAAACAACTTTCACCTGCAGCAGCCACATGAAACAACTTTCACCTGCAGCAACCACATGAAACAACTTTCACCTGCAGAAGCCACATGAAGCAACTTTCACCTGCAGCAGCCACATGAAACAACTTTCACCTGCAGCAGCCACATGAAACAACTTTAACCTGGAGCAACCACATGAAGCAACTTTCACCTGCAGCAATCACATGAAGCAACTTTAACCTGAAGCAACCACATGAAACAACTTTAACCTCCAGCAACCACAAGAAGCAACTTTCACCTGCAGCAGCCACATGAAACAACTTTAACCTGGAGCAACCACATGAAGCAACTTTCACCTGCAGCAACCACATGAAGCAACTTTCACCTGCAGCAGCCACATGAAACAACTTTCACCTGCAGCAGCCACATGAAACAACTTTCACCTGCAGCAGCCACATGAAACAACTTTCACCTGCAGCAGCCACATGAAACAACTTTCACCTGCAGCAGCCACATGAAACAACTTTCACCTGCAGCAACCACATGAAGCAACTTTCACCTGCAGCAACCACATGAAACAACTTTAACCTGCAGCAGCCACATGAAGCAACTTTAACCTGAAGCAACCACATGAAGCAACTTTAACCTGCAGTAGCCACATGAAGCAACTTTAGCCTGAAGCAACCACATGAAGCAACTTTCACCTGCAGCAGCCACATGAAGCAACTTTCACCTGCAGCAGCCACATGAAACAACTTTAACCTGCAGCAGCCACATGAAACAACTTTCACCTGAAGCAACCACATGAAACAACTTTCACCTGCAGCAGCCACATGAAACAATTTTCACCTGCAGCAACCACATGAAGCAACTTTAACCTGCAGCAACCACATGAAGCAACTTTAACCTGCAGTAGCCACATGAAGCAACTTTAGCCTGAAGCAACCACATGAAGCAACTTTAACCTGAAGCAACCACATGAAACAACTTTAACCTGGAGCAGCCACATGAAGCAACTTTAACCTGCAGCAGCCACATGAAGAAACTTTCACCTGCAGCAACCACATGAAGCAACTTTCACCTGCAGCAACCACATGAAACAACTTTAACCTGCAGCAGCCACATGGAGCAACTTTAACCTGAAGCAACCACATGAAGCAACTTTAACCTGCAGTAGCCACATGAAGCAACTTTAGCCTGAAGCAACCACATGAAGCAACTTTAACCTGAAGCAACCAAATGAAGCAACTTTCACCTGCAGCAACCACATGAAACAATTTTCACCTGCAGCAACCACATGAAGCAACTTTAACCTGCAGCAGCCACATGAAGCAACTTTAACCTGAAGCAACCACATGAAGCAACTTTCACCTGCAGCAGCCACATGAAGCAACTTTAACCTGCAGCAACCACATGAAGCAACTTTAACCTGCAGCAGCCACATGAAGCAACTTTAACCTGAAGCAAACACATGAAACAACTTTCACCTGCAGCAGCCACATGAAGCAACTTTCACCTGCAGCAACCACATGAAGCAACTTTAACCTGAAGCAACCACATGAAACAACTTTCACCTGCAGCAACCACATGAAGCAACTTTAACCTGCAGCAGCCACATGAAGCAACTTTAACCTGAAGCAACCACATGAAACAACTTTCACCTGCAGCAGCCACATGAAGCAACTTTAACCTGCAGCAACCACATGAAGCAACTTTAACCTGCAGCAGCCACATGAAGCAACTTTAACCTGAAGCAAACACATGAAACAACTTTCACCTGCAGCAGCCACATGAAGCAACTTTAACCTGGAGCAGCCACATGAAGCAACTTTAACCTGAAGCAACCACATGAAGCAACTTTAACCTGAAGCAACCAAATGAAGCAACTTTCACCTGCAGCAACCACATGAAACAATTTTCACCTGCAGCAAGCACATGAAGCAACTTTAACCTGCAGCAGCCACATGAAGCAACTTTAACCTGAAGCAACCACATGAAGCAACTTTCACCTGCAGCAACCACATGAAGCAACTTTAACCTGCAGCAGCCACATGAAGCAACTTTAACCTGAAGCAGCCACATGAAACAACTTTCACCTGCAGCAGCCACATGAAACAACTTTCACCTGCAGCAGCCACATGAAACAACTTTCACCTGCAGCAGCCACATGAAACAACTTTCACCTGCAGAAGCCACATGAAGCAACTTTCACCTGCAGCAGCCACATGAAACAACTTTCACCTGCAGCAGCCACATGAAACAACTTTAACCTGGAGCAACCACATGAAGCAACTTTCACCTGCAGCAATCACATGAAGCAACTTTAACCTGAAGCAACCACATGAAACAACTTTAACCTCCAGCAACCACAAGAAGCAACTTTCACCTGCAGCAGCCACATGAAACAACTTTAACCTGGAGCAACCACATGAAGCAACTTTCACCTGCAGCAACCACATGAAGCAACTTTCACCTGCAGCAGCCACATGAAACAACTTTCACCTGCAGCAGCCACATGAAACAACTTTCACCTGCAGCAGCCACATGAAACAACTTTCACCTGCAGCAGCCACATGAAACAACTTTCACCTGCAGCAGCCACATGAAACAACTTTCACCTGCAGCAACCACATGAAGCAACTTTCACCTGCAGCAACCACATGAAACAACTTTAACCTGCAGCAGCCACATGAAGCAACTTTAACCTGAAGCAACCACATGAAGCAACTTTAACCTGCAGTAGCCACATGAAGCAACTTTAGCCTGAAGCAACCACATGAAGCAACTTTCACCTGCAGCAGCCACATGAAGCAACTTTCACCTGCAGCAGCCACATGAAACAACTTTAACCTGCAGCAGCCACATGAAACAACTTTCACCTGAAGCAACCACATGAAACAACTTTCACCTGCAGCAGCCACATGAAACAATTTTCACCTGCAGCAACCACATGAAGCAACTTTAACCTGCAGCAACCACATGAAGCAACTTTAACCTGAAGCAACCACATGAAGCAACTTTAACCTGCAGTAGCCACATGAAGCAACTTTAGCCTGAAGCAACCACATGAAGCAACTTTAACCTGCAGCAGCCACATGAAGCAACTTTCACCTGCAGCAACCACATGAAGCAACTTTAACCTGGAGCAGCCACATGAAGCAACTTTCACCTGAAGCAACCACATGAAACAACTTTAACCTGGAGCAGCCACATGAAGCAACTTTCACCTGCAGCAACCACATGAAGCAACTTTAACCTGCAGCAGCCACATGAAGCAACTTTAACCTGAAGCAAACACATGAAACAACTTTCACCTGCAGCAGCCACATGAAGCAACTTTCACCTGCAGCAACCACATGAAGCAACTTTAACCTGAAGCAACCACATGAAACAACTTTCACCTGCAGCAACCACATGAAGCAACTTTAACCTGGAGCAGCCACATGAAGCAACTTTCACCTGAAGCAACCACATGAAACAACTTTAACCTGGAGCAGCCACATGAAGCAACTTTAACCTGCAGCAACCACATGAAGCAACTTTAACCTGGAGCAGCCACATGAAGCAACTTTAACCTGAAGCAACCACATGAAGCAACTTTAACCTGAAGCAACCAAATGAAGCAACTTTCACCTGCAGCAACCACATGAAACAATTTTCACCTGCAGCAAGCACATGAAGCAACTTTAACCTGCAGCAGCCACATGAAGCAACTTTAACCTGAAGCAACCACATGAAGCAACTTTCACCTGCAGCAGCCACATGAAGCAACTTTAACCTGCAGCAACCACATGAAGCAACTTTAACCTGCAGCAGCCACATGAAGCAACTTTAACCTGAAGCAAACACATGAAACAACTTTCACCTGCAGCAGCCACATGAAGCAACTTTAACCTGGAGCAGCCACATGAAGCAACTTTAACCTGAAGCAACCACATGAAGCAACTTTAACCTGAAGCAACCAAATGAAGCAACTTTCACCTGCAGCAACCACATGAAACAATTTTCACCTGCAGCAAGCACATGAAGCAACTTTAACCTGCAGCAGCCACATGAAGCAACTTTAACCTGAAGCAACCACATGAAGCAACTTTCACCTGCAGCAACCACATGAAGCAACTTTAACCTGCAGCAGCCACATGAAGCAACTTTAACCTGAAGCAGCCACATGAAACAACTTTCACCTGCAGCAGCCACATGAAACAACTTTCACCTGCAGCAGCCACATGAAACAACTTTCACCTGCAGCAGCCACATGAAGCAACTTTAACCTGGAGCAGCCACATGAAACAACTTTCACCTGAAGCAGCCACATGAAACAACTTTCACCTGCAGCAGCCACATGAAACAACTTTCACCTGCAGCAGCCACATGAAACAACTTTCACCTGAAGCAGCCACATGAAACAACTTTCACCTGCAGCAGCCACATGAAACAACTTTCACCTGCAGCAGCCACATGAAACAACTTTCACCTGCAGCAACCACATGAAACAACTTTCACCTGCAGAAGCCACATGAAGCAACTTTCACCTGCAGCAGCCACATGAAACAACTTTCACCTGCAGCAGCCACATGAAACAACTTTAACCTGGAGCAACCACATGAAGCAACTTTCACCTGCAGCAATCACATGAAGCAACTTTAACCTGAAGCAACCACATGAAACAACTTTAACCTCCAGCAACCACAAGAAGCAACTTTCACCTGCAGCAGCCACATGAAACAACTTTAACCTGGAGCAACCACATGAAGCAACTTTCACCTGCAGCAACCACATGAAGCAACTTTCACCTGCAGCAGCCACATGAAACAACTTTCACCTGCAGCAGCCACATGAAACAACTTTCACCTGCAGCAGCCACATGAAACAACTTTCACCTGCAGCAGCCACATGAAACAACTTTCACCTGCAGCAACCACATGAAGCAACTTTCACCTGCAGCAACCACATGAAACAACTTTAACCTGCAGCAGCCACATGAAGCAACTTTAACCTGAAGCAACCACATGAAGCAACTTTAACCTGCAGTAGCCACATGAAGCAACTTTAGCCTGAAGCAACCACATGAAGCAACTTTCACCTGCAGCAGCCACATGAAGCAACTTTCACCTGCAGCAGCCACATGAAACAACTTTAACCTGCAGCAGCCACATGAAACAACTTTCACCTGAAGCAACCACATGAAACAACTTTCACCTGCAGCAGCCACATGAAACAATTTTCACCTGCAGCAACCACATGAAGCAACTTTAACCTGCAGCAACCACATGAAGCAACTTTAACCTGAAGCAACCACATGAAGCAACTTTAACCTGCAGTAGCCACATGAAGCAACTTTAGCCTGAAGCAACCACATGAAGCAACTTTAACCTGCAGCAGCCACATGAAGCAACTTTAACCTGAAGCAGCCACATGAAACAACTTTAACCTGAAGCAAACACATGAAACAACTTTCACCTGCAGCAGCCACATGAAGCAACTTTCACCTGCAGCAACCACATGAAGCAACTTTAACCTGAAGCAACCACATGAAACAACTTTCACCTGCAGCAACCACATGAAGCAACTTTAACCTGGAGCAGCCACATGAAGCAACTTTCACCTGAAGCAACCACATGAAACAACTTTAACCTGGAGCAGCCACATGAAGCAACTTTCACCTGCAGCAACCACATGAAGCAACTTTAACCTGCAGCAGCCACATGAAGCAACTTTAACCTGAAGCAACCACATGAAGCAACTTTCACCTGCAGCAGCCACATGAAGCAACTTTAACCTGCAGCAACCACATGAAGCAACTTTAACCTGCAGCAGCCACATGAAGCAACTTTCACCTGAAGCAACCACATGAAGCAACTTTAACCTGAAGCAACCAAATGAAGCAACTTTCACCTGCAGCAACCACATGAAACAATTTTCACCTGCAGCAACCACATGAAGCAACTTTAACCTGCAGCAGCCACATGAAGCAACTTTAACCTGAAGCAACCACATGAAGCAACTTTCACCTGCAGCAGCCACATGAAGCAACTTTAACCTGCAGCAACCACATGAAGCAACTTTAACCTGCAGCAGCCACATGAAGCAACTTTAACCTGAAGCAAACACATGAAACAACTTTCACCTGCAGCAGCCACATGAAGCAACTTTCACCTGCAGCAACCACATGAAGCAACTTTAACCTGAAGCAACCACATGAAACAACTTTCACCTGCAGCAACCACATGAAGCAACTTTAACCTGCAGCAGCCACATGAAGCAACTTTAACCTGAAGCAACCACATGAAACAACTTTCACCTGCAGCAGCCACATGAAGCAACTTTAACCTGCAGCAACCACATGAAGCAACTTTAACCTGCAGCAGCCACATGAAGCAACTTTAACCTGAAGCAAACACATGAAACAACTTTCACCTGCAGCAGCCACATGAAGCAACTTTAACCTGGAGCAGCCACATGAAGCAACTTTAACCTGAAGCAACCACATGAAGCAACTTTAACCTGAAGCAACCAAATGAAGCAACTTTCACCTGCAGCAACCACATGAAACAATTTTCACCTGCAGCAAGCACATGAAGCAACTTTAACCTGCAGCAGCCACATGAAGCAACTTTAACCTGAAGCAACCACA
Organism: Blennius ocellaris; assembly: GCF_963422515.1. Lineage (NCBI taxonomy): Eukaryota > Metazoa > Chordata > Actinopteri > Blenniiformes > Blenniidae > Blennius > Blennius ocellaris. The sequence continues at coordinate 1,001,759 of NC_137672.1, read as the reverse complement.
TGAAGCAACTTTCACCTGCAGCAACCACATGAAGCAACTTTAACCTGCAGCAGCCACATGAAGCAACTTTAACCTGAAGCAGCCACATGAAACAACTTTCACCTGCAGCAGCCACATGAAACAACTTTCACCTGCAGCAGCCACATGAAACAACTTTCACCTGCAGCAGCCACATGAAACAACTTTCACCTGCAGAAGCCACATGAAGCAACTTTCACCTGCAGCAGCCACATGAAACAACTTTCACCTGCAGCAGCCACATGAAACAACTTTAACCTGGAGCAACCACATGAAGCAACTTTCACCTGCAGCAATCACATGAAGCAACTTTAACCTGAAGCAACCACATGAAACAACTTTAACCTCCAGCAACCACAAGAAGCAACTTTCACCTGCAGCAGCCACATGAAACAACTTTAACCTGGAGCAACCACATGAAGCAACTTTCACCTGCAGCAACCACATGAAGCAACTTTCACCTGCAGCAGCCACATGAAACAACTTTCACCTGCAGCAGCCACATGAAACAACTTTCACCTGCAGCAGCCACATGAAACAACTTTCACCTGCAGCAGCCACATGAAACAACTTTCACCTGCAGCAGCCACATGAAACAACTTTCACCTGCAGCAACCACATGAAGCAACTTTCACCTGCAGCAACCACATGAAACAACTTTAACCTGCAGCAGCCACATGAAGCAACTTTAACCTGAAGCAACCACATGAAGCAACTTTAACCTGCAGTAGCCACATGAAGCAACTTTAGCCTGAAGCAACCACATGAAGCAACTTTCACCTGCAGCAGCCACATGAAGCAACTTTCACCTGCAGCAGCCACATGAAACAACTTTAACCTGCAGCAGCCACATGAAACAACTTTCACCTGAAGCAACCACATGAAACAACTTTCACCTGCAGCAGCCACATGAAACAATTTTCACCTGCAGCAACCACATGAAGCAACTTTAACCTGCAGCAACCACATGAAGCAACTTTAACCTGAAGCAACCACATGAAGCAACTTTAACCTGCAGTAGCCACATGAAGCAACTTTAGCCTGAAGCAACCACATGAAGCAACTTTAACCTGCAGCAGCCACATGAAGCAACTTTAACCTGAAGCAGCCACATGAAACAACTTTAACCTGAAGCAAACACATGAAACAACTTTCACCTGCAGCAGCCACATGAAGCAACTTTCACCTGCAGCAACCACATGAAGCAACTTTAACCTGAAGCAACCACATGAAACAACTTTCACCTGCAGCAACCACATGAAGCAACTTTAACCTGGAGCAGCCACATGAAGCAACTTTCACCTGAAGCAACCACATGAAACAACTTTAACCTGGAGCAGCCACATGAAGCAACTTTCACCTGCAGCAACCACATGAAGCAACTTTAACCTGCAGCAGCCACATGAAGCAACTTTAACCTGAAGCAACCACATGAAGCAACTTTCACCTGCAGCAGCCACATGAAGCAACTTTAACCTGCAGCAACCACATGAAGCAACTTTAACCTGCAGCAGCCACATGAAGCAACTTTCACCTGAAGCAACCACATGAAGCAACTTTAACCTGCAGCAGCCACATGAAGCAACTTTAACCTGAAGCAAACACATGAAACAACTTTCACCTGCAGCAGCCACATGAAGCAACTTTCACCTGCAGCAACCACATGAAGCAACTTTAACCTGAAGCAACCACATGAAACAACTTTCACCTGCAGCAACCACATGAAGCAACTTTAACCTGGAGCAGCCACATGAAGCAACTTTCACCTGAAGCAACCACATGAAACAACTTTAACCTGGAGCAGCCACATGAAGCAACTTTAACCTGCAGCAACCACATGAAGCAACTTTAACCTGGAGCAGCCACATGAAGCAACTTTAACCTGAAGCAACCACATGAAGCAACTTTAACCTGAAGCAACCAAATGAAGCAACTTTCACCTGCAGCAACCACATGAAACAATTTTCACCTGCAGCAAGCACATGAAGCAACTTTAACCTGCAGCAGCCACATGAAGCAACTTTAACCTGAAGCAACCACATGAAGCAACTTTCACCTGCAGCAGCCACATGAAGCAACTTTAACCTGCAGCAACCACATGAAGCAACTTTAACCTGCAGCAGCCACATGAAGCAACTTTAACCTGAAGCAAACACATGAAACAACTTTCACCTGCAGCAGCCACATGAAGCAACTTTAACCTGGAGCAGCCACATGAAGCAACTTTAACCTGAAGCAACCACATGAAGCAACTTTAACCTGAAGCAACCAAATGAAGCAACTTTCACCTGCAGCAACCACATGAAACAATTTTCACCTGCAGCAAGCACATGAAGCAACTTTAACCTGCAGCAGCCACATGAAGCAACTTTAACCTGAAGCAACCACATGAAGCAACTTTCACCTGCAGCAACCACATGAAGCAACTTTAACCTGCAGCAGCCACATGAAGCAACTTTAACCTGAAGCAGCCACATGAAACAACTTTCACCTGCAGCAGCCACATGAAACAACTTTCACCTGCAGCAGCCACATGAAACAACTTTCACCTGCAGCAGCCACATGAAGCAACTTTAACCTGGAGCAGCCACATGAAACAACTTTCACCTGAAGCAGCCACATGAAACAACTTTCACCTGCAGCAGCCACATGAAACAACTTTCACCTGCAGCAGCCACATGAAACAACTTTCACCTGAAGCAGCCACATGAAACAACTTTCACCTGCAGCAGCCACATGAAACAACTTTCACCTGCAGCAGCCACATGAAACAACTTTCACCTGCAGCAACCACATGAAACAACTTTCACCTGCAGAAGCCACATGAAGCAACTTTCACCTGCAGCAGCCACATGAAACAACTTTCACCTGCAGCAGCCACATGAAACAACTTTAACCTGGAGCAACCACATGAAGCAACTTTCACCTGCAGCAATCACATGAAGCAACTTTAACCTGAAGCAACCACATGAAACAACTTTAACCTCCAGCAACCACAAGAAGCAACTTTCACCTGCAGCAGCCACATGAAACAACTTTAACCTGGAGCAACCACATGAAGCAACTTTCACCTGCAGCAACCACATGAAGCAACTTTCACCTGCAGCAGCCACATGAAACAACTTTCACCTGCAGCAGCCACATGAAACAACTTTCACCTGCAGCAGCCACATGAAACAACTTTCACCTGCAGCAGCCACATGAAACAACTTTCACCTGCAGCAGCCACATGAAGCAACTTTCACCTGCAGCAACCACATGAAGCAACTTTAACCTGAAGCAACCACATGAAACAACTTTCACCTGCAGCAACCACATGAAGCAACTTTAACCTGGAGCAGCCACATGAAGCAACTTTCACCTGAAGCAACCACATGAAACAACTTTAACCTGGAGCAGCCACATGAAGCAACTTTCACCTGCAGCAACCACATGAAGCAACTTTAACCTGCAGCAGCCACATGAAGCAACTTTAACCTGAAGCAACCACATGAAGCAACTTTCACCTGCAGCAGCCACATGAAGCAACTTTAACCTGCAGCAACCACATGAAGCAACTTTAACCTGCAGCAGCCACATGAAGCAACTTTCACCTGAAGCAACCACATGAAGCAACTTTAACCTGCAGCAGCCACATGAAGCAACTTTAACCTGAAGCAAACACATGAAACAACTTTCACCTGCAGCAGCCACATGAAGCAACTTTCACCTGCAGCAACCACATGAAGCAACTTTAACCTGAAGCAACCACATGAAACAACTTTCACCTGCAGCAACCACATGAAGCAACTTTAACCTGGAGCAGCCACATGAAGCAACTTTCACCTGAAGCAACCACATGAAACAACTTTAACCTGGAGCAGCCACATGAAGCAACTTTAACCTGCAGCAGCCACATGAAGAAACTTTCACCTGCAGCAACCACATGAAGCAACTTTCACCTGCAGCAACCACATGAAACAACTTTAACCTGCAGCAGCCACATGGAGCAACTTTAACCTGAAGCAACCACATGAAGCAACTTTAACCTGCAGTAGCCACATGAAGCAACTTTAGCCTGAAGCAACCACATGAAGCAACTTTAACCTGAAGCAACCAAATGAAGCAACTTTCACCTGCAGCAACCACATGAAACAATTTTCACCTGCAGCAACCACATGAAGCAACTTTAACCTGCAGCAGCCACATGAAGCAACTTTAACCTGAAGCAACCACATGAAGCAACTTTCACCTGCAGCAGCCACATGAAGCAACTTTAACCTGCAGCAACCACATGAAGCAACTTTAACCTGCAGCAGCCACATGAAGCAACTTTAACCTGAAGCAAACACATGAAACAACTTTCACCTGCAGCAGCCACATGAAGCAACTTTCACCTGCAGCAACCACATGAAGCAACTTTAACCTGAAGCAACCACATGAAACAACTTTCACCTGCAGCAACCACATGAAGCAACTTTAACCTGGAGCAGCCACATGAAGCAACTTTCACCTGAAGCAACCACATGAAACAACTTTAACCTGGAGCAGCCACATGAAGCAACTTTAACCTGCAGCAACCACATGAAGCAACTTTAACCTGGAGCAGCCACATGAAGCAACTTTAACCTGAAGCAACCACATGAAGCAACTTTAACCTGAAGCAACCAAATGAAGCAACTTTCACCTGCAGCAACCACATGAAACAATTTTCACCTGCAGCAAGCACATGAAGCAACTTTAACCTGCAGCAGCCACATGAAGCAACTTTAACCTGAAGCAACCACATGAAGCAACTTTCACCTGCAGCAACCACATGAAGCAACTTTAACCTGCAGCAGCCACATGAAGCAACTTTAACCTGAAGCAGCCACATGAAACAACTTTCACCTGCAGCAGCCACATGAAACAACTTTCACCTGCAGAAGCCACATGAAGCAACTTTCACCTGCAGCAGCCACATGAAACAACTTTCACCTGCAGCAGCCACATGAAACAACTTTAACCTGGAGCAACCACATGAAGCAACTTTCACCTGCAGCAATCACATGAAGCAACTTTAACCTGAAGCAACCACATGAAACAACTTTAACCTCCAGCAACCACAAGAAGCAACTTTCACCTGCAGCAGCCACATGAAACAACTTTAGCCTGAAGCAACCACATGAAGCAACTTTCACCTGCAGCAGCCACATGAAGCAACTTTCACCTGCAGCAGCCACATGAAACAACTTTAACCTGCAGCAGCCACATGAAACAACTTTCACCTGAAGCAACCACATGAAACAACTTTCACCTGCAGCAGCCACATGAAACAATTTTCACCTGCAGCAACCACATGAAGCAACTTTAACCTGCAGCAACCACATGAAGCAACTTTAACCTGAAGCAACCACATGAAGCAACTTTAACCTGCAGTAGCCACATGAAGCAACTTTAGCCTGAAGCAACCACATGAAGCAACTTTCACCTGCAGCAGCCACATGAAGCAACTTTCACCTGCAGCAGCCACATGAAACAACTTTCACCTGAAGCAACCACATGAAGCAACTTTCACCTGCAGCAACCACATGAAACAATTTTCACCTGCAGCAACCACATGAAGCAACTTTAACCTGCAGCAGCCACATGAAGCAACTTTAACCTGAAGCAACCACATGAAGCAACTTTCACCTGCAGCAGCCACATGAAGCAACTTTAACCTGCAGAAACCACATGAAGCAACTTTAACCTGCAGCAGCCACATGAAGCAACTTTCACCTGAAGCAACCACATGAAACAACTTTAACCTGGAGCAGCCACATGAAGCAACTTTAACCTGCAGCAACCACATGAAGCAACTTTAACCTGGAGCAGCCACATGAAGCAACTTTAACCTGAAGCAACCACATGAAGCAACTTTAACCTGAAGCAACCAAATGAAGCAACTTTCACCTGCAGCAACCACATGAAACAATTTTCACCTGCAGCAAGCACATGAAGCAACTTTAACCTGCAGCAGCCACATGAAGCAACTTTAACCTGAAGCAACCACATGAAGCAACTTTCACCTGCAGCAACCACATGAAGCAACTTTCACCTGCAGCAGCCACATGAAACAACTTTCACCTGCAGCAGCCACATAACGCAACTTTAACCTGCAGCAACCACATGAAGCAACTTTAATCTGGAGCAGCCACATGAAGCAACTTTCACCTGGAGCAGCCACATAACGCAACTTTAACCTGGAGCAGCCACATGAAACAACTTTAACCTGGAGCAACCACATGAAGCAACTTTAACCTGGAGCAGCCACATGAAGCAACTTTCACCTGCAGCAGCCACATGAAACAACTTTAACCTGGAGCAACCACATGAAGCAACTTTAACCTGCAGCAGCCACATGAAACAACTTTCACCTGCAGCAGCCACATAACGCAACTTTAACCTGCAGCAACCACATGAAGCAACTTTAACCTGGAGCAGCCACATGAAGCAACTTTAACCTGGAGCAGCCACATGAAGCAATTTTAACCTGGAGCAGCCACATGAAGCAACTTTCACCTGAAGCAGCCACATGAAACAACTTTAACCTGGAGCAGCCACATGAAGAAACTTTCACCTGCAGCAACCACATGAAGCAACTTTCACCTGCAGCAACCACATGAAACAACTTTAACCTGCAGCAGCCACATGGAGCAACTTTAACCTGAAGCAACCACATGAAGCAACTTTAACCTGCAGTAGCCACATGAAGCAACTTTAGCCTGAAGCAACCACATGAAGCAACTTTAACCTGAAGCAACCAAATGAAGCAACTTTCACCTGCAGCAACCACATGAAACAATTTTCACCTGCAGCAACCACATGAAGCAACTTTAACCTGCAGCAGCCACATGAAGCAACTTTAACCTGAAGCAACCACATGAAGCAACTTTCACCTGCAGCAGCCACATGAAGCAACTTTAACCTGCAGCAACCACATGAAGCAACTTTAACCTGCAGCAGCCACATGAAGCAACTTTAACCTGAAGCAAACACATGAAACAACTTTCACCTGCAGCAGCCACATGAAGCAACTTTAACCTGGAGCAGCCACATGAAGCAACTTTAACCTGAAGCAACCACATGAAGCAACTTTAACCTGAAGCAACCAAATGAAGCAACTTTCACCTGCAGCAACCACATGAAACAATTTTCACCTGCAGCAAGCACATGAAGCAACTTTAACCTGCAGCAGCCACATGAAGCAACTTTAACCTGAAGCAACCACATGAAGCAACTTTCACCTGCAGCAACCACATGAAGCAACTTTAACCTGCAGCAGCCACATGAAGCAACTTTAACCTGAAGCAGCCACATGAAACAACTTTCACCTGCAGCAGCCACATGAAACAACTTTCACCTGCAGCAGCCACATGAAACAACTTTCACCTGCAGCAGCCACATGAAACAACTTTCACCTGCAGAAGCCACATGAAGCAACTTTCACCTGCAGCAGCCACATGAAACAACTTTCACCTGCAGCAGCCACATGAAACAACTTTAACCTGGAGCAACCACATGAAGCAACTTTCACCTGCAGCAATCACATGAAGCAACTTTCACCTGCAGCAACCACATGAAGCAACTTTCACCTGCAGCAGCCACATGAAACAACTTTCACCTGCAGCAACCACATGAAGCAACTTTCACCTGCAGCAGCCACATGAAACAACTTTCACCTGCAGCAGCCACATGAAACAACTTTCACCTGCAGCAACCACATGAAGCAACTTTCACCTGCAGCAGCCACATGAAACAACTTTCACCTGCAGCAGCCACATGAAACAACTTTCACCTGCAGCAGCCACATGAAACAACTTTCACCTGCAGCAGCCACATGAAACAACTTTCACCTGCAGCAGCCACATGAAACAACTTTCACCTGCAGCAACCACATGAAGCAACTTTCACCTGCAGCAACCACATGAAACAACTTTAACCTGCAGCAGCCACATGAAGCAACTTTAACCTGAAGCAACCACATGAAGCAACTTTAACCTGCAGTAGCCACATGAAGCAACTTTAGCCTGAAGCAACCACATGAAGCAACTTTCACCTGCAGCAGCCACATGAAGCAACTTTCACCTGCAGCAGCCACATGAAACAACTTTAACCTGCAGCAGCCACATGAAACAACTTTCACCTGAAGCAACCACATGAAACAACTTTCACCTGCAGCAGCCACATGAAACAATTTTCACCTGCAGCAACCACATGAAGCAACTTTAACCTGCAGCAACCACATGAAGCAACTTTAACCTGAAGCAACCACATGAAACAACTTTCACCTGCAGCAACCACATGAAGCAACTTTAACCTGGAGCAGCCACATGAAGCAACTTTCACCTGAAGCAACCACATGAAACAACTTTAACCTGGAGCAGCCACATGAAGCAACTTTCACCTGCAGCAACCACATGAAGCAACTTTAACCTGCAGCAGCCACATGAAGCAACTTTAACCTGAAGCAACCACATGAAGCAACTTTCACCTGCAGCAGCCACATGAAGCAACTTTAACCTGCAGCAACCACATGAAGCAACTTTAACCTGCAGCAGCCACATGAAGCAACTTTCACCTGAAGCAACCACATGAAGCAACTTTAACCTGCAGCAGCCACATGAAGCAACTTTAACCTGAAGCAAACACATGAAACAACTTTCACCTGCAGCAGCCACATGAAGCAACTTTCACCTGCAGCAACCACATGAAGCAACTTTAACCTGAAGCAACCACATGAAACAACTTTCACCTGCAGCAACCACATGAAGCAACTTTAACCTGGAGCAGCCACATGAAGCAACTTTCACCTGAAGCAACCACATGAAACAACTTTAACCTGGAGCAGCCACATGAAGCAACTTTAACCTGCAGCACCCACATGAAGAAACTTTCACCTGCAGCAACCACATGAAGCAACTTTAACCTGAAGCAACCAAATGAAGCAACTTTCACCTGCAGCAACCACATGAAACAATTTTCACCTGCAGCAAGCACATGAAGCAACTTTAACCTGCAGCAGCCACATGAAGCAACTTTAACCTGAAGCAACCACATGAAGCAACTTTCACCTGCAGCAACCACATGAAGCAACTTTAACCTGCAGCAGCCACATGAAGCAACTTTAACCTGAAGCAGCCACATGAAACAACTTTCACCTGCAGCAGCCACATGAAACAACTTTCACCTGCAGCAGCCACATGAAACAACTTTCACCTGCAGCAGCCACATGAAACAACTTTCACCTGCAGAAGCCACATGAAGCAACTTTCACCTGCAGCAGCCACATGAAACAACTTTCACCTGCAGCAGCCACATGAAACAACTTTAACCTGGAGCAACCACATGAAGCAACTTTCACCTGCAGCAATCACATGAAGCAACTTTCACCTGCAGCAACCACATGAAGCAACTTTCACCTGCAGCAGCCACATGAAACAACTTTCACCTGCAGCAACCACATGAAGCAACTTTCACCTGCAGCAGCCACATGAAACAACTTTCACCTGCAGCAGCCACATGAAACAACTTTCACCTGCAGCAACCACATGAAGCAACTTTCACCTGCAGCAGCCACATGAAACAACTTTCACCTGCAGCAGCCACATGAAACAACTTTCACCTGCAGCAGCCACATGAAACAACTTTCACCTGCAGCAGCCACATGAAACAACTTTCACCTGCAGCAGCCACATGAAACAACTTTCACCTGCAGCAACCACATGAAGCAACTTTCACCTGCAGCAACCACATGAAACAACTTTAACCTGCAGCAGCCACATGAAGCAACTTTAACCTGAAGCAACCACATGAAGCAACTTTAACCTGCAGTAGCCACATGAAGCAACTTTAGCCTGAAGCAACCACATGAAGCAACTTTCACCTGCAGCAGCCACATGAAGCAACTTTCACCTGCAGCAGCCACATGAAACAACTTTAACCTGCAGCAGCCACATGAAACAACTTTCACCTGAAGCAACCACATGAAACAACTTTCACCTGCAGCAGCCACATGAAACAATTTTCACCTGCAGCAACCACATGAAGCAACTTTAACCTGCAGCAACCACATGAAGCAACTTTAACCTGAAGCAACCACATGAAACAACTTTCACCTGCAGCAACCACATGAAGCAACTTTAACCTGGAGCAGCCACATGAAGCAACTTTCACCTGAAGCAACCACATGAAACAACTTTAACCTGGAGCAGCCACATGAAGCAACTTTCACCTGCAGCAACCACATGAAGCAACTTTAACCTGCAGCAGCCACATGAAGCAACTTTAACCTGAAGCAACCACATGAAGCAACTTTCACCTGCAGCAGCCACATGAAGCAACTTTAACCTGCAGCAACCACATGAAGCAACTTTAACCTGCAGCAGCCACATGAAGCAACTTTCACCTGAAGCAACCACATGAAGCAACTTTAACCTGCAGCAGCCACATGAAGCAACTTTAACCTGAAGCAAACACATGAAACAACTTTCACCTGCAGCAGCCACATGAAGCAACTTTCACCTGCAGCAACCACATGAAGCAACTTTAACCTGAAGCAACCACATGAAACAACTTTCACCTGCAGCAACCACATGAAGCAACTTTAACCTGGAGCAGCCACATGAAGCAACTTTCACCTGAAGCAACCACATGAAACAACTTTAACCTGGAGCAGCCACATGAAGCAACTTTAACCTGCAGCAGCCACATGAAGAAACTTTCACCTGCAGCAACCACATGAAGCAACTTTCACCTGCAGCAACCACATGAAACAACTTTAACCTGCAGCAGCCACATGGAGCAACTTTAACCTGAAGCAACCACATGAAGCAACTTTAACCTGCAGTAGCCACATGAAGCAACTTTAGCCTGAAGCAACCACATGAAGCAACTTTAACCTGAAGCAACCAAATGAAGCAACTTTCACCTGCAGCAACCACATGAAACAATTTTCACCTGCAGCAACCACATGAAGCAACTTTCACCTGCAGCAGCCACATGAAACAACTTTCACCTGCAGCAGCCACATGAAACAACTTTCACCTGCAGCAGCCACATGAAACAACTTTCACCTGCAGCAGCCACATGAAACAACTTTCACCTGCAGCAGCCACATGAAACAACTTTCACCTGCAGCAACCACATGAAGCAACTTTCACCTGCAGCAACCACATGAAACAACTTTAACCTGCAGCAGCCACATGAAGCAACTTTAACCTGAAGCAACCACATGAAGCAACTTTAACCTGCAGTAGCCACATGAAGCAACTTTAGCCTGAAGCAACCACATGAAGCAACTTTCACCTGCAGCAGCCACATGAAGCAACTTTCACCTGCAGCAGCCACATGAAACAACTTTAACCTGCAGCAGCCACATGAAACAACTTTCACCTGAAGCAACCACATGAAACAACTTTCACCTGCAGCAGCCACATGAAACAATTTTCACCTGCAGCAACCACATGAAGCAACTTTAACCTGCAGCAACCACATGAAGCAACTTTAACCTGAAGCAACCACATGAAACAACTTTCACCTGCAGCAACCACATGAAGCAACTTTAACCTGGAGCAGCCACATGAAGCAACTTTCACCTGAAGCAACCACATGAAACAACTTTAACCTGGAGCAGCCACATGAAGCAACTTTCACCTGCAGCAACCACATGAAGCAACTTTAACCTGCAGCAGCCACATGAAGCAACTTTAACCTGAAGCAACCACATGAAGCAACTTTCACCTGCAGCAGCCACATGAAGCAACTTTAACCTGCAGCAACCACATGAAGCAACTTTAACCTGCAGCAGCCACATGAAGCAACTTTCACCTGAAGCAACCACATGAAGCAACTTTAACCTGCAGCAGCCACATGAAGCAACTTTAACCTGAAGCAAACACATGAAACAACTTTCACCTGCAGCAGCCACATGAAGCAACTTTCACCTGCAGCAACCACATGAAGCAACTTTAACCTGAAGCAACCACATGAAACAACTTTCACCTGCAGCAACCACATGAAGCAACTTTAACCTGGAGCAGCCACATGAAGCAACTTTCACCTGAAGCAACCACATGAAACAACTTTAACCTGGAGCAGCCACATGAAGCAACTTTAACCTGCAGCAGCCACATGAAGAAACTTTCACCTGCAGCAACCACATGAAGCAACTTTAACCTGAAGCAACCAAATGAAGCAACTTTCACCTGCAGCAACCACATGAAACAATTTTCACCTGCAGCAGCCACATGAAACAACTTTCACCTGCAGAAGCCACATGAAGCAACTTTCACCTGCAGCAGCCACATGAAACAACTTTCACCTGCAGCAGCCACATGAAACAACTTTAACCTGGAGCAACCACATGAAGCAACTTTCACCTGCAGCAATCACATGAAGCAACTTTCACCTGCAGCAACCACATGAAGCAACTTTCACCTGCAGCAGCCACATGAAACAACTTTCACCTGCAGCAACCACATGAAGCAACTTTCACCTGCAGCAGCCACATGAAACAACTTTCACCTGCAGCAGCCACATGAAACAACTTTCACCTGCAGCAACCACATGAAGCAACTTTCACCTGCAGCAGCCACATGAAACAACTTTCACCTGCAGCAGCCACATGAAACAACTTTCACCTGCAGCAGCCACATGAAACAACTTTCACCTGCAGCAGCCACATGAAACAACTTTCACCTGCAGCAGCCACATGAAACAACTTTCACCTGCAGCAACCACATGAAGCAACTTTCACCTGCAGCAACCACATGAAACAACTTTAACCTGCAGCAGCCACATGAAGCAACTTTAACCTGAAGCAACCACATGAAGCAACTTTAACCTGCAGTAGCCACATGAAGCAACTTTAGCCTGAAGCAACCACATGAAGCAACTTTCACCTGCAGCAGCCACATGAAGCAACTTTCACCTGCAGCAGCCACATGAAACAACTTTAACCTGCAGCAGCCACATGAAACAACTTTCACCTGAAGCAACCACATGAAACAACTTTCACCTGCAGCAGCCACATGAAACAATTTTCACCTGCAGCAACCACATGAAGCAACTTTAACCTGCAGCAACCACATGAAGCAACTTTAACCTGAAGCAACCACATGAAACAACTTTCACCTGCAGCAACCACATGAAGCAACTTTAACCTGGAGCAGCCACATGAAGCAACTTTCACCTGAAGCAACCACATGAAACAACTTTAACCTGGAGCAGCCACATGAAGCAACTTTCACCTGCAGCAACCACATGAAGCAACTTTAACCTGCAGCAGCCACATGAAGCAACTTTAACCTGAAGCAACCACATGAAGCAACTTTCACCTGCAGCAGCCACATGAAGCAACTTTAACCTGCAGCAACCACATGAAGCAACTTTAACCTGCAGCAGCCACATGAAGCAACTTTCACCTGAAGCAACCACATGAAGCAACTTTAACCTGCAGCAGCCACATGAAGCAACTTTAACCTGCAGCAGCCACATGAAACAACTTTCACCTGAAGCAACCACATGAAACAACTTTAGCCTGAAGCAACCACATGAAGCAACTTTAACCTGCAGCAGCCACATGAAGCAACTTTAACCTGAAGCAGCCACATGAAACAACTTTAACCTGAAGCAAACACATGAAACAACTTTCACCTGCAGCAGCCACATGAAGCAACTTTCACCTGCAGCAACCACATGAAGCAACTTTAACCTGAAGCAACCACATGAAACAACTTTCACCTGCAGCAACCACATGAAGCAACTTTAACCTGGAGCAGCCACATGAAGCAACTTTCACCTGAAGCAACCACATGAAACAACTTTAACCTGGAGCAGCCACATGAAGCAACTTTCACCTGCAGCAACCACATGAAGCAACTTTAACCTGCAGCAGCCACATGAAGCAACTTTAACCTGAAGCAACCACATGAAGCAACTTTCACCTGCAGCAGCCACATGAAGCAACTTTAACCTGCAGCAACCACATGAAGCAACTTTAACCTGCAGCAGCCACATGAAGCAACTTTCACCTGATGCAACCACATGAAGCAACTTTAACCTGCAGCAGCCACATGAAGCAACTTTAACCTGAAGCAAACACATGAAACAACTTTCACCTGCAGCAGCCACATGAAGCAACTTTCACCTGCAGCAACCACATGAAGCAACTTTAACCTGAAGCAACCACATGAAACAACTTTCACCTGCAGCAACCACATGAAGCAACTTTAACCTGGAGCAGCCACATGAAGCAACTTTCACCTGAAGCAACCACATGAAACAACTTTAACCTGGAGCAGCCACATGAAGCAACTTTAACCTGCAGCAACCACATGAAGCAACTTTAACCTGGAGCAGCCACATGAAGCAACTTTAACCTGAAGCAACCACATGAAGCAACTTTAACCTGAAGCAACCAAATGAAGCAACTTTCACCTGCAGCAACCACATGAAACAATTTTCACCTGCAGCAAGCACATGAAGCAACTTTAACCTGCAGCAGCCACATGAAGCAACTTTAACCTGAAGCAACCACATGAAGCAACTTTCACCTGCAGCAACCACATGAAGCAACTTTAACCTGCAGCAGCCACATGAAGCAACTTTAACCTGAAGCAGCCACATGAAACAACTTTCACCTGCAGCAGCCACATGAAACAACTTTCACCTGCAGAAGCCACATGAAGCAACTTTCACCTGCAGCAGCCACATGAAACAACTTTCACCTGCAGCAGCCACATGAAACAACTTTAACCTGGAGCAACCACATGAAGCAACTTTCACCTGCAGCAATCACATGAAGCAACTTTAACCTGAAGCAACCACATGAAACAACTTTAACCTCCAGCAACCACAAGAAGCAACTTTCACCTGCAGCAGCCACATGAAGCAACTTTAGCCTGAAGCAACCACATGAAGCAACTTTCACCTGCAGCAGCCACATGAAGCAACTTTCACCTGCAGCAGCCACATGAAACAACTTTAACCTGCAGCAGCCACATGAAACAACTTTCACCTGAAGCAACCACATGAAACAACTTTCACCTGCAGCAGCCACATGAAACAATTTTCACCTGCAGCAACCACATGAAGCAACTTTAACCTGCAGCAACCACATGAAGCAACTTTAACCTGAAGCAACCACATGAAGCAACTTTAACCTGCAGTAGCCACATGAAGCAACTTTAGCCTGAAGCAACCACATGAAGCAACTTTCACCTGCAGCAGCCACATGAAGCAACTTTCACCTGCAGCAGCCACATGAAACAACTTTCACCTGAAGCAACCACATGAAGCAACTTTCACCTGCAGCAACCACATGAAACAATTTTCACCTGCAGCAACCACATGAAGCAACTTTAACCTGCAGCAGCCACATGAAGCAACTTTAACCTGAAGCAACCACATGAAGCAACTTTCACCTGCAGCAGCCACATGAAGCAACTTTAACCTGCAGCAACCACATGAAGCAACTTTAACCTGCAGCAGCCACATGAAACAACTTTAACCTGAAGCAAACACATGAAACAACTTTCACCTGCAGCAGCCACATAACGCAACTTTAACCTGCAGCAACCACATGAAGCAACTTTAACCTGCAGCAACCACATGAAGCAACTTTAACCTGAAGCAACCACATGAAGCAACTTTAACCTGCAGTAGCCACATGAAGCAACTTTAGCCTGAAGCAACCACATGAAGCAACTTTCACCTGCAGCAGCCACATGAAGCAACTTTCACCTGCAGCAGCCACATGAAACAACTTTCACCTGAAGCAACCACATGAAGCAACTTTCACCTGCAGCAACCACATGAAACAATTTTCACCTGCAGCAACCACATGAAGCAACTTTAACCTGCAGCAGCCACATGAAGCAACTTTAACCTGAAGCAACCACATGAAGCAACTTTCACCTGCAGCAGCCACATGAAGCAACTTTAACCTGCAGCAACCACATGAAGCAACTTTCACCTGAAGCAACCACATGAAGCAACTTTAACCTGAAGCAACCAAATGAAGCAACTTTCACCTGCAGCAACCACATGAAACAATTTTCACCTGCAGCAAGCACATGAAGCAACTTTAACCTGCAGCAGCCACATGAAGCAACTTTAACCTGAAGCAACCACATGAAGCAACTTTCACCTGCAGCAACCACATGAAGCAACTTTAACCTGCAGCAGCCACATGAAGCAACTTTAACCTGAAGCAGCCACATGAAACAACTTTCACCTGCAGCAGCCACATGAAACAACTTTCACCTGCAGAAGCCACATGAAGCAACTTTCACCTGCAGCAGCCACATGAAACAACTTTCACCTGCAGCAGCCACATGAAACAACTTTAACCTGGAGCAACCACATGAAGCAACTTTCACCTGCAGCAATCACATGAAGCAACTTTAACCTGAAGCAACCACATGAAACAACTTTAACCTCCAGCAACCACAAGAAGCAACTTTCACCTGCAGCAGCCACATGAAGCAACTTTAGCCTGAAGCAACCACATGAAGCAACTTTCACCTGCAGCAGCCACATGAAGCAACTTTAGCCTGAAGCAACCACATGAAGCAACTTTCACCTGCAGCAGCCACATGAAGCAACTTTCACCTGCAGCAGCCACATGAAACAACTTTAACCTGCAGCAGCCACATGAAACAACTTTCACCTGAAGCAACCACATGAAACAACTTTCACCTGCAGCAGCCACATGAAACAATTTTCACCTGCAGCAACCACATGAAGCAACTTTAACCTGCAGCAGCCACATGAAGCAACTTTAACCTGAAGCAACCACATGAAGCAACTTTCACCTGCAGCAGCCACATGAAGCAACTTTAACCTGCAGCAACCACATGAAGCAACTTTAACCTGCAGCAGCCACATGAAGCAACTTTAACCTGAAGCAAACACATGAAACAACTTTCACCTGCAGCAGCCACATGAAGCAACTTTCACCTGCAGCAACCACATGAAGCAACTTTAACCTGCAGCAGCCACATGAAACAACTTTAACCTGAAGCAAACACATGAAACAACTTTCACCTGCAGCAGCCACATAACGCAACTTTAACCTGCAGCAACCACATGAAGCAACTTTAACCTGCAGCAACCACATGAAGCAACTTTAACCTGAAGCAACCACATGAAGCAACTTTAACCTGCAGTAGCCACATGAAGCAACTTTAGCCTGAAGCAACCACATGAAGCAACTTTCACCTGCAGCAGCCACATGAAGCAACTTTCACCTGCAGCAGCCACATGAAACAACTTTCACCTGAAGCAACCACATGAAGCAACTTTCACCTGCAGCAACCACATGAAACAATTTTCACCTGCAGCAACCACATGAAGCAACTTTAACCTGCAGCAGCCACATGAAGCAACTTTAACCTGAAGCAACCACATGAAGCAACTTTCACCTGCAGCAGCCACATGAAGCAACTTTAACCTGCAGCAACCACATGAAGCAACTTTCACCTGAAGCAACCACATGAAGCAACTTTAACCTGAAGCAACCAAATGAAGCAACTTTCACCTGCAGCAACCACATGAAACAATTTTCACCTGCAGCAAGCACATGAAGCAACTTTAACCTGCAGCAGCCACATGAAGCAACTTTAACCTGAAGCAACCACATGAAGCAACTTTCACCTGCAGCAACCACATGAAGCAACTTTAACCTGCAGCAGCCACATGAAGCAACTTTAACCTGAAGCAGCCACATGAAACAACTTTCACCTGCAGCAGCCACATGAAACAACTTTCACCTGCAGAAGCCACATGAAGCAACTTTCACCTGCAGCAGCCACATGAAACAACTTTCACCTGCAGCAGCCACATGAAACAACTTTAACCTGGAGCAACCACATGAAGCAACTTTCACCTGCAGCAATCACATGAAGCAACTTTAACCTGAAGCAACCACATGAAACAACTTTAACCTCCAGCAACCACAAGAAGCAACTTTCACCTGCAGCAGCCACATGAAGCAACTTTAGCCTGAAGCAACCACATGAAGCAACTTTCACCTGCAGCAGCCACATGAAGCAACTTTAGCCTGAAGCAACCACATGAAGCAACTTTCACCTGCAGCAGCCACATGAAGCAACTTTCACCTGCAGCAGCCACATGAAACAACTTTAACCTGCAGCAGCCACATGAAACAACTTTCACCTGAAGCAACCACATGAAACAACTTTCACCTGCAGCAGCCACATGAAACAATTTTCACCTGCAGCAACCACATGAAGCAACTTTAACCTGCAGCAACCACATGAAGCAACTTTAACCTGAAGCAACCACATGAAGCAACTTTAACCTGCAGTAGCCACATGAAGCAACTTTAGCCTGAAGCAACCACATGAAGAAACTTTCACCTGCAGCAGCCACATGAAGCAACTTTCACCTGCAGCAGCCACATGAAACAACTTTCACCTGAAGCAACCACATGAAGCAACTTTCACCTGCAGCAACCACATGAAACAATTTTCACCTGCAGCAACCACATGAAGCAACTTTCACCTGCAGCAACCACATGAAACAATTTTCACCTGCAGCAACCACATGAAGCAACTTTAACCTGCAGCAGCCACATGAAGCAACTTTAACCTGAAGCAACCACATGAAGCAACTTTCACCTGCAGCAGCCACATGAAGCAACTTTAACCTGCAGCAACCACATGAAGCAACTTTAACCTGCAGCAGCCACATGAAGCAACTTTAACCTGAAGCAAACACATGAAACAACTTTCACCTGCAGCAGCCACATGAAGCAACTTTCACCTGCAGCAACCACATGAAACAACTTTCACCTGCAGCAACCACATGAAGCAACTTTAACCTGGAGCAGCCACATGAAGCAACTTTCACCTGAAGCAACCACATGAAACAACTTTAACCTGGAGCAGCCACATGAAGCAACTTTAACCTGAAGCAACCACATGAAACAACTTTCACCTGCAGCAACCACATGAAGCAACTTTAACCTGGAGCAGCCACATGAAGCAACTTTCACCTGAAGCAACCACATGAAACAACTTTAACCTGGAGCAGCCACATGAAGCAACTTTAACCTGCAGCAGCCACATGAAGAAACTTTCACCTGCAGCAACCACATGAAGCAACTTTCACCTGCAGCAACCACATGAAACAACTTTAACCTGCAGCAGCCACATGGAGCAACTTTAACCTGAAGCAACCACATGAAGCAACTTTAACCTGCAGTAGCCACATGAAGCAACTTTAGCCTGAAGCAACCACATGAAGCAACTTTAACCTGAAGCAACCAAATGAAGCAACTTTCACCTGCAGCAACCACATGAAACAATTTTCACCTGCAGCAACCACATGAAGCAACTTTAACCTGCAGCAGCCACATGAAGCAACTTTAACCTGAAGCAACCACATGAAGCAACTTTCACCTGCAGCAGCCACATGAAGCAACTTTAACCTGCAGCAACCACATGAAGCAACTTTAACCTGCAGCAGCCACATGAAGCAACTTTAACCTGAAGCAACCACATGAAGCAACTTTAACCTGCAGTAGCCACATGAAGCAACTTTAGCCTGAAGCAACCACATGAAGCAACTTTAACCTGAAGCAACCAAATGAAGCAACTTTCACCTGCAGCAACCACATGAAACAATTTTCACCTGCAGCAACCACATGAAGCAACTTTAACCTGCAGCAGCCACATGAAGCAACTTTAACCTGAAGCAACCACATGAAGCAACTTTCACCTGCAGCAGCCACATGAAGCAACTTTAACCTGCAGCAACCACATGAAGCAACTTTAACCTGCAGCAGCCACATGAAGCAACTTTAACCTGAAGCAAACACATGAAACAACTTTCACCTGCAGCAGCCACATGAAGCAACTTTAACCTGGAGCAGCCACATGAAGCAACTTTAACCTGAAGCAACCACATGAAGCAACTTTAACCTGAAGCAACCAAATGAAGCAACTTTCACCTGCAGCAACCACATGAAACAATTTTCACCTGCAGCAAGCACATGAAGCAACTTTAACCTGCAGCAGCCACATGAAGCAACTTTAACCTGAAGCAACCACATGAAGCAACTTTCACCTGCAGCAACCACATGAAGCAACTTTAACCTGCAGCAGCCACATGAAGCAACTTTAACCTGAAGCAGCCACATGAAACAACTTTCACCTGCAGCAGCCACATGAAACAACTTTCACCTGCAGCAGCCACATGAAACAACTTTCACCTGCAGCAGCCACATGAAACAACTTTCACCTGCAGCAGCCACATGAAACAACTTTCACCTGCAGAAGCCACATGAAGCAACTTTCACCTGCAGCAGCCACATGAAACAACTTTCACCTGCAGCAGCCACATGAAACAACTTTAACCTGGAGCAACCACATGAAGCAACTTTCACCTGCAGCAATCACATGAAGCAACTTTAACCTGAAGCAACCACATGAAACAACTTTAACCTCCAGCAACCACAAGAAGCAACTTTCACCTGCAGCAGCCACATGAAACAACTTTAACCTGGAGCAACCACATGAAGCAACTTTCACCTGCAGCAACCACATGAAGCAACTTTCACCTGCAGCAGCCACATGAAACAACTTTCACCTGCAGCAGCCACATGAAACAACTTTCACCTGCAGCAGCCACATGAAACAACTTTCACCTGCAGCAACCACATGAAGCAACTTTAACCTGGAGCAGCCACATGAAGCAACTTTCACCTGAAGCAACCACATGAAACAACTTTAACCTGGAGCAGCCACATGAAGCAACTTTAACCTGCAGCAACCACATGAAGCAACTTTAACCTGGAGCAGCCACATGAAGCAACTTTAACCTGAAGCAACCACATGAAGCAACTTTAACCTGAAGCAACCAAATGAAGCAACTTTCACCTGCAGCAACCACATGAAACAATTTTCACCTGCAGCAAGCACATGAAGCAACTTTAACCTGCAGCAGCCACATGAAGCAACTTTAACCTGAAGCAACCACATGAAGCAACTTTCACCTGCAGCAACCACATGAAGCAACTTTAACCTGCAGCAGCCACATGAAGCAACTTTAACCTGAAGCAGCCACATGAAACAACTTTCACCTGCAGCAGCCACATGAAACAACTTTCACCTGCAGAAGCCACATGAAGCAACTTTCACCTGCAGCAGCCACATGAAACAACTTTCACCTGCAGCAGCCACATGAAACAACTTTAACCTGGAGCAACCACATGAAGCAACTTTCACCTGCAGCAATCACATGAAGCAACTTTAACCTGAAGCAACCACATGAAACAACTTTAACCTCCAGCAACCACAAGAAGCAACTTTCACCTGCAGCAGCCACATGAAGCAACTTTAGCCTGAAGCAACCACATGAAGCAACTTTCACCTGCAGCAGCCACATGAAGCAACTTTCACCTGCAGCAGCCACATGAAACAACTTTAACCTGCAGCAGCCACATGAAACAACTTTCACCTGAAGCAACCACATGAAACAACTTTCACCTGCAGCAGCCACATGAAACAATTTTCACCTGCAGCAACCACATGAAGCAACTTTAACCTGCAGCAACCACATGAAGCAACTTTAACCTGAAGCAACCACATGAAGCAACTTTAACCTGCAGTAGCCACATGAAGCAACTTTAGCCTGAAGCAACCACATGAAGCAACTTTCACCTGCAGCAGCCACATGAAGCAACTTTCACCTGCAGCAGCCACATGAAACAACTTTCACCTGAAGCAACCACATGAAGCAACTTTCACCTGCAGCAACCACATGAAACAATTTTCACCTGCAGCAACCACATGAAGCAACTTTAACCTGCAGCAGCCACATGAAGCAACTTTAACCTGAAGCAACCACATGAAGCAACTTTCACCTGCAGCAGCCACATGAAGCAACTTTAACCTGCAGCAACCACATGAAGCAACTTTAACCTGCAGCAGCCACATGAAACAACTTTAACCTGAAGCAAACACATGAAACAACTTTCACCTGCAGCAGCCACATAACGCAACTTTAACCTGCAGCAACCACATGAAGCAACTTTAACCTGCAGCAACCACATGAAGCAACTTTAACCTGAAGCAACCACATGAAGCAACTTTAACCTGCAGTAGCCACATGAAGCAACTTTAGCCTGAAGCAACCACATGAAGCAACTTTCACCTGCAGCAGCCACATGAAGCAACTTTCACCTGCAGCAGCCACATGAAACAACTTTC
This sequence comes from Blennius ocellaris, assembly GCF_963422515.1. Lineage (NCBI taxonomy): Eukaryota > Metazoa > Chordata > Actinopteri > Blenniiformes > Blenniidae > Blennius > Blennius ocellaris. Next base: position 979,503 of record NC_137672.1, on the reverse strand, counting down.
ACCTGAAGCAACCACATGAAGCAACTTTCACCTGCAGCAACCACATGAAACAATTTTCACCTGCAGCAACCACATGAAGCAACTTTAACCTGCAGCAGCCACATGAAGCAACTTTAACCTGAAGCAACCACATGAAGCAACTTTCACCTGCAGCAGCCACATGAAGCAACTTTAACCTGCAGCAACCACATGAAGCAACTTTCACCTGAAGCAACCACATGAAGCAACTTTAACCTGAAGCAACCAAATGAAGCAACTTTCACCTGCAGCAACCACATGAAACAATTTTCACCTGCAGCAAGCACATGAAGCAACTTTAACCTGCAGCAGCCACATGAAGCAACTTTAACCTGAAGCAACCACATGAAGCAACTTTCACCTGCAGCAACCACATGAAGCAACTTTAACCTGCAGCAGCCACATGAAGCAACTTTAACCTGAAGCAGCCACATGAAACAACTTTCACCTGCAGCAGCCACATGAAACAACTTTCACCTGCAGAAGCCACATGAAGCAACTTTCACCTGCAGCAGCCACATGAAACAACTTTCACCTGCAGCAGCCACATGAAACAACTTTAACCTGGAGCAACCACATGAAGCAACTTTCACCTGCAGCAATCACATGAAGCAACTTTAACCTGAAGCAACCACATGAAACAACTTTAACCTCCAGCAACCACAAGAAGCAACTTTCACCTGCAGCAGCCACATGAAGCAACTTTAGCCTGAAGCAACCACATGAAGCAACTTTCACCTGCAGCAGCCACATGAAGCAACTTTAGCCTGAAGCAACCACATGAAGCAACTTTCACCTGCAGCAGCCACATGAAGCAACTTTCACCTGCAGCAGCCACATGAAACAACTTTAACCTGCAGCAGCCACATGAAACAACTTTCACCTGAAGCAACCACATGAAACAACTTTCACCTGCAGCAGCCACATGAAACAATTTTCACCTGCAGCAACCACATGAAGCAACTTTAACCTGCAGCAACCACATGAAGCAACTTTAACCTGAAGCAACCACATGAAGCAACTTTAACCTGCAGTAGCCACATGAAGCAACTTTAGCCTGAAGCAACCACATGAAGCAACTTTCACCTGCAGCAGCCACATGAAGCAACTTTCACCTGCAGCAGCCACATGAAACAACTTTCACCTGAAGCAACCACATGAAGCAACTTTCACCTGCAGCAACCACATGAAACAATTTTCACCTGCAGCAACCACATGAAGCAACTTTCACCTGCAGCAACCACATGAAACAATTTTCACCTGCAGCAACCACATGAAGCAACTTTAACCTGCAGCAGCCACATGAAGCAACTTTAACCTGAAGCAACCACATGAAGCAACTTTCACCTGCAGCAGCCACATGAAGCAACTTTAACCTGCAGCAACCACATGAAGCAACTTTAACCTGCAGCAGCCACATGAAGCAACTTTAACCTGAAGCAAACACATGAAACAACTTTCACCTGCAGCAGCCACATGAAGCAACTTTCACCTGCAGCAACCACATGAAACAACTTTCACCTGCAGCAACCACATGAAGCAACTTTAACCTGGAGCAGCCACATGAAGCAACTTTCACCTGAAGCAACCACATGAAACAACTTTAACCTGGAGCAGCCACATGAAGCAACTTTAACCTGAAGCAACCACATGAAACAACTTTCACCTGCAGCAACCACATGAAGCAACTTTAACCTGGAGCAGCCACATGAAGCAACTTTCACCTGAAGCAACCACATGAAACAACTTTAACCTGGAGCAGCCACATGAAGCAACTTTAACCTGCAGCAGCCACATGAAGAAACTTTCACCTGCAGCAACCACATGAAGCAACTTTCACCTGCAGCAACCACATGAAACAACTTTAACCTGCAGCAGCCACATGGAGCAACTTTAACCTGAAGCAACCACATGAAGCAACTTTAACCTGCAGTAGCCACATGAAGCAACTTTAGCCTGAAGCAACCACATGAAGCAACTTTAACCTGAAGCAACCAAATGAAGCAACTTTCACCTGCAGCAACCACATGAAACAATTTTCACCTGCAGCAACCACATGAAGCAACTTTAACCTGCAGCAGCCACATGAAGCAACTTTAACCTGAAGCAACCACATGAAGCAACTTTCACCTGCAGCAGCCACATGAAGCAACTTTAACCTGCAGCAACCACATGAAGCAACTTTAACCTGCAGCAGCCACATGAAGCAACTTTAACCTGAAGCAAACACATGAAACAACTTTCACCTGCAGCAGCCACATGAAGCAACTTTCACCTGCAGCAACCACATGAAGCAACTTTAACCTGAAGCAACCACATGAAACAACTTTCACCTGCAGCAACCACATGAAGCAACTTTAACCTGGAGCAGCCACATGAAGCAACTTTCACCTAGAGCAACCACATGAAACAACTTTAACCTGGAGCAGCCACATGAAGCAACTTTAACCTGCAGCAACCACATGAAGCAACTTTAACCTGGAGCAGCCACATGAAGCAACTTTAACCTGAAGCAACCACATGAAGCAACTTTAACCTGAAGCAACCAAATGAAGCAACTTTCACCTGCAGCAACCACATGAAACAATTTTCACCTGCAGCAAGCACATGAAGCAACTTTAACCTGCAGCAGCCACATGAAGCAACTTTAACCTGAAGCAACCACATGAAGCAACTTTCACCTGCAGCAACCACATGAAGCAACTTTAACCTGCAGCAGCCACATGAAGCAACTTTAACCTGAAGCAGCCACATGAAACAACTTTCACCTGCAGCAGCCACATGAAACAACTTTCACCTGCAGAAGCCACATGAAGCAACTTTCACCTGCAGCAGCCACATGAAACAACTTTCACCTGCAGCAGCCACATGAAACAACTTTAACCTGGAGCAACCACATGAAGCAACTTTCACCTGCAGCAATCACATGAAGCAACTTTAACCTGAAGCAACCACATGAAACAACTTTAACCTCCAGCAACCACAAGAAGCAACTTTCACCTGCAGCAGCCACATGAAGCAACTTTAGCCTGAAGCAACCACATGAAGCAACTTTCACCTGCAGCAGCCACATGAAGCAACTTTCACCTGCAGCAGCCACATGAAACAACTTTAACCTGCAGCAGCCACATGAAACAACTTTCACCTGAAGCAACCACATGAAACAACTTTCACCTGCAGCAACCACATGAAGCAACTTTAACCTGGAGCAGCCACATGAAGCAACTTTCACCTGAAGCAACCACATGAAACAACTTTAACCTGGAGCAGCCACATGAAGCAACTTTAACCTGAAGCAACCACATGAAACAACTTTCACCTGCAGCAACCACATGAAGCAACTTTAACCTGGAGCAGCCACATGAAGCAACTTTCACCTGAAGCAACCACATGAAACAACTTTAACCTGGAGCAGCCACATGAAGCAACTTTAACCTGCAGCAGCCACATGAAGAAACTTTCACCTGCAGCAACCACATGAAGCAACTTTCACCTGCAGCAACCACATGAAACAACTTTAACCTGCAGCAGCCACATGGAGCAACTTTAACCTGAAGCAACCACATGAAGCAACTTTAACCTGCAGTAGCCACATGAAGCAACTTTAGCCTGAAGCAACCACATGAAGCAACTTTAACCTGAAGCAACCAAATGAAGCAACTTTCACCTGCAGCAACCACATGAAACAATTTTCACCTGCAGCAACCACATGAAGCAACTTTAACCTGCAGCAGCCACATGAAGCAACTTTAACCTGAAGCAACCACATGAAGCAACTTTCACCTGCAGCAGCCACATGAAGCAACTTTAACCTGCAGCAACCACATGAAGCAACTTTAACCTGCAGCAGCCACATGAAGCAACTTTAACCTGAAGCAAACACATGAAACAACTTTCACCTGCAGCAGCCACATGAAGCAACTTTCACCTGCAGCAACCACATGAAGCAACTTTAACCTGAAGCAACCACATGAAACAACTTTCACCTGCAGCAACCACATGAAGCAACTTTAACCTGGAGCAGCCACATGAAGCAACTTTCACCTGAAGCAACCACATGAAACAACTTTAACCTGGAGCAGCCACATGAAGCAACTTTAACCTGCAGCAACCACATGAAGCAACTTTAACCTGGAGCAGCCACATGAAGCAACTTTAACCTGAAGCAACCACATGAAGCAACTTTAACCTGAAGCAACCAAATGAAGCAACTTTCACCTGCAGCAACCACATGAAACAATTTTCACCTGCAGCAAGCACATGAAGCAACTTTAACCTGCAGCAGCCACATGAAGCAACTTTAACCTGAAGCAACCACATGAAGCAACTTTCACCTGCAGCAACCACATGAAGCAACTATAACCTGCAGCAGCCACATGAAGCAACTTTAACCTGAAGCAGCCACATGAAACAACTTTCACCTGCAGCAGCCACATGAAACAACTTTCACCTGCAGAAGCCACATGAAGCAACTTTCACCTGCAGCAGCCACATGAAACAACTTTCACCTGCAGCAGCCACATGAAACAACTTTAACCTGGAGCAACCACATGAAGCAACTTTCACCTGCAGCAATCACATGAAGCAACTTTAACCTGAAGCAACCACATGAAACAACTTTAACCTCCAGCAACCACAAGAAGCAACTTTCACCTGCAGCAGCCACATGAAGCAACTTTAGCCTGAAGCAACCACATGAAGCAACTTTCACCTGCAGCAGCCACATGAAGCAACTTTCACCTGCAGCAGCCACATGAAACAACTTTAACCTGCAGCAGCCACATGAAACAACTTTCACCTGAAGCAACCACATGAAACAACTTTCACCTGCAGCAGCCACATGAAACAATTTTCACCTGCAGCAACCACATGAAGCAACTTTAACCTGCAGCAACCACATGAAGCAACTTTAAACTGAAGCAACCACATGAAGCAACTTTAACCTGCAGTAGCCACATGAAGCAACTTTAGCCTGAAGCAACCACATGAAGCAACTTTCACCTGCAGCAGCCACATGAAGCAACTTTCACCTGCAGCAGCCACATGAAACAACTTTCACCTGAAGCAACCACATGAAGCAACTTTCACCTGCAGCAACCACATGAAACAATTTTCACCTGCAGCAACCACATGAAGCAACTTTAACCTGCAGCAGCCACATGAAGCAACTTTAACCTGAAGCAACCACATGAAGCAACTTTCACCTGCAGCAGCCACATGAAGCAACTTTCACCTGCAGCAGCCACATGAAACAACTTTAACCTGCAGCAGCCACATGAAACAACTTTCACCTGAAGCAACCACATGAAACAACTTTCACCTGCAGCAGCCACATGAAACAATTTTCACCTGCAGCAACCACATGAAGCAACTTTAACCTGCAGCAACCACATGAAGCAACTTTAACCTGAAGCAACCACATGAAGCAACTTTAACCTGCAGTAGCCACATGAAGCAACTTTAGCCTGAAGCAACCACATGAAGCAACTTTCACCTGCAGCAGCCACATGAAGCAACTTTCACCTGCAGCAGCCACATGAAACAACTTTCACCTGAAGCAACCACATGAAGCAACTTTCACCTGCAGCAACCACATGAAACAATTTTCACCTGCAGCAACCACATGAAGCAACTTTAACCTGCAGCAGCCACATGAAGCAACTTTAACCTGAAGCAACCACATGAAGCAACTTTCACCTGCAGCAGCCACATGAAGCAACTTTAACCTGCAGCAACCACATGAAGCAACTTTAACCTGCAGCAGCCACATGAAACAACTTTAACCTGAAGCAAACACATGAAACAACTTTCACCTGCAGCAGCCACATGAAGCAACTTTCACCTGCAGCAACCACATGAAGCAACTTTAACCTGAAGCAACCACATGAAACAACTTTCACCTGCAGCAACCACATGAAGCAACTTTAACCTGGAGCAGCCACATGAAGCAACTTTCACCTGAAGCAACCACATGAAACAACTTTAACCTGGAGCAGCCACATGAAGCAACTTTCACCTGCAGCAACCACATGAAGCAACTTTAACCTGCAGCAGCCACATGAAGCAACTTTAACCTGAAGCAACCACATGAAGCAACTTTCACCTGCAGCAGCCACATGGAGCAACTTTAACCTGAAGCAACCACATGAAGCAACTTTAACCTGCAGTAGCCACATGAAGCAACTTTAGCCTGAAGCAACCACATGAAGCAACTTTAACCTGAAGCAACCAAATGAAGCAACTTTCACCTGCAGCAACCACATGAAACAATTTTCACCTGCAGCAACCACATGAAGCAACTTTAACCTGCAGCAGCCACATGAAGCAACTTTAACCTGAAGCAACCACATGAAGCAACTTTCACCTGCAGCAGCCACATGAAGCAACTTTAACCTGCAGCAACCACATGAAGCAACTTTAACCTGCAGCAGCCACATGAAGCAACTTTAACCTGAAGCAAACACATGAAACAACTTTCACCTGCAGCAGCCACATGAAGCAACTTTCACCTGCAGCAACCACATGAAGCAACTTTAACCTGAAGCAACCACATGAAACAACTTTCACCTGCAGCAACCACATGAAGCAACTTTAACCTGGAGCAGCCACATGAAGCAACTTTCACCTGAAGCAACCACATGAAACAACTTTAACCTGGAGCAGCCACATGAAGCAACTTTAACCTGCAGCAACCACATGAAGCAACTTTAACCTGCAGCAGCCACATGAAGCAACTTTAACCTGAAGCAACCACATGAAGCAACTTTCACCTGCAGCAGCCACATGAAGCAACTTTCACCTGCAGCAGCCACATGAAACAACTTTAACCTGCAGCAGCCACATGAAACAACTTTCACCTGAAGCAACCACATGAAACAACTTTCACCTGCAGCAGCCACATGAAACAATTTTCACCTGCAGCAACCACATGAAGCAACTTTAACCTGCAGCAACCACATGAAGCAACTTTAACCTGAAGCAACCACATGAAGCAACTTTAACCTGCAGTAGCCACATGAAGCAACTTTAGCCTGAAGCAACCACATGAAGCAACTTTCACCTGCAGCAGCCACATGAAGCAACTTTCACCTGCAGCAGCCACATGAAACAACTTTCACCTGAAGCAACCACATGAAGCAACTTTCACCTGCAGCAACCACATGAAACAATTTTCACCTGCAGCAACCACATGAAGCAACTTTAACCTGCAGCAGCCACATGAAGCAACTTTAACCTGAAGCAACCACATGAAGCAACTTTCACCTGCAGCAGCCACATGAAGCAACTTTAACCTGCAGCAACCACATGAAGCAACTTTAACCTGCAGCAGCCACATGAAACAACTTTAACCTGAAGCAAACACATGAAACAACTTTCACCTGCAGCAGCCACATGAAGCAACTTTCACCTGCAGCAACCACATGAAGCAACTTTAACCTGAAGCAACCACATGAAACAACTTTCACCTGCAGCAACCACATGAAGCAACTTTAACCTCCAGCAACCACATGAAGCAACTTTAACCTGCAGTAGCCACATGAAGCAACTTTAGCCTGAAGCAACCACATGAAGCAACTTTAACCTGAAGCAACCAAATGAAGCAACTTTCACCTGCAGCAACCACATGAAACCATTTTCACCTGCAGCAACCACATGAAGCAACTTTAACCTGCAGCAGCCACATGAAGCAACTTTAACCTGAAGCAACCACATGAAGCAACTTTCACCTGCAGCAACCACATGAAGCAACTTTAACCTGCAGCAGCCACATGAAGCAACTTTAACCTGAAGCAACCACATGAAACAACTTTAACCTGCAGCAGCCACATGAAACAACTTTCACCTGCAGCAGCCACATGAAACAACTTTCACCTGCAGGAGCCACATGAAACAACTTTCACCTGCAGCAGCCACATGAAACAACTTTCACCTGCAGCAGCCACATGAAACAACTTTCACCTGCAGAAGCCACATGAAGCAACTTTCACCTGCAGCAGCCACATGAAACAACTTTCACCTGCAGCAGCCACATGAAACAACTTTAACCTGGAGCAACCACATGAAGCAACTTTCACCTGCAGCAATCACATGAAGCAACTTTAACCTGAAGCAACCACATGAAACAACTTTAACCTCCAGCAACCACAAGAAGCAACTTTCACCTGCAGCAGCCACATGAAACAACTTTCACCTGGAGCAACCACATGAAGCAACTTTCACCTGCAGCAACCACATGAAGCAACTTTCACCTGCAGCAGCCACATGAAACAACTTTCACCTGCAGCAGCCACATGAAACAACTTTCACCTGAAGCAACCACATGAAGCAACTTTCACCTGCAGCAACCACATGAAACAATTTTCACCTGCAGCAACCACATGAAGCAACTTTAACCTGCAGCAGCCACATGAAGCAACTTTAACCTGAAGCAACCACATGAAGCAACTTTCACCTGCAGCAGCCACATGAAGCAACTTTAACCTGCAGCAACCACATGAAGCAACTTTAACCTGCAGCAGCCACATGAAGCAACTTTAACCTGAAGCAAACACATGAAACAACTTTCACCTGCAGCAGCCACATGAAGCAACTTTCACCTGCAGCAACCACATGAAGCAACTTTAACCTGAAGCAACCACATGAAACAACTTTCACCTGCAGCAACCACATGAAGCAACTTTAACCTGGAGCAGCCACATGAAGCAACTTTCACCTGAAGCAACCACATGAAACAACTTTAACCTGGAGCAGCCACATGAAGCAACTTTAACCTGAAGCAACCACATGAAACAACTTTCACCTGCAGCAACCACATGAAGCAACTTTAACCTGGAGCAGCCACATGAAGCAACTTTCACCTGAAGCAACCACATGAAACAACTTTAACCTGGAGCAGCCACATGAAGCAACTTTAACCTGCAGCAGCCACATGAAGAAACTTTCACCTGCAGCAACCACATGAAGCAACTTTCACCTGCAGCAACCACATGAAACAACTTTAACCTGCAGCAGCCACATGGAGCAACTTTAACCTGAAGCAACCACATGAAGCAACTTTAACCTGCAGTAGCCACATGAAGCAACTTTAGCCTGAAGCAACCACATGAAGCAACTTTAACCTGAAGCAACCAAATGAAGCAACTTTCACCTGCAGCAACCACATGAAACAATTTTCACCTGCAGCAGCCACATGAAACAACTTTCACCTGAAGCAACCACATGAAGCAACTTTCACCTGCAGCAACCACATGAAACAATTTTCACCTGCAGCAACCACATGAAGCAACTTTAACCTGCAGCAGCCACATGAAGCAACTTTAACCTGAAGCAACCACATGAAGCAACTTTCACCTGCAGCAGCCACATGAAGCAACTTTAACCTGCAGCAACCACATGAAGCAACTTTAACCTGCAGCAGCCACATGAAGCAACTTTAACCTGAAGCAAACACATGAAACAACTTTCACCTGCAGCAGCCACATGAAGCAACTTTCACCTGCAGCAACCACATGAAACAACTTTCACCTGCAGCAACCACATGAAGCAACTTTAACCTGGAGCAGCCACATGAAGCAACTTTCACCTGAAGCAACCACATGAAACAACTTTAACCTGGAGCAGCCACATGAAGCAACTTTAACCTGAAGCAACCACATGAAACAACTTTCACCTGCAGCAACCACATGAAGCAACTTTAACCTGGAGCAGCCACATGAAGCAACTTTCACCTGAAGCAACCACATGAAACAACTTTAACCTGGAGCAGCCACATGAAGCAACTTTAACCTGCAGCAGCCACATGAAGAAACTTTCACCTGCAGCAACCACATGAAGCAACTTTCACCTGCAGCAACCACATGAAACAACTTTAACCTGCAGCAGCCACATGGAGCAACTTTAACCTGAAGCAACCACATGAAGCAACTTTAACCTGCAGTAGCCACATGAAGCAACTTTAGCCTGAAGCAGCCACATGAAGCAACTTTCACCTGCAGCAACCACATGAAGCAACTTTAACCTGAAGCAACCACATGAAACAACTTTCACCTGCAGCAACCACATGAAGCAACTTTAACCTGGAGCAGCCACATGAAGCAACTTTCACCTGAAGCAACCACATGAAACAACTTTAACCTGGAGCAGCCACATGAAGCAACTTTAACCTGCAGCAACCACATGAAGCAACTTTAACCTGGAGCAGCCACATGAAGCAACTTTAACCTGAAGCAACCACATGAAGCAACTTTAACCTGAAGCAACCAAATGAAGCAACTTTCACCTGCAGCAACCACATGAAACAATTTTCACCTGCAGCAAGCACATGAAGCAACTTTAACCTGCAGCAGCCACATGAAGCAACTTTAACCTGAAGCAACCACATGAAGCAACTTTCACCTGCAGCAACCACATGAAGCAACTTTAACCTGCAGCAGCCACATGAAGCAACTTTAACCTGAAGCAGCCACATGAAACAACTTTCACCTGCAGCAGCCACATGAAACAACTTTCACCTGCAGAAGCCACATGAAGCAACTTTCACCTGCAGCAGCCACATGAAACAACTTTCACCTGCAGCAGCCACATGAAACAACTTTAACCTGGAGCAACCACATGAAGCAACTTTCACCTGCAGCAATCACATGAAGCAACTTTAACCTGAAGCAACCACATGAAACAACTTTAACCTCCAGCAACCACAAGAAGCAACTTTCACCTGCAGCAGCCACATGAAGCAACTTTAGCCTGAAGCAACCACATGAAGCAACTTTCACCTGCAGCAGCCACATGAAGCAACTTTCACCTGCAGCAGCCACATGAAACAACTTTAACCTGCAGCAGCCACATGAAACAACTTTCACCTGAAGCAACCACATGAAACAACTTTCACCTGCAGCAACCACATGAAGCAACTTTAACCTGGAGCAGCCACATGAAGCAACTTTCACCTGAAGCAACCACATGAAACAACTTTAACCTGGAGCAGCCACATGAAGCAACTTTAACCTGAAGCAACCACATGAAACAACTTTCACCTGCAGCAACCACATGAAGCAACTTTAACCTGGAGCAGCCACATGAAGCAACTTTCACCTGAAGCAACCACATGAAACAACTTTAACCTGGAGCAGCCACATGAAGCAACTTTAACCTGCAGCAGCCACATGAAGAAACTTTCACCTGCAGCAACCACATGAAGCAACTTTCACCTGCAGCAACCACATGAAACAACTTTAACCTGCAGCAGCCACATGGAGCAACTTTAACCTGAAGCAACCACATGAAGCAACTTTAACCTGCAGTAGCCACATGAAGCAACTTTAGCCTGAAGCAACCACATGAAGCAACTTTAACCTGAAGCAACCAAATGAAGCAACTTTCACCTGCAGCAACCACATGAAGCAACTTTAACCTGGAGCAGCCACATGAAGCAACTTTCACCTGAAGCAACCACATGAAACAACTTTAACCTGGAGCAGCCACATGAAGCAACTTTAACCTGCAGCAACCACATGAAGCAACTTTAACCTGGAGCAGCCACATGAAGCAACTTTAACCTGAAGCAACCACATGAAGCAACTTTAACCTGAAGCAACCAAATGAAGCAACTTTCACCTGCAGCAACCACATGAAACAATTTTCACCTGCAGCAAGCACATGAAGCAACTTTAACCTGCAGCAGCCACATGAAGCAACTTTAACCTGAAGCAACCACATGAAGCAACTTTCACCTGCAGCAACCACATGAAGCAACTTTAACCTGCAGCAGCCACATGAAGCAACTTTAACCTGAAGCAGCCACATGAAACAACTTTCACCTGCAGCAGCCACATGAAACAACTTTCACCTGCAGAAGCCACATGAAGCAACTTTCACCTGCAGCAGCCACATGAAACAACTTTCACCTGCAGCAGCCACATGAAACAACTTTAACCTGGAGCAACCACATGAAGCAACTTTCACCTGCAGCAATCACATGAAGCAACTTTAACCTGAAGCAACCACATGAAACAACTTTAACCTCCAGCAACCACAAGAAGCAACTTTCACCTGCAGCAGCCACATGAAGCAACTTTAGCCTGAAGCAACCACATGAAGCAACTTTCACCTGCAGCAGCCACATGAAGCAACTTTCACCTGCAGCAGCCACATGAAACAACTTTAACCTGCAGCAGCCACATGAAACAACTTTCACCTGAAGCAACCACATGAAACAACTTTCACCTACAGCAACCACATGAAGCAACTTTAACCTGGAGCAGCCACATGAAGCAACTTTCACCTGAAGCAACCACATGAAACAACTTTAACCTGGAGCAGCCACATGAAGCAACTTTAACCTGAAGCAACCACATGAAACAACTTTCACCTGCAGCAACCACATGAAGCAACTTTAACCTGGAGCAGCCACATGAAGCAACTTTCACCTGAAGCAACCACATGAAACAACTTTAACCTGGAGCAGCCACATGAAGCAACTTTAACCTGCAGCAGCCACATGAAGAAACTTTCACCTGCAGCAACCACATGAAGCAACTTTCACCTGCAGCAACCACATGAAACAACTTTAACCTGCAGCAGCCACATGGAGCAACTTTAACCTGAAGCAACCACATGAAGCAACTTTAACCTGCAGTAGCCACATGAAGCAACTTTAGCCTGAAGCAACCACATGAAGCAACTTTAACCTGAAGCAACCAAATGAAGCAACTTTCACCTGCAGCAACCACATGAAACAATTTTCACCTGCAGCAACCACATGAAGCAACTTTAACCTGCAGCAGCCACATGAAGCAACTTTAACCTGAAGCAACCACATGAAGCAACTTTCACCTGCAGCAGCCACATGAAGCAACTTTAACCTGCAGCAACCACATGAAGCAACTTTAACCTGCAGCAGCCACATGAAGCAACTTTAACCTGAAGCAAACACATGAAACAACTTTCACCTGCAGCAGCCACATGAAGCAACTTTCACCTGCAGCAACCACATGAAGCAACTTTAACCTGAAGCAACCACATGAAACAACTTTCACCTGCAGCAACCACATGAAGCAACTTTAACCTGGAGCAGCCACATGAAGCAACTTTCACCTGAAGCAACCACATGAAACAACTTTAACCTGGAGCAGCCACATGAAGCAACTTTAACCTGCAGCAACCACATGAAGCAACTTTAACCTGGAGCAGCCACATGAAGCAACTTTAACCTGAAGCAACCACATGAAGCAACTTTAACCTGAAGCAACCAAATGAAGCAACTTTCACCTGCAGCAACCACATGAAACAATTTTCACCTGCAGCAAGCACATGAAGCAACTTTAACCTGCAGCAGCCACATGAAGCAACTTTAACCTGAAGCAACCACATGAAGCAACTTTCACCTGCAGCAACCACATGAAGCAACTTTAACCTGCAGCAGCCACATGAAGCAACTTTAACCTGAAGCAGCCACATGAAACAACTTTCACCTGCAGCAGCCACATGAAACAACTTTCACCTGCAGAAGCCACATGAAGCAACTTTCACCTGCAGCAGCCACATGAAACAACTTTCACCTGCAGCAGCCACATGAAACAACTTTAACCTGGAGCAACCACATGAAGCAACTTTCACCTGCAGCAATCACATGAAGCAACTTTAACCTGAAGCAACCACATGAAACAACTTTAACCTCCAGCAACCACAAGAAGCAACTTTCACCTGCAGCAGCCACATGAAGCAACTTTAGCCTGAAGCAACCACATGAAGCAACTTTCACCTGCAGCAGCCACATGAAGCAACTTTCACCTGCAGCAGCCACATGAAACAACTTTAACCTGCAGCAGCCACATGAAACAACTTTCACCTGAAGCAACCACATGAAACAACTTTCACCTGCAGCAGCCACATGAAACAATTTTCACCTGCAGCAACCACATGAAGCAACTTTAACCTGCAGCAACCACATGAAGCAACTTTAAACTGAAGCAACCACATGAAGCAACTTTAACCTGCAGTAGCCACATGAAGCAACTTTAGCCTGAAGCAACCACATGAAGCAACTTTCACCTGCAGCAGCCACATGAAGCAACTTTCACCTGCAGCAGCCACATGAAACAACTTTCACCTGAAGCAACCACATGAAGCAACTTTCACCTGCAGCAACCACATGAAACAATTTTCACCTGCAGCAACCACATGAAGCAACTTTAACCTGCAGCAGCCACATGAAGCAACTTTAACCTGAAGCAACCACATGAAGCAACTTTCACCTGCAGCAGCCACATGAAGCAACTTTCACCTGCAGCAGCCACATGAAACAACTTTAACCTGCAGCAGCCACATGAAACAACTTTCACCTGAAGCAACCACATGAAACAACTTTCACCTGCAGCAGCCACATGAAACAATTTTCACCTGCAGCAACCACATGAAGCAACTTTAACCTGCAGCAACCACATGAAGCAACTTTAACCTGAAGCAACCACATGAAGCAACTTTAACCTGCAGTAGCCACATGAAGCAACTTTAGCCTGAAGCAACCACATGAAGCAACTTTCACCTGCAGCAGCCACATGAAGCAACTTTCACCTGCAGCAGCCACATGAAACAACTTTCACCTGAAGCAACCACATGAAGCAACTTTCACCTGCAGCAACCACATGAAACAATTTTCACCTGCAGCAACCACATGAAGCAACTTTAACCTGCAGCAGCCACATGAAGCAACTTTAACCTGAAGCAACCACATGAAGCAACTTTCACCTGCAGCAGCCACATGAAGCAACTTTAACCTGCAGCAACCACATGAAGCAACTTTAACCTGCAGCAGCCACATGAAACAACTTTAACCTGAAGCAAACACATGAAACAACTTTCACCTGCAGCAGCCACATGAAGCAACTTTCACCTGCAGCAACCACATGAAGCAACTTTAACCTGAAGCAACCACATGAAACAACTTTCACCTGCAGCAACCACATGAAGCAACTTTAACCTGGAGCAGCCACATGAAGCAACTTTCACCTGAAGCAACCACATGAAACAACTTTAACCTGGAGCAGCCACATGAAGCAACTTTCACCTGCAGCAACCACATGAAGCAACTTTAACCTGCAGCAGCCACATGAAGCAACTTTAACCTGAAGCAACCACATGAAGCAACTTTCACCTGCAGCAGCCACATGAAACAACTTTAACCTGAAGCAACCACATGAAACAACTTTCACCTGCAGCAACCACATGAAGCAACTTTAACCTGGAGCAGCCACATGAAGCAACTTTCACCTGAAGCAACCACATGAAACAACTTTAACCTGGAGCAGCCACATGAAGCAACTTTAACCTGCAGCAGCCACATGAAGAAACTTTCACCTGCAGCAACCACATGAAGCAACTTTCACCTGCAGCAACCACATGAAACAACTTTAACCTGCAGCAGCCACATGGAGCAACTTTAACCTGAAGCAACCACATGAAGCAACTTTAACCTGCAGTAGCCACATGAAGCAACTTTAGCCTGAAGCAACCACATGAAGCAACTTTAACCTGAAGCAACCAAATGAAGCAACTTTCACCTGCAGCAACCACATGAAACAATTTTCACCTGCAGCAGCCACATGAAACAACTTTCACCTGAAGCAACCACATGAAGCAACTTTCACCTGCAGCAACCACATGAAACAATTTTCACCTGCAGCAACCACATGAAGCAACTTTAACCTGCAGCAGCCACATGAAGCAACTTTAACCTGAAGCAACCACATGAAGCAACTTTCACCTGCAGCAGCCACATGAAGCAACTTTAACCTGCAGCAACCACATGAAGCAACTTTAACCTGCAGCAGCCACATGAAGCAACTTTAACCTGAAGCAAACACATGAAACAACTTTCACCTGCAGCAGCCACATGAAGCAACTTTCACCTGCAGCAACCACATGAAACAACTTTCACCTGCAGCAACCACATGAAGCAACTTTAACCTGGAGCAGCCACATGAAGCAACTTTCACCTGAAGCAACCACATGAAACAACTTTAACCTGGAGCAGCCACATGAAGCAACTTTAACCTGAAGCAACCACATGAAACAACTTTCACCTGCAGCAACCACATGAAGCAACTTTAACCTGGAGCAGCCACATGAAGCAACTTTCACCTGAAGCAACCACATGAAACAACTTTAACCTGGAGCAGCCACATGAAGCAACTTTAACCTGCAGCAGCCACATGAAGAAACTTTCACCTGCAGCAACCACATGAAGCAACTTTCACCTGCAGCAACCACATGAAACAACTTTAACCTGCAGCAGCCACATGGAGCAACTTTAACCTGAAGCAACCACATGAAGCAACTTTAACCTGCAGTAGCCACATGAAGCAACTTTAGCCTGAAGCAGCCACATGAAGCAACTTTCACCTGCAGCAACCACATGAAGCAACTTTAACCTGAAGCAACCACATGAAACAACTTTCACCTGCAGCAACCACATGAAGCAACTTTAACCTGGAGCAGCCACATGAAGCAACTTTCACCTGAAGCAACCACATGAAACAACTTTAACCTGGAGCAGCCACATGAAGCAACTTTAACCTGCAGCAACCACATGAAGCAACTTTAACCTGGAGCAGCCACATGAAGCAACTTTAACCTGAAGCAACCACATGAAGCAACTTTAACCTGAAGCAACCAAATGAAGCAACTTTCACCTGCAGCAACCACATGAAACAATTTTCACCTGCAGCAAGCACATGAAGCAACTTTAACCTGCAGCAGCCACATGAAGCAACTTTAACCTGAAGCAACCACATGAAGCAACTTTCACCTGCAGCAACCACATGAAGCAACTTTAACCTGCAGCAGCCACATGAAGCAACTTTAACCTGAAGCAGCCACATGAAACAACTTTCACCTGCAGCAGCCACATGAAACAACTTTCACCTGCAGAAGCCACATGAAGCAACTTTCACCTGCAGCAGCCACATGAAACAACTTTCACCTGCAGCAGCCACATGAAACAACTTTAACCTGGAGCAACCACATGAAGCAACTTTCACCTGCAGCAATCACATGAAGCAACTTTAACCTGAAGCAACCACATGAAACAACTTTAACCTCCAGCAACCACAAGAAGCAACTTTCACCTGCAGCAGCCACATGAAGCAACTTTAGCCTGAAGCAACCACATGAAGCAACTTTCACCTGCAGCAGCCACATGAAGCAACTTTCACCTGCAGCAGCCACATGAAACAACTTTAACCTGCAGCAGCCACATGAAACAACTTTCACCTGAAGCAACCACATGAAACAACTTTCACCTGCAGCAACCACATGAAGCAACTTTAACCTGGAGCAGCCACATGAAGCAACTTTCACCTGAAGCAACCACATGAAACAACTTTAACCTGGAGCAGCCACATGAAGCAACTTTAACCTGAAGCAACCACATGAAACAACTTTCACCTGCAGCAACCACATGAAGCAACTTTAACCTGGAGCAGCCACATGAAGCAACTTTCACCTGAAGCAACCACATGAAACAACTTTAACCTGGAGCAGCCACATGAAGCAACTTTAACCTGCAGCAGCCACATGAAGAAACTTTCACCTGCAGCAACCACATGAAGCAACTTTCACCTGCAGCAACCACATGAAACAACTTTAACCTGCAGCAGCCACATGGAGCAACTTTAACCTGAAGCAACCACATGAAGCAACTTTAACCTGCAGTAGCCACATGAAGCAACTTTAGCCTGAAGCAACCACATGAAGCAACTTTAACCTGAAGCAACCAAATGAAGCAACTTTCACCTGCAGCAACCACATGAAGCAACTTTAACCTGGAGCAGCCACATGAAGCAACTTTCACCTGAAGCAACCACATGAAACAACTTTAACCTGGAGCAGCCACATGAAGCAACTTTAACCTGCAGCAACCACATGAAGCAACTTTAACCTGGAGCAGCCACATGAAGCAACTTTAACCTGAAGCAACCACATGAAGCAACTTTAACCTGAAGCAACCAAATGAAGCAACTTTCACCTGCAGCAACCACATGAAACAATTTTCACCTGCAGCAAGCACATGAAGCAACTTTAACCTGCAGCAGCCACATGAAGCAACTTTAACCTGAAGCAACCACATGAAGCAACTTTCACCTGCAGCAACCACATGAAGCAACTTTAACCTGCAGCAGCCACATGAAGCAACTTTAACCTGAAGCAGCCACATGAAACAACTTTCACCTGCAGCAGCCACATGAAACAACTTTCACCTGCAGAAGCCACATGAAGCAACTTTCACCTGCAGCAGCCACATGAAACAACTTTCACCTGCAGCAGCCACATGAAACAACTTTAACCTGGAGCAACCACATGAAGCAACTTTCACCTGCAGCAATCACATGAAGCAACTTTAACCTGAAGCAACCACATGAAACAACTTTAACCTCCAGCAACCACAAGAAGCAACTTTCACCTGCAGCAGCCACATGAAGCAACTTTAGCCTGAAGCAACCACATGAAGCAACTTTCACCTGCAGCAGCCACATGAAGCAACTTTCACCTGCAGCAGCCACATGAAACAACTTTAACCTGCAGCAGCCACATGAAACAACTTTCACCTGAAGCAACCACATGAAACAACTTTCACCTACAGCAACCACATGAAGCAACTTTAACCTGGAGCAGCCACATGAAGCAACTTTCACCTGAAGCAACCACATGAAACAACTTTAACCTGGAGCAGCCACATGAAGCAACTTTAACCTGAAGCAACCACATGAAACAACTTTCACCTGCAGCAACCACATGAAGCAACTTTAACCTGGAGCAGCCACATGAAGCAACTTTCACCTGAAGCAACCACATGAAACAACTTTAACCTGGAGCAGCCACATGAAGCAACTTTAACCTGCAGCAGCCACATGAAGAAACTTTCACCTGCAGCAACCACATGAAGCAACTTTCACCTGCAGCAACCACATGAAACAACTTTAACCTGCAGCAGCCACATGGAGCAACTTTAACCTGAAGCAACCACATGAAGCAACTTTAACCTGCAGTAGCCACATGAAGCAACTTTAGCCTGAAGCAACCACATGAAGCAACTTTAACCTGAAGCAACCAAATGAAGCAACTTTCACCTGCAGCAACCACATGAAACAATTTTCACCTGCAGCAACCACATGAAGCAACTTTAACCTGCAGCAGCCACATGAAGCAACTTTAACCTGAAGCAACCACATGAAGCAACTTTCACCTGCAGCAGCCACATGAAGCAACTTTAACCTGCAGCAACCACATGAAGCAACTTTAACCTGCAGCAGCCACATGAAGCAACTTTAACCTGAAGCAAACACATGAAACAACTTTCACCTGCAGCAGCCACATGAAGCAACTTTCACCTGCAGCAACCACATGAAGCAACTTTAACCTGAAGCAACCACATGAAACAACTTTCACCTGCAGCAACCACATGAAGCAACTTTAACCTGGAGCAGCCACATGAAGCAACTTTCACCTGAAGCAACCACATGAAACAACTTTAACCTGGAGCAGCCACATGAAGCAACTTTAACCTGCAGCAACCACATGAAGCAACTTTAACCTGGAGCAGCCACATGAAGCAACTTTAACCTGAAGCAACCACATGAAGCAACTTTAACCTGAAGCAACCAAATGAAGCAACTTTCACCTGCAGCAACCACATGAAACAATTTTCACCTGCAGCAAGCACATGAAGCAACTTTAACCTGCAGCAGCCACATGAAGCAACTTTAACCTGAAGCAACCACATGAAGCAACTTTCACCTGCAGCAACCACATGAAGCAACTTTAACCTGCAGCAGCCACATGAAGCAACTTTAACCTGAAGCAGCCACATGAAACAACTTTCACCTGCAGCAGCCACATGAAACAACTTTCACCTGCAGAAGCCACATGAAGCAACTTTCACCTGCAGCAGCCACATGAAACAACTTTCACCTGCAGCAGCCACATGAAACAACTTTAACCTGGAGCAACCACATGAAGCAACTTTCACCTGCAGCAATCACATGAAGCAACTTTAACCTGAAGCAACCACATGAAACAACTTTAACCTCCAGCAACCACAAGAAGCAACTTTCACCTGCAGCAGCCACATGAAGCAACTTTAGCCTGAAGCAACCACATGAAGCAACTTTCACCTGCAGCAGCCACATGAAGCAACTTTCACCTGCAGCAGCCACATGAAACAACTTTAACCTGCAGCAGCCACATGAAACAACTTTCACCTGAAGCAACCACATGAAACAACTTTCACCTGCAGCAGCCACATGAAACAATTTTCACCTGCAGCAACCACATGAAGCAACTTTAACCTGCAGCAACCACATGAAGCAACTTTAAACTGAAGCAACCACATGAAGCAACTTTAACCTGCAGTAGCCACATGAAGCAACTTTAGCCTGAAGCAACCACATGAAGCAACTTTCACCTGCAGCAGCCACATGAAGCAACTTTCACCTGCAGCAGCCACATGAAACAACTTTCACCTGAAGCAACCACATGAAGCAACTTTCACCTGCAGCAACCACATGAAACAATTTTCACCTGCAGCAACCACATGAAGCAACTTTAACCTGCAGCAGCCACATGAAGCAACTTTAACCTGAAGCAACCACATGAAGCAACTTTCACCTGCAGCAGCCACATGAAGCAACTTTCACCTGCAGCAGCCACATGAAACAACTTTAACCTGCAGCAGCCACATGAAACAACTTTCACCTGAAGCAACCACATGAAACAACTTTCACCTGCAGCAGCCACATGAAACAATTTTCACCTGCAGCAACCACATGAAGCAACTTTAACCTGCAGCAACCACATGAAGCAACTTTAACCTGAAGCAACCACATGAAGCAACTTTAACCTGCAGTAGCCACATGAAGCAACTTTAGCCTGAAGCAACCACATGAAGCAACTTTCACCTGCAGCAGCCACATGAAGCAACTTTCACCTGCAGCAGCCACATGAAACAACTTTCACCTGAAGCAACCACATGAAGCAACTTTCACCTGCAGCAACCACATGAAACAATTTTCACCTGCAGCAACCACATGAAGCAACTTTAACCTGCAGCAGCCACATGAAGCAACTTTAACCTGAAGCAACCACATGAAGCAACTTTCACCTGCAGCAGCCACATGAAGCAACTTTAACCTGCAGCAACCACATGAAGCAACTTTAACCTGCAGCAGCCACATGAAACAACTTTAACCTGAAGCAAACACATGAAACAACTTTCACCTGCAGCAGCCACATGAAGCAACTTTCACCTGCAGCAACCACATGAAGCAACTTTAACCTGAAGCAACCACATGAAACAACTTTCACCTGCAGCAACCACATGAAGCAACTTTAACCTGGAGCAGCCACATGAAGCAACTTTCACCTGAAGCAACCACATGAAACAACTTTAACCTGGAGCAGCCACATGAAGCAACTTTCACCTGCAGCAACCACATGAAGCAACTTTAACCTGCAGCAGCCACATGAAGCAACTTTAACCTGAAGCAACCACATGAAGCAACTTTCACCTGCAGCAGCCACATGGAGCAACTTTAACCTGAAGCAACCACATGAAGCAACTTTAACCTGCAGTAGCCACATGAAGCAACTTTAGCCTGAAGCAACCACATGAAGCAACTTTAACCTGAAGCAACCAAATGAAGCAACTTTCACCTGCAGCAACCACATGAAACAATTTTCACCTGCAGCAACCACATGAAGCAACTTTAACCTGCAGCAGCCACATGAAGCAACTTTAACCTGAAGCAACCACATGAAGCAACTTTCACCTGCAGCAGCCACATGAAGCAACTTTAACCTGCAGCAACCACATGAAGCAACTTTAACCTGCAGCAGCCACATGAAGCAACTTTAACCTGAAGCAAACACATGAAACAACTTTCACCTGCAGCAGCCACATGAAGCAACTTTCACCTGCAGCAACCACATGAAGCAACTTTAACCTGAAGCAACCACATGAAACAACTTTCACCTGCAGCAACCACATGAAGCAACTTTAACCTGGAGCAGCCACATGAAGCAACTTTCACCTGAAGCAACCACATGAAACAACTTTAACCTGGAGCAGCCACATGAAGCAACTTTAACCTGCAGCAACCACATGAAGCAACTTTAACCTGGAGCAGCCACATGAAGCAACTTTAACCTGAAGCAACCACATGAAGCAACTTTAACCTGAAGCAACCAAATGAAGCAACTTTCACCTGCAGCAACCACATGAAACAATTTTCACCTGCAGCAAGCACATGAAGCAACTTTAACCTGCAGCAGCCACATGAAGCAACTTTAACCTGAAGCAACCACATGAAGCAACTTTCACCTGCAGCAACCACATGAAGCAACTTTAACCTGCAGCAGCCACATGAAGCAACTTTAACCTGAAGCAGCCACATGAAACAACTTTCACCTGCAGCAGCCACATGAAACAACTTTCACCTGCAGAAGCCACATGAAGCAACTTTCACCTGCAGCAGCCACATGAAACAACTTTCACCTGCAGCAGCCACATGAAACAACTTTAACCTGGAGCAACCACATGAAGCAACTTTCACCTGCAGCAATCACATGAAGCAACTTTAACCTGAAGCAACCACATGAAACAACTTTAACCTCCAGCAACCACAAGAAGCAACTTTCACCTGCAGCAGCCACATGAAGCAACTTTAGCCTGAAGCAACCACATGAAGCAACTTTCACCTGCAGCAGCCACATGAAGCAACTTTCACCTGCAGCAGCCACATGAAACAACTTTAACCTGCAGCAGCCACATGAAACAACTTTCACCTGAAGCAACCACATGAAACAACTTTCACCTGCAGCAGCCACATGAAACAATTTTCACCTGCAGCAACCACATGAAGCAACTTTAACCTGCAGCAACCACATGAAGCAACTTTAACCTGAAGCAACCACATGAAGCAACTTTAACCTGCAGTAGCCACATGAAGCAACTTTAGCCTGAAGCAACCACATGAAGCAACTTTCACCTGCAGCAGCCACATGAAGCAACTTTCACCTGCAGCAGCCACATGAAACAACTTTCACCTGAAGCAACCACATGAAGCAACTTTCACCTGCAGCAACCACATGAAACAATTTTCACCTGCAGCAACCACATGAAGCAACTTTAACCTGCAGCAGCCACATGAAGCAACTTTAACCTGAAGCAACCACATGAAGCAACTTTCACCTGCAGCAGCCACATGAAGCAACTTTAACCTGCAGCAACCACATGAAGCAACTTTAACCTGCAGCAGCCACATGAAACAACTTTAACCTGAAGCAAACACATGAAACAACTTTCACCTGCAGCAGCCACATGAAGCAACTTTCACCTGCAGCAACCACATGAAGCAACTTTAACCTGAAGCAACCACATGAAACAACTTTCACCTGCAGCAACCACATGAAGCAACTTTAACCTGAAGCAACCAAATGAAGCAACTTTCACCTGCAGCAACCACATGAAACAATTTTCACCTGCAGCAACCACATGAAGCAACTTTAACCTGCAGCAGCCACATGAAGCAACTTTAACCTGAAGCAACCACATGAAGCAACTTTAACCTGCAGTAGCCACATGAAGCAACTTTAGCCTGAAGCAACCACATGAAGCAACTTTAACCTGAAGCAACCAAATGAAGCAACTTTCACCTGCAGCAACCACATGAAACAATTTTCACCTGCAGCAACCACATGAAGCAACTTTAACCTGCAGCAGCCACATGAAGCAACTTTAACCTGAAGCAACCACATGAAGCAACTTTCACCTGCAGCAACCACATGAAGCAACTTTCACCTGCAGCAGCCACATGAAACAACTTTCACCTGCAGCAACCACATGAAGCAACTTTAACCTGGAGCAGCCACATGAAGCAACTTTCACCTGAAGCAACCACATGAAACAACTTTAACCTGGAGCAGCCACATGAAGCAACTTTAACCTGAAGCAACCACATGAAACAACTTTCACCTGCAGCAACCACATGAAGCAACTTTAACCTGGAGCAGCCACATGAAGCAACTTTCACCTGAAGCAACCACATGAAACAACTTTAACCTGGAGCAGCCACATGAAGCAACTTTAACCTGCAGCAGCCACATGAAGAAACTTTCACCTGCAGCAACCACATGAAGCAACTTTCACCTGCAGCAACCACATGAAACAACTTTAACCTGCAGCAGCCACATGGAGCAACTTTAACCTGAAGCAACCACATGAAGCAACTTTAACCTGCAGTAGCCACATGAAGCAACTTTAGCCTGAAGCAACCACATGAAGCAACTTTAACCTGAAGCAACCAAATGAAGCAACTTTCACCTGCAGCAACCACATGAAACAATTTTCACCTGCAGCAGCCACATGAAACAACTTTCACCTGAAGCAACCACATGAAGCAACTTTCACCTGCAGCAACCACATGAAACAATTTTCACCTGCAGCAACCACATGAAGCAACTTTAACCTGCAGCAGCCACATGAAGCAACTTTAACCTGAAGCAACCACATGAAGCAACTTTCACCTGCAGCAGCCACATGAAGCAACTTTAACCTGCAGCAACCACATGAAGCAACTTTAACCTGCAGCAGCCACATGAAGCAACTTTAACCTGAAGCAAACACATGAAACAACTTTCACCTGCAGCAGCCACATGAAGCAACTTTCACCTGCAGCAACCACATGAAACAACTTTCACCTGCAGCAACCACATGAAGCAACTTTAACCTGGAGCAGCCACATGAAGCAACTTTCACCTGAAGCAACCACATGAAACAACTTTAACCTGGAGCAGCCACATGAAGCAACTTTAACCTGAAGCAACCACATGAAACAACTTTCACCTGCAGCAACCACATGAAGCAACTTTAACCTGGAGCAGCCACATGAAGCAACTTTCACCTGAAGCAACCACATGAAACAACTTTAACCTGGAGCAGCCACATGAAGCAACTTTAACCTGCAGCAGCCACATGAAGAAACTTTCACCTGCAGCAACCACATGAAGCAACTTTCACCTGCAGCAACCACATGAAACAACTTTAACCTGCAGCAGCCACATGGAGCAACTTTAACCTGAAGCAACCACATGAAGCAACTTTAACCTGCAGTAGCCACATGAAGCAACTTTAGCCTGAAGCAGCCACATGAAGCAACTTTCACCTGCAGCAACCACATGAAGCAACTTTAACCTGAAGCAACCACATGAAACAACTTTCACCTGCAGCAACCACATGAAGCAACTTTAACCTGGAGCAGCCACATGAAGCAACTTTCACCTGAAGCAACCACATGAAACAACTTTAACCTGGAGCAGCCACATGAAGCAACTTTAACCTGCAGCAACCACATGAAGCAACTTTAACCTGGAGCAGCCACATGAAGCAACTTTAACCTGAAGCAACCACATGAAGCAACTTTAACCTGAAGCAACCAAATGAAGCAACTTTCACCTGCAGCAACCACATGAAACAATTTTCACCTGCAGCAAGCACATGAAGCAACTTTAACCTGCAGCAGCCACATGAAGCAACTTTAACCTGAAGCAACCACATGAAGCAACTTTCACCTGCAGCAACCACATGAAGCAACTTTAACCTGCAGCAGCCACATGAAGCAACTTTAACCTGAAGCAGCCACATGAAACAACTTTCACCTGCAGCAGCCACATGAAACAACTTTCACCTGCAGAAGCCACATGAAGCAACTTTCACCTGCAGCAGCCACATGAAACAACTTTCACCTGCAGCAGCCACATGAAACAACTTTAACCTGGAGCAACCACATGAAGCAACTTTCACCTGCAGCAATCACATGAAGCAACTTTAACCTGAAGCAACCACATGAAACAACTTTAACCTCCAGCAACCACAAGAAGCAACTTTCACCTGCAGCAGCCACATGAAGCAACTTTAGCCTGAAGCAACCACATGAAGCAACTTTCACCTGCAGCAGCCACATGAAGCAACTTTCACCTGCAGCAGCCACATGAAACAACTTTAACCTGCAGCAGCCACATGAAACAACTTTAACCTGCAGCAACCACATGAAGCAACTTTAACCTGAAGCAACCACATGAAGCAACTTTAACCTGCAGTAGCCACATGAAGCAACTTTAGCCTGAAGCAACCACATGAAGCAACTTTCACCTGCAGCAGCCACATGAAGCAACTTTCACCTGCAGCAGCCACATGAAACAACTTTCACCTGAAGCAACCACATGAAGCAACTTTCACCTGCAGCAACCACATGAAACAATTTTCACCTGCAGCAACCACATGAAGCAACTTTAACCTGCAGCAGCCACATGAAGCAACTTTAACCTGAAGCAACCACATGAAGCAACTTTCACCTGCAGCAGCCACATGAAGCAACTTTAACCTGCAGCAACCACATGAAGCAACTTTAACCTGCAGCAGCCACATGAAACAACTTTAACCTGAAGCAAACACATGAAACAACTTTCACCTGCAGCAGCCACATGAAGCAACTTTCACCTGCAGCAACCACATGAAGCAACTTTAACCTGAAGCAACCACATGAAACAACTTTCACCTGCAGCAACCACATGAAGCAACTTTAACCTGGAGCAGCCACATGAAGCAACTTTCACCTGAAGCAACCACATGAAACAACTTTAACCTGGAGCAGCCACATGAAGCAACTTTCACCTGCAGCAACCACATGAAGCAACTTTAACCTGCAGCAGCCACATGAAGCAACTTTAACCTGAAGCAACCACATGAAGCAACTTTCACCTGCAGCAGCCACATGGAGCAACTTTAACCTGAAGCAACCACATGAAGCAACTTTAACCTGCAGTAGCCACATGAAGCAACTTTAGCCTGAAGCAACCACATGAAGCAACTTTAACCTGAAGCAACCAAATGAAGCAACTTTCACCTGCAGCAACCACATGAAACAATTTTCACCTGCAGCAACCACATGAAGCAACTTTAACCTGCAGCAGCCACATGAAGCAACTTTAACCTGAAGCAACCACATGAAGCAACTTTCACCTGCAGCAGCCACATGAAGCAACTTTAACCTGCAGCAACCACATGAAGCAACTTTAACCTGCAGCAGCCACATGAAGCAACTTTAACCTGAAGCAAACACATGAAACAACTTTCACCTGCAGCAGCCACATGAAGCAACTTTCACCTGCAGCAACCACATGAAGCAACTTTAACCTGAAGCAACCACATGAAACAACTTTCACCTGCAGCAACCACATGAAGCAACTTTAACCTGGAGCAGCCACATGAAGCAACTTTCACCTGAAGCAACCACATGAAACAACTTTAACCTGGAGCAGCCACATGAAGCAACTTTAACCTGCAGCAACCACATGAAGCAACTTTAACCTGGAGCAGCCACATGAAGCAACTTTAACCTGAAGCAACCACATGAAGCAACTTTAACCTGAAGCAACCAAATGAAGCAACTTTCACCTGCAGCAACCACATGAAACAATTTTCACCTGCAGCAAGCACATGAAGCAACTTTAACCTGCAGCAGCCACATGAAGCAACTTTAACCTGAAGCAACCACATGAAGCAACTTTCACCTGCAGCAACCACATGAAGCAACTTTAACCTGCAGCAGCCACATGAAGCAACTTTAACCTGAAGCAGCCACATGAAACAACTTTCACCTGCAGCAGCCACATGAAACAACTTTCACCTGCAGAAGCCACATGAAGCAACTTTCACCTGCAGCAGCCACATGAAACAACTTTCACCTGCAGCAGCCACATGAAACAACTTTAACCTGGAGCAACCACATGAAGCAACTTTCACCTGCAGCAATCACATGAAGCAACTTTAACCTGAAGCAACCACATGAAACAACTTTAACCTCCAGCAACCACAAGAAGCAACTTTCACCTGCAGCAGCCACATGAAGCAACTTTAGCCTGAAGCAACCACATGAAGCAACTTTCACCTGCAGCAGCCACATGAAGCAACTTTCACCTGCAGCAGCCACATGAAACAACTTTAACCTGCAGCAGCCACATGAAACAACTTTCACCTGAAGCAACCACATGAAACAACTTTCACCTGCAGCAGCCACATGAAACAATTTTCACCTGCAGCAACCACATGAAGCAACTTTAACCTGCAGCAACCACATGAAGCAACTTTAACCTGAAGCAACCACATGAAGCAACTTTAACCTGCAGTAGCCACATGAAGCAACTTTAGCCTGAAGCAACCACATGAAGCAACTTTCACCTGCAGCAGCCACATGAAGCAACTTTCACCTGCAGCAGCCACATGAAACAACTTTCACCTGAAGCAACCACATGAAGCAACTTTCACCTGCAGCAACCACATGAAACAATTTTCACCTGCAGCAACCACATGAAGCAACTTTAACCTGCAGCAGCCACATGAAGCAACTTTAACCTGAAGCAACCACATGAAGCAACTTTCACCTGCAGCAGCCACATGAAGCAACTTTAACCTGCAGCAACCACATGAAGCAACTTTAACCTGCAGCAGCCACATGAAACAACTTTAACCTGAAGCAAACACATGAAACAACTTTCACCTGCAGCAGCCACATGAAGCAACTTTCACCTGCAGCAACCACATGAAGCAACTTTAACCTGAAGCAACCACATGAAACAACTTTCACCTGCAGCAACCACATGAAGCAACTTTAACCTGAAGCAACCAAATGAAGCAACTTTCACCTGCAGCAACCACATGAAACAATTTTCACCTGCAGCAACCACATGAAGCAACTTTAACCTGCAGCAGCCACATGAAGCAACTTTAACCTGAAGCAACCACATGAAGCAACTTTAACCTGCAGTAGCCACATGAAGCAACTTTAGCCTGAAGCAACCACATGAAGCAACTTTAACCTGAAGCAACCAAATGAAGCAACTTTCACCTGCAGCAACCACATGAAACAATTTTCACCTGCAGCAACCACATGAAGCAACTTTAACCTGCAGCAGCCACATGAAGCAACTTTAACCTGAAGCAACCACATGAAGCAACTTTCACCTGCAGCAACCACATGAAGCAACTTTAACCTGCAGCAGCCACATGAAGCAACTTTAACCTGAAGCAACCACATGAAACAACTTTAACCTGCAGCAGCCACATGAAACAACTTTCACCTGCAGCAGCCACATGAAACAACTTTCACCTGCAGGAGCCACATGAAACAACTTTCACCTGCAGCAGCCACATGAAACAACTTTCACCTGCAGCAGCCACATGAAACAACTTTCACCTGCAGAAGCCACATGAAGCAACTTTCACCTGCAGCAGCCACATGAAACAACTTTCACCTGCAGCAGCCACATGAAACAACTTTAACCTGGAGCAACCACATGAAGCAACTTTCACCTGCAGCAATCACATGAAGCAACTTTAACCTGAAGCAACCACATGAAACAACTTTAACCTCCAGCAACCACAAGAAGCAACTTTCACCTGCAGCAGCCACATGAAACAACTTTCACCTGGAGCAACCACATGAAGCAACTTTCACCTGCAGCAACCACATGAAGCAACTTTCACCTGCAGCAGCCACATGAAACAACTTTCACCTGCAGCAGCCACATGAAACAACTTTCACCTGAAGCAACCACATGAAGCAACTTTCACCTGCAGCAACCACATGAAACAATTTTCACCTGCAGCAACCACATGAAGCAACTTTAACCTGCAGCAGCCACATGAAGCAACTTTAACCTGAAGCAACCACATGAAGCAACTTTCACCTGCAGCAGCCACATGAAGCAACTTTAACCTGCAGCAACCACATGAAGCAACTTTAACCTGCAGCAGCCACATGAAGCAACTTTAACCTGAAGCAAACACATGAAACAACTTTCACCTGCAGCAGCCACATGAAGCAACTTTCACCTGCAGCAACCACATGAAGCAACTTTAACCTGAAGCAACCACATGAAACAACTTTCACCTGCAGCAACCACATGAAGCAACTTTAACCTGGAGCAGCCACATGAAGCAACTTTCACCTGAAGCAACCACATGAAACAACTTTAACCTGGAGCAGCCACATGAAGCAACTTTAACCTGAAGCAACCACATGAAACAACTTTCACCTGCAGCAACCACATGAAGCAACTTTAACCTGGAGCAGCCACATGAAGCAACTTTCACCTGAAGCAACCACATGAAACAACTTTAACCTGGAGCAGCCACATGAAGCAACTTTAACCTGCAGCAGCCACATGAAGAAACTTTCACCTGCAGCAACCACATGAAGCAACTTTCACCTGCAGCAACCACATGAAACAACTTTAACCTGCAGCAGCCACATGGAGCAACTTTAACCTGAAGCAACCACATGAAGCAACTTTAACCTGCAGTAGCCACATGAAGCAACTTTAGCCTGAAGCAACCACATGAAGCAACTTTAACCTGAAGCAACCAAATGAAGCAACTTTCACCTGCAGCAACCACATGAAACAATTTTCACCTGCAGCAGCCACATGAAACAACTTTCACCTGAAGCAACCACATGAAGCAACTTTCACCTGCAGCAACCACATGAAACAATTTTCACCTGCAGCAACCACATGAAGCAACTTTAACCTGCAGCAGCCACATGAAGCAACTTTAACCTGAAGCAACCACATGAAGCAACTTTCACCTGCAGCAGCCACATGAAGCAACTTTAACCTGCAGCAACCACATGAAGCAACTTTAACCTGCAGCAGCCACATGAAGCAACTTTAACCTGAAGCAAACACATGAAACAACTTTCACCTGCAGCAGCCACATGAAGCAACTTTCACCTGCAGCAACCACATGAAACAACTTTCACCTGCAGCAACCACATGAAGCAACTTTAACCTGGAGCAGCCACATGAAGCAACTTTCACCTGAAGCAACCACATGAAACAACTTTAACCTGGAGCAGCCACATGAAGCAACTTTAACCTGAAGCAACCACATGAAACAACTTTCACCTGCAGCAACCACATGAAGCAACTTTAACCTGGAGCAGCCACATGAAGCAACTTTCACCTGAAGCAACCACATGAAACAACTTTAACCTGGAGCAGCCACATGAAGCAACTTTAACCTGCAGCAGCCACATGAAGAAACTTTCACCTGCAGCAACCACATGAAGCAACTTTCACCTGCAGCAACCACATGAAACAACTTTAACCTGCAGCAGCCACATGGAGCAACTTTAACCTGAAGCAACCACATGAAGCAACTTTAACCTGCAGTAGCCACATGAAGCAACTTTAGCCTGAAGCAGCCACATGAAGCAACTTTCACCTGCAGCAACCACATGAAGCAACTTTAACCTGAAGCAACCACATGAAACAACTTTCACCTGCAGCAACCACATGAAGCAACTTTAACCTGGAGCAGCCACATGAAGCAACTTTCACCTGAAGCAACCACATGAAACAACTTTAACCTGGAGCAGCCACATGAAGCAACTTTAACCTGCAGCAACCACATGAAGCAACTTTAACCTGGAGCAGCCACATGAAGCAACTTTAACCTGAAGCAACCACATGAAGCAACTTTAACCTGAAGCAACCAAATGAAGCAACTTTCACCTGCAGCAACCACATGAAACAATTTTCACCTGCAGCAAGCACATGAAGCAACTTTAACCTGCAGCAGCCACATGAAGCAACTTTAACCTGAAGCAACCACATGAAGCAACTTTCACCTGCAGCAACCACATGAAGCAACTTTAACCTGCAGCAGCCACATGAAGCAACTTTAACCTGAAGCAGCCACATGAAACAACTTTCACCTGCAGCAGCCACATGAAACAACTTTCACCTGCAGAAGCCACATGAAGCAACTTTCACCTGCAGCAGCCACATGAAACAACTTTCACCTGCAGCAGCCACATGAAACAACTTTAACCTGGAGCAACCACATGAAGCAACTTTCACCTGCAGCAATCACATGAAGCAACTTTAACCTGAAGCAACCACATGAAACAACTTTAACCTCCAGCAACCACAAGAAGCAACTTTCACCTGCAGCAGCCACATGAAGCAACTTTAGCCTGAAGCAACCACATGAAGCAACTTTCACCTGCAGCAGCCACATGAAGCAACTTTCACCTGCAGCAGCCACATGAAACAACTTTAACCTGCAGCAGCCACATGAAACAACTTTCACCTGAAGCAACCACATGAAACAACTTTCACCTGCAGCAACCACATGAAGCAACTTTAACCTGGAGCAGCCACATGAAGCAACTTTCACCTGAAGCAACCACATGAAACAACTTTAACCTGGAGCAGCCACATGAAGCAACTTTAACCTGAAGCAACCACATGAAACAACTTTCACCTGCAGCAACCACATGAAGCAACTTTAACCTGGAGCAGCCACATGAAGCAACTTTCACCTGAAGCAACCACATGAAACAACTTTAACCTGGAGCAGCCACATGAAGCAACTTTAACCTGCAGCAGCCACATGAAGAAACTTTCACCTGCAGCAACCACATGAAGCAACTTTCACCTGCAGCAACCACATGAAACAACTTTAACCTGCAGCAGCCACATGGAGCAACTTTAACCTGAAGCAACCACATGAAGCAACTTTAACCTGCAGTAGCCACATGAAGCAACTTTAGCCTGAAGCAACCACATGAAGCAACTTTAACCTGAAGCAACCAAATGAAGCAACTTTCACCTGCAGCAACCACATGAAACAATTTTCACCTGCAGCAACCACATGAAGCAACTTTAACCTGCAGCAGCCACATGAAGCAACTTTAACCTGAAGCAACCACATGAAGCAACTTTCACCTGCAGCAGCCACATGAAGCAACTTTAACCTGCAGCAACCACATGAAGCAACTTTAACCTGCAGCAGCCACATGAAGCAACTTTAACCTGAAGCAAACACATGAAACAACTTTCACCTGCAGCAGCCACATGAAGCAACTTTCACCTGCAGCAACCACATGAAGCAACTTTAACCTGAAGCAACCACATGAAACAACTTTCACCTGCAGCAACCACATGAAGCAACTTTAACCTGGAGCAGCCACATGAAGCAACTTTCACCTGAAGCAACCACATGAAACAACTTTAACCTGGAGCAGCCACATGAAGCAACTTTAACCTGCAGCAACCACATGAAGCAACTTTAACCTGGAGCAGCCACATGAAGCAACTTTAACCTGAAGCAACCACATGAAGCAACTTTAACCTGAAGCAACCAAATGAAGCAACTTTCACCTGCAGCAACCACATGAAACAATTTTCACCTGCAGCAAGCACATGAAGCAACTTTAACCTGCAGCAGCCACATGAAGCAACTTTAACCTGAAGCAACCACATGAAGCAACTTTCACCTGCAGCAACCACATGAAGCAACTTTAACCTGCAGCAGCCACATGAAGCAACTTTAACCTGAAGCAGCCACATGAAACAACTTTCACCTGCAGCAGCCACATGAAACAACTTTCACCTGCAGAAGCCACATGAAGCAACTTTCACCTGCAGCAGCCACATGAAACAACTTTCACCTGCAGCAGCCACATGAAACAACTTTAACCTGGAGCAACCACATGAAGCAACTTTCACCTGCAGCAATCACATGAAGCAACTTTAACCTGAAGCAACCACATGAAACAACTTTAACCTCCAGCAACCACAAGAAGCAACTTTCACCTGCAGCAGCCACATGAAGCAACTTTAGCCTGAAGCAACCACATGAAGCAACTTTCACCTGCAGCAGCCACATGAAGCAACTTTCACCTGCAGCAGCCACATGAAACAACTTTAACCTGCAGCAGCCACATGAAACAACTTTCACCTGAAGCAACCACATGAAACAACTTTCACCTGCAGCAGCCACATGAAACAATTTTCACCTGCAGCAACCACATGAAGCAACTTTAACCTGCAGCAACCACATGAAGCAACTTTAAACTGAAGCAACCACATGAAGCAACTTTAACCTGCAGTAGCCACATGAAGCAACTTTAGCCTGAAGCAACCACATGAAGCAACTTTCACCTGCAGCAGCCACATGAAGCAACTTTCACCTGCAGCAGCCACATGAAACAACTTTCACCTGAAGCAACCACATGAAGCAACTTTCACCTGCAGCAACCACATGAAACAATTTTCACCTGCAGCAACCACATGAAGCAACTTTAACCTGCAGCAGCCACATGAAGCAACTTTAACCTGAAGCAACCACATGAAGCAACTTTCACCTGCAGCAGCCACATGAAGCAACTTTAACCTGCAGCAACCACATGAAGCAACTTTAACCTGCAGCAGCCACATGAAACAACTTTAACCTGAAGCAAACACATGAAACAACTTTCACCTGCAGCAGCCACATGAAGCAACTTTCACCTGCAGCAACCACATGAAGCAACTTTAACCTGAAGCAACCACATGAAACAACTTTCACCTGCAGCAACCACATGAAGCAACTTTAACCTGGAGCAGCCACATGAAGCAACTTTCACCTGAAGCAACCACATGAAGCAACTTTCACCTGCAGCAGCCACATGAAGCAACTTTCACCTGCAGCAGCCACATGAAACAACTTTCACCTGAAGCAACCACATGAAGCAACTTTCACCTGCAGCAACCACATGAAACAATTTTCACCTGCAGCAACCACATGAAGCAACTTTAACCTGCAGCAGCCACATGAAGCAACTTTAACCTGAAGCAACCACATGAAGCAACTTTCACCTGCAGCAGCCACATGAAGCAACTTTAACCTGCAGCAACCACATGAAGCAACTTTAACCTGCAGCAGCCACATGAAACAACTTTAACCTGAAGCAAACACATGAAACAACTTTCACCTGCAGCAGCCACATGAAGCAACTTTCACCTGCAGCAACCACATGAAGCAACTTTAACCTGAAGCAACCACATGAAACAACTTTCACCTGCAGCAACCACATGAAGCAACTTTAACCTGGAGCAGCCACATGAAGCAACTTTCACCTGAAGCAACCACATGAAACAACTTTAACCTGGAGCAGCCACATGAAGCAACTTTAACCTGCAGCAACCACATGAAGCAACTTTAACCTGGAGCAGCTACATGAAGCAACTTTAACCTGAAGCAACCACATGAAGCAACTTTAACCTGGAGCAGCCACATGAAGCAACTTTCACCTGAAGCAACCACATGAAACAACTTTAACCTGGAGCAGCCACATGAAGCAACTTTAACCTGCAGCAGCCACATGAAGAAACTTTCACCTGCAGCAACCACATGAAGCAACTTTCACCTGCAGCAACCACATGAAACAACTTTAACCTGCAGCAGCCACATGGAGCAACTTTAACCTGAAGCAACCACATGAAGCAACTTTAACCTGCAGTAGCCACATGAAGCAACTTTAGCCTGAAGCAACCACATGAAGCAACTTTAACCTGAAGCAACCAAATGAAGCAACTTTCACCTGCAGCAACCACATGAAACAATTTTCACCTGCAGCAACCACATGAAGCAACTTTAACCTGCAGCAGCCACATGAAGCAACTTTAACCTGAAGCAACCACATGAAGCAACTTTCACCTGCAGCAGCCACATGAAGCAACTTTAACCTGCAGCAACCACATGAAGCAACTTTAACCTGCAGCAGCCACATGAAGCAACTTTAACCTGAAGCAAACACATGAAACAACTTTCACCTGCAGCAGCCACATGAAGCAACTTTCACCTGCAGCAACCACATGAAGCAACTTTAACCTGAAGCAACCACATGAAACAACTTTCACCTGCAGCAACCACATGAAGCAACTTTAACCTGCAGCAGCCACATGAAGCAACTTTAACCTGAAGCAGCCACATGAAACAACTTTCACCTGCAGCAGCCACATGAAACAACTTTCACCTGCAGAAGCCACATGAAGCAACTTTCACCTGCAGCAGCCACATGAAACAACTTTCACCTGCAGCAGCCACATGAAACAACTTTAACCTGGAGCAACCACATGAAGCAACTTTCACCTGCAGCAATCACATGAAGCAACTTTAACCTGAAGCAACCACATGAAACAACTTTAACCTCCAGCAACCACAAGAAGCAACTTTCACCTGCAGCAGCCACATGAAGCAACTTTAGCCTGAAGCAACCACATGAAGCAACTTTCACCTGCAGCAGCCACATGAAGCAACTTTCACCTGCAGCAGCCACATGAAACAACTTTAACCTGCAGCAGCCACATGAAACAACTTTCACCTGAAGCAACCACATGAAACAACTTTCACCTGCAGCAGCCACATGAAACAATTTTCACCTGCAGCAACCACATGAAGCAACTTTAACCTGCAGCAACCACATGAAGCAACTTTAAACTGAAGCAACCACATGAAGCAACTTTAACCTGCAGTAGCCACATGAAGCAACTTTAGCCTGAAGCAACCACATGAAGCAACTTTCACCTGCAGCAGCCACATGAAGCAACTTTCACCTGCAGCAGCCACATGAAACAACTTTCACCTGAAGCAACCACATGAAGCAACTTTCACCTGCAGCAACCACATGAAACAATTTTCACCTGCAGCAACCACATGAAGCAACTTTAAACTGAAGCAACCACATGAAGCAACTTTAACCTGCAGTAGCCACATGAAGCAACTTTAGCCTGAAGCAACCACATGAAGCAACTTTCACCTGCAGCAGCCACATGAAGCAACTTTCACCTGCAGCAGCCACATGAAACAACTTTCACCTGAAGCAACCACATGAAGCAACTTTCACCTGCAGCAACCACATGAAACAATTTTCACCTGCAGCAACCACATGAAGCAACTTTAACCTGCAGCAGCCACATGAAGCAACTTTAACCTGAAGCAACCACATGAAGCAACTTTCACCTGCAGCAGCCACATGAAGCAACTTTAACCTGCAGCAACCACATGAAGCAACTTTAACCTGCAGCAGCCACATGAAACAACTTTAACCTGAAGCAAACACATGAAACAACTTTCACCTGCAGCAGCCACATGAAGCAACTTTCACCTGCAGCAACCACATGAAGCAACTTTAACCTGAAGCAACCACATGAAACAACTTTCACCTGCAGCAACCACATGAAGCAACTTTAACCTGGAGCAGCCACATGAAGCAACTTTCACCTGAAGCAACCACATGAAACAACTTTAACCTGGAGCAGCCACATGAAGCAACTTTAACCTGCAGCAACCACATGAAGCAACTTTAACCTGGAGCAGCTACATGAAGCAACTTTAACCTGAAGCAACCACATGAAGCAACTTTAACCTGAAGCAACCAAATGAAGCAACTTTCACCTGCAGCAACCACATGAAACAATTTTCACCTGCAGCAACCACATGAAGCAACTTTAACCTGCAGCAGCCACATGAAGCAACTTTAACCTGAAGCAACCACATGAAGCAACTTTAACCTGCAGTAGCCACATGAAGCAACTTTAGCCTGAAGCAACCACATGAAGCAACTTTAACCTGAAGCAACCAAATGAAGCAACTTTCACCTGCAGCAACCACATGAAACAATTTTCACCTGCAGCAACCACATGAAGCAACTTTAACCTGCAGCAGCCACATGAAGCAACTTTAACCTGAAGCAACCACATGAAGCAACTTTCACCTGCAGCAGCCACATGAAGCAACTTTAACCTGCAGCAACCACATGAAGCAACTTTAACCTGCAGCAGCCACATGAAGCAACTTTAACCTGAAGCAAACACATGAAACAACTTTCACCTGCAGCAGCCACATGAAGCAACTTTCACCTGCAGCAACCACATGAAGCAACTTTAACCTGCAGCAGCCACATGAAGCAACTTTAACCTGAAGCAGCCACATGAAACAACTTTCACCTGCAGCAGCCACATGAAACAACTTTCACCTGCAGAAGCCACATGAAGCAACTTTCACCTGCAGCAGCCACATGAAACAACTTTCACCTGCAGCAGCCACATGAAACAACTTTAACCTGGAGCAACCACATGAAGCAACTTTCACCTGCAGCAATCACATGAAGCAACTTTAACCTGAAGCAACCACATGAAACAACTTTAACCTCCAGCAACCACAAGAAGCAACTTTCACCTGCAGCAGCCACATGAAGCAACTTTAGCCTGAAGCAACCACATGAAGCAACTTTCACCTGCAGCAGCCACATGAAGCAACTTTCACCTGCAGCAGCCACATGAAACAACTTTAACCTGCAGCAGCCACATGAAACAACTTTCACCTGAAGCAACCACATGAAACAACTTTCACCTGCAGCAGCCACATGAAACAATTTTCACCTGCAGCAACCACATGAAGCAACTTTAACCTGCAGCAACCACATGAAGCAACTTTAACCTGAAGCAACCACATGAAGCAACTTTAACCTGCAGTAGCCACATGAAGCAACTTTAGCCTGAAGCAACCACATGAAGCAACTTTCACCTGCAGCAGCCACATGAAGCAACTTTCACCTGCAGCAGCCACATGAAACAACTTTCACCTGAAGCAACCACATGAAGCAACTTTCACCTGCAGCAACCACATGAAACAATTTTCACCTGCAGCAACCACATGAAGCAACTTTAACCTGCAGCAGCCACATGAAGCAACTTTAACCTGAAGCAACCACATGAAGCAACTTTCACCTGCAGCAGCCACATGAAGCAACTTTAACCTGCAGCAACCACATGAAGCAACTTTAACCTGCAGCAGCCACATGAAACAACTTTAACCTGAAGCAAACACATGAAACAACTTTCACCTGCAGCAGCCACATGAAGCAACTTTCACCTGCAGCAACCACATGAAGCAACTTTAACCTGAAGCAACCACATGAAACAACTTTCACCTGCAGCAACCACATGAAGCAACTTTAACCTGGAGCAGCCACATGAAGCAACTTTCACCTGAAGCAACCACATGAAACAACTTTAACCTGGAGCAGCCACATGAAGCAACTTTAACCTGCAGCAACCACATGAAGCAACTTTAACCTGGAGCAGCTACATGAAGCAACTTTAACCTGAAGCAACCACATGAAGCAACTTTAACCTGAAGCAACCAAATGAAGCAACTTTCACCTGCAGCAACCACATGAAACAATTTTCACCTGCAGCAACCACATGAAGCAACTTTAACCTGCAGCAGCCACATGAAGCAACTTTAACCTGAAGCAACCACATGAAGCAACTTTCACCTGCAGCAACCACATGAAGCAACTTTAACCTGCAGCAGCCACATGAAGCAACTTTAACCTGAAGCAACCACATGAAACAACTTTAACCTGCAGCAGCCACATGAAACAACTTTCACCTGCAGCAGCCACATGAAACAACTTTCACCTGCAGGAGCCACATGAAACAACTTTCACCTGCAGCAGCCACATGAAACAACTTTCACCTGCAGCAGCCACATGAAACAACTTTCACCTGCAGAAGCCACATGAAGCAACTTTCACCTGCAGCAGCCACATGAAACAACTTTCACCTGCAGCAGCCACATGAAACAACTTTAACCTGGAGCAACCACATGAAGCAACTTTCACCTGCAGCAACCACATGAAGCAACTTTAACCTGAAGCAACCACATGAAACAACTTTCACCTGCAGCAACCACATGAAGCAACTTTAACCTGAAGCAACCAAATGAAGCAACTTTCACCTGCAGCAACCACATGAAACAATTTTCACCTGCAGCAACCACATGAAGCAACTTTAACCTGCAGCAGCCACATGAAGCAACTTTAACCTGAAGCAACCACATGAAGCAACTTTAACCTGCAGTAGCCACATGAAGCAACTTTAGCCTGAAGCAACCACATGAAGCAACTTTAACCTGAAGCAACCAAATGAAGCAACTTTCACCTGCAGCAACCACATGAAACAATTTTCACCTGCAGCAACCACATGAAGCAACTTTAACCTGCAGCAGCCACATGAAGCAACTTTAACCTGAAGCAACCACATGAAGCAACTTTCACCTGCAGCAACCACATGAAGCAACTTTAACCTGCAGCAGCCACATGAAGCAACTTTAACCTGAAGCAACCACATGAAACAACTTTAACCTGCAGCAGCCACATGAAACAACTTTCACCTGCAGCAGCCACATGAAACAACTTTCACCTGCAGGAGCCACATGAAACAACTTTCACCTGCAGCAGCCACATGAAACAACTTTCACCTGCAGCAGCCACATGAAACAACTTTAACCTGAAGCAGCCACATGAAGCAACTTTAACCTGCAGTAGCCACATGAAGCAACTTTAGCCTGAAGCAACCACATGAAGCAACTTTCACCTGCAGCAGCCACATGAAGCAACTTTCACCTGCAGCAGCCACATGAAACAACTTTCACCTGAAGCAACCACATGAAGCAACTTTCACCTGCAGCAACCACATGAAACAATTTTCACCTGCAGCAACCACATGAAGCAACTTTAACCTGCAGCAGCCACATGAAGCAACTTTAACCTGAAGCAACCACATGAAGCAACTTTCACCTGCAGCAGCCACATGAAGCAACTTTAACCTGCAGCAACCACATGAAGCAACTTTAACCTGCAGCAGCCACATGAAACAACTTTAACCTGAAGCAAACACATGAAACAACTTTCACCTGCAGCAGCCACATGAAGCAACTTTCACCTGCAGCAACCACATGAAGCAACTTTAACCTGAAGCAACCACATGAAACAACTTTCACCTGCAGCAACCACATGAAGCAACTTTAACCTGGAGCAGCCACATGAAGCAACTTTCACCTGAAGCAACCACATGAAACAACTTTAACCTGGAGCAGCCACATGAAGCAACTTTAACCTGCAGCAACCACATGAAGCAACTTTAACCTGGAGCAGCTACATGAAGCAACTTTAACCTGAAGCAACCACATGAAGCAACTTTAACCTGAAGCAACCAAATGAAGCAACTTTCACCTGCAGCAACCACATGAAACAATTTTCACCTGCAGCAACCACATGAAGCAACTTTAACCTGCAGCAGCCACATGAAGCAACTTTAACCTGAAGCAACCACATGAAGCAACTTTCACCTGCAGCAACCACATGAAGCAACTTTAACCTGCAGCAGCCACATGAAGCAACTTTAACCTGAAGCAACCACATGAAACAACTTTAACCTGCAGCAGCCACATGAAACAACTTTCACCTGCAGCAGCCACATGAAACAACTTTCACCTGCAGGAGCCACATGAAACAACTTTCACCTGCAGCAGCCACATGAAACAACTTTCACCTGCAGCAGCCACATGAAACAACTTTCACCTGCAGAAGCCACATGAAGCAACTTTCACCTGCAGCAGCCACATGAAACAACTTTCACCTGCAGCAGCCACATGAAACAACTTTAACCTGGAGCAACCACATGAAGCAACTTTCACCTGCAGCAACCACATGAAGCAACTTTAACCTGAAGCAACCACATGAAACAACTTTCACCTGCAGCAACCACATGAAGCAACTTTAACCTGAAGCAACCAAATGAAGCAACTTTCACCTGCAGCAACCACATGAAACAATTTTCACCTGCAGCAACCACATGAAGCAACTTTAACCTGCAGCAGCCACATGAAGCAACTTTAACCTGAAGCAACCACATGAAGCAACTTTAACCTGCAGTAGCCACATGAAGCAACTTTAGCCTGAAGCAACCACATGAAGCAACTTTAACCTGAAGCAACCAAATGAAGCAACTTTCACCTGCAGCAACCACATGAAACAATTTTCACCTGCAGCAACCACATGAAGCAACTTTAACCTGCAGCAGCCACATGAAGCAACTTTAACCTGAAGCAACCACATGAAGCAACTTTCACCTGCAGCAACCACATGAAGCAACTTTAACCTGCAGCAGCCACATGAAGCAACTTTAACCTGAAGCAACCACATGAAACAACTTTAACCTGCAGCAGCCACATGAAACAACTTTCACCTGCAGCAGCCACATGAAACAACTTTCACCTGCAGGAGCCACATGAAACAACTTTCACCTGCAGCAGCCACATGAAACAACTTTCACCTGCAGCAGCCACATGAAACAACTTTCACCTGCAGAAGCCACATGAAGCAACTTTCACCTGCAGCAGCCACATGAAACAACTTTCACCTGCAGCAGCCACATGAAACAACTTTAACCTGGAGCAACCACATGAAGCAACTTTCACCTGCAGCAATCACATGAAGCAACTTTAACCTGAAGCAACCACATGAAACAACTTTAACCTCCAGCAACCACAAGAAGCAACTTTCACCTGCAGCAGCCACATGAAACAACTTTCACCTGGAGCAACCACATGAAGCAACTTTCACCTGCAGCAACCACATGAAGCAACTTTCACCTGCAGCAGCCACATGAAACAACTTTCACCTGCAGCAGCCACATGAAACAACTTTCACCTGAAGCAACCACATGAAGCAACTTTCACCTGCAGCAACCACATGAAACAATTTTCACCTGCAGCAACCACATGAAGCAACTTTAACCTGCAGCAGCCACATGAAGCAACTTTAACCTGAAGCAACCACATGAAGCAACTTTCACCTGCAGCAGCCACATGAAGCAACTTTAACCTGCAGCAACCACATGAAGCAACTTTAACCTGCAGCAGCCACATGAAGCAACTTTAACCTGAAGCAAACACATGAAACAACTTTCACCTGCAGCAGCCACATGAAGCAACTTTCACCTGCAGCAACCACATGAAGCAACTTTAACCTGAAGCAACCACATGAAACAACTTTCACCTGCAGCAACCACATGAAGCAACTTTAACCTGGAGCAGCCACATGAAGCAACTTTCACCTGAAGCAACCACATGAAACAACTTTAACCTGGAGCAGCCACATGAAGCAACTTTAACCTGAAGCAACCACATGAAACAACTTTCACCTGCAGCAACCACATGAAGCAACTTTAACCTGGAGCAGCCACATGAAGCAACTTTCACCTGAAGCAACCACATGAAACAACTTTAACCTGGAGCAGCCACATGAAGCAACTTTAACCTGCAGCAGCCACATGAAGAAACTTTCACCTGCAGCAACCACATGAAGCAACTTTCACCTGCAGCAACCACATGAAACAACTTTAACCTGCAGCAGCCACATGGAGCAACTTTAACCTGAAGCAACCACATGAAGCAACTTTAACCTGCAGTAGCCACATGAAGCAACTTTAGCCTGAAGCAACCACATGAAGCAACTTTAACCTGAAGCAACCAAATGAAGCAACTTTCACCTGCAGCAACCACATGAAACAATTTTCACCTGCAGCAGCCACATGAAACAACTTTCACCTGAAGCAACCACATGAAGCAACTTTCACCTGCAGCAACCACATGAAACAAT
This sequence comes from Blennius ocellaris, assembly GCF_963422515.1. Classification (NCBI taxonomy): domain Eukaryota; kingdom Metazoa; phylum Chordata; class Actinopteri; order Blenniiformes; family Blenniidae; genus Blennius; species Blennius ocellaris. Next base: position 936,094 of record NC_137672.1, on the reverse strand, counting down.
TTTCACCTGCAGCAACCACATGAAGCAACTTTAACCTGCAGCAGCCACATGAAGCAACTTTAACCTGAAGCAACCACATGAAGCAACTTTCACCTGCAGCAGCCACATGAAGCAACTTTAACCTGCAGCAACCACATGAAGCAACTTTAACCTGCAGCAGCCACATGAAGCAACTTTAACCTGAAGCAAACACATGAAACAACTTTCACCTGCAGCAGCCACATGAAGCAACTTTCACCTGCAGCAACCACATGAAACAACTTTCACCTGCAGCAACCACATGAAGCAACTTTAACCTGGAGCAGCCACATGAAGCAACTTTCACCTGAAGCAACCACATGAAACAACTTTAACCTGGAGCAGCCACATGAAGCAACTTTAACCTGAAGCAACCACATGAAACAACTTTCACCTGCAGCAACCACATGAAGCAACTTTAACCTGGAGCAGCCACATGAAGCAACTTTCACCTGAAGCAACCACATGAAACAACTTTAACCTGGAGCAGCCACATGAAGCAACTTTAACCTGCAGCAGCCACATGAAGAAACTTTCACCTGCAGCAACCACATGAAGCAACTTTCACCTGCAGCAACCACATGAAACAACTTTAACCTGCAGCAGCCACATGGAGCAACTTTAACCTGAAGCAACCACATGAAGCAACTTTAACCTGCAGTAGCCACATGAAGCAACTTTAGCCTGAAGCAACCACATGAAGCAACTTTAACCTGAAGCAACCAAATGAAGCAACTTTCACCTGCAGCAACCACATGAAACAATTTTCACCTGCAGCAACCACATGAAGCAACTTTAACCTGCAGCAGCCACATGAAGCAACTTTAACCTGAAGCAACCACATGAAGCAACTTTCACCTGCAGCAGCCACATGAAGCAACTTTAACCTGCAGCAACCACATGAAGCAACTTTAACCTGCAGCAGCCACATGAAGCAACTTTAACCTGAAGCAAACACATGAAACAACTTTCACCTGCAGCAGCCACATGAAGCAACTTTCACCTGCAGCAACCACATGAAGCAACTTTAACCTGAAGCAACCACATGAAACAACTTTCACCTGCAGCAACCACATGAAGCAACTTTAACCTGGAGCAGCCACATGAAGCAACTTTCACCTGAAGCAACCACATGAAACAACTTTAACCTGGAGCAGCCACATGAAGCAACTTTAACCTGCAGCAACCACATGAAGCAACTTTAACCTGGAGCAGCCACATGAAGCAACTTTAACCTGAAGCAACCACATGAAGCAACTTTAACCTGAAGCAACCAAATGAAGCAACTTTCACCTGCAGCAACCACATGAAACAATTTTCACCTGCAGCAAGCACATGAAGCAACTTTAACCTGCAGCAGCCACATGAAGCAACTTTAACCTGAAGCAACCACATGAAGCAACTTTCACCTGCAGCAACCACATGAAGCAACTTTAACCTGCAGCAGCCACATGAAGCAACTTTAACCTGAAGCAGCCACATGAAACAACTTTCACCTGCAGCAGCCACATGAAACAACTTTCACCTGCAGAAGCCACATGAAGCAACTTTCACCTGCAGCAGCCACATGAAACAACTTTCACCTGCAGCAGCCACATGAAACAACTTTAACCTGGAGCAACCACATGAAGCAACTTTCACCTGCAGCAATCACATGAAGCAACTTTAACCTGAAGCAACCACATGAAACAACTTTAACCTCCAGCAACCACAAGAAGCAACTTTCACCTGCAGCAGCCACATGAAGCAACTTTAGCCTGAAGCAACCACATGAAGCAACTTTCACCTGCAGCAGCCACATGAAGCAACTTTCACCTGCAGCAGCCACATGAAACAACTTTAACCTGCAGCAGCCACATGAAACAACTTTCACCTGAAGCAACCACATGAAACAACTTTCACCTGCAGCAACCACATGAAGCAACTTTAACCTGGAGCAGCCACATGAAGCAACTTTCACCTGAAGCAACCACATGAAACAACTTTAACCTGGAGCAGCCACATGAAGCAACTTTAACCTGAAGCAACCACATGAAACAACTTTCACCTGCAGCAACCACATGAAGCAACTTTAACCTGGAGCAGCCACATGAAGCAACTTTCACCTGAAGCAACCACATGAAACAACTTTAACCTGGAGCAGCCACATGAAGCAACTTTAACCTGCAGCAGCCACATGAAGAAACTTTCACCTGCAGCAACCACATGAAGCAACTTTCACCTGCAGCAACCACATGAAACAACTTTAACCTGCAGCAGCCACATGGAGCAACTTTAACCTGAAGCAACCACATGAAGCAACTTTAACCTGCAGTAGCCACATGAAGCAACTTTAGCCTGAAGCAACCACATGAAGCAACTTTAACCTGAAGCAACCAAATGAAGCAACTTTCACCTGCAGCAACCACATGAAACAATTTTCACCTGCAGCAACCACATGAAGCAACTTTAACCTGCAGCAGCCACATGAAGCAACTTTAACCTGAAGCAACCACATGAAGCAACTTTCACCTGCAGCAGCCACATGAAGCAACTTTAACCTGCAGCAACCACATGAAGCAACTTTAACCTGCAGCAGCCACATGAAGCAACTTTAACCTGAAGCAAACACATGAAACAACTTTCACCTGCAGCAGCCACATGAAGCAACTTTCACCTGCAGCAACCACATGAAGCAACTTTAACCTGAAGCAACCACATGAAACAACTTTCACCTGCAGCAACCACATGAAGCAACTTTAACCTGGAGCAGCCACATGAAGCAACTTTCACCTGAAGCAACCACATGAAACAACTTTAACCTGGAGCAGCCACATGAAGCAACTTTAACCTGCAGCAACCACATGAAGCAACTTTAACCTGGAGCAGCCACATGAAGCAACTTTAACCTGAAGCAACCACATGAAGCAACTTTAACCTGAAGCAACCAAATGAAGCAACTTTCACCTGCAGCAACCACATGAAACAATTTTCACCTGCAGCAAGCACATGAAGCAACTTCAACCTGCAGCAGCCACATGAAGCAACTTTAACCTGAAGCAACCACATGAAGCAACTTTCACCTGCAGCAACCACATGAAGCAACTTTAACCTGCAGCAGCCACATGAAGCAACTTTAACCTGAAGCAGCCACATGAAACAACTTTCACCTGCAGCAGCCACATGAAACAACTTTAACCTGGAGCAACCACATGAAGCAACTTTCACCTGCAGCAATCACATGAAGCAACTTTAACCTGAAGCAACCACATGAAACAACTTTAACCTCCAGCAACCACAAGAAGCAACTTTCACCTGCAGCAGCCACATGAAGCAACTTTAGCCTGAAGCAACCACATGAAGCAACTTTCACCTGCAGCAGCCACATGAAGCAACTTTCACCTGCAGCAGCCACATGAAACAACTTTAACCTGCAGCAGCCACATGAAACAACTTTCACCTGAAGCAACCACATGAAACAACTTTCACCTGCAGCAGCCACATGAAACAATTTTCACCTGCAGCAACCACATGAAGCAACTTTAACCTGCAGCAACCACATGAAGCAACTTTAAACTGAAGCAACCACATGAAGCAACTTTAACCTGCAGTAGCCACATGAAGCAACTTTAGCCTGAAGCAACCACATGAAGCAACTTTCACCTGCAGCAGCCACATGAAGCAACTTTCACCTGCAGCAGCCACATGAAACAACTTTCACCTGAAGCAACCACATGAAGCAACTTTCACCTGCAGCAACCACATGAAACAATTTTCACCTGCAGCAACCACATGAAGCAACTTTAACCTGCAGCAGCCACATGAAGCAACTTTAACCTGAAGCAACCACATGAAGCAACTTTCACCTGCAGCAGCCACATGAAGCAACTTTAACCTGCAGCAACCACATGAAGCAACTTTAACCTGCAGCAGCCACATGAAACAACTTTAACCTGAAGCAAACACATGAAACAACTTTCACCTGCAGCAGCCACATGAAGCAACTTTCACCTGCAGCAACCACATGAAGCAACTTTAACCTGAAGCAACCACATGAAACAACTTTCACCTGCAGCAACCACATGAAGCAACTTTAACCTGGAGCAGCCACATGAAGCAACTTTCACCTGAAGCAACCACATGAAACAACTTTAACCTGGAGCAGCCACATGAAGCAACTTTAACCTGCAGCAACCACATGAAGCAACTTTAACCTGGAGCAGCTACATGAAGCAACTTTAACCTGAAGCAACCACATGAAGCAACTTTAACCTGAAGCAACCAAATGAAGCAACTTTCACCTGCAGCAACCACATGAAACAATTTTCACCTGCAGCAACCACATGAAGCAACTTTAACCTGCAGCAGCCACATGAAGCAACTTTAACCTGAAGCAACCACATGAAGCAACTTTAACCTGCAGTAGCCACATGAAGCAACTTTAGCCTGAAGCAACCACATGAAGCAACTTTAACCTGAAGCAACCAAATGAAGCAACTTTCACCTGCAGCAACCACATGAAACAATTTTCACCTGCAGCAACCACATGAAGCAACTTTAACCTGCAGCAGCCACATGAAGCAACTTTAACCTGAAGCAACCACATGAAGCAACTTTCACCTGCAGCAGCCACATGAAGCAACTTTAACCTGCAGCAACCACATGAAGCAACTTTAACCTGCAGCAGCCACATGAAGCAACTTTAACCTGAAGCAAACACATGAAACAACTTTCACCTGCAGCAGCCACATGAAGCAACTTTCACCTGCAGCAACCACATGAAGCAACTTTAACCTGCAGCAGCCACATGAAGCAACTTTAACCTGAAGCAGCCACATGAAACAACTTTCACCTGCAGCAGCCACATGAAACAACTTTCACCTGCAGAAGCCACATGAAGCAACTTTCACCTGCAGCAGCCACATGAAACAACTTTCACCTGCAGCAGCCACATGAAACAACTTTAACCTGGAGCAACCACATGAAGCAACTTTCACCTGCAGCAATCACATGAAGCAACTTTAACCTGAAGCAACCACATGAAACAACTTTAACCTCCAGCAACCACAAGAAGCAACTTTCACCTGCAGCAGCCACATGAAGCAACTTTAGCCTGAAGCAACCACATGAAGCAACTTTCACCTGCAGCAGCCACATGAAGCAACTTTCACCTGCAGCAGCCACATGAAACAACTTTAACCTGCAGCAGCCACATGAAACAACTTTCACCTGAAGCAACCACATGAAACAACTTTCACCTGCAGCAGCCACATGAAACAATTTTCACCTGCAGCAACCACATGAAGCAACTTTAACCTGCAGCAACCACATGAAGCAACTTTAACCTGAAGCAACCACATGAAGCAACTTTAACCTGCAGTAGCCACATGAAGCAACTTTAGCCTGAAGCAACCACATGAAGCAACTTTCACCTGCAGCAGCCACATGAAGCAACTTTCACCTGCAGCAGCCACATGAAACAACTTTCACCTGAAGCAACCACATGAAGCAACTTTCACCTGCAGCAACCACATGAAACAATTTTCACCTGCAGCAACCACATGAAGCAACTTTAACCTGCAGCAGCCACATGAAGCAACTTTAACCTGAAGCAACCACATGAAGCAACTTTCACCTGCAGCAGCCACATGAAGCAACTTTAACCTGCAGCAACCACATGAAGCAACTTTAACCTGCAGCAGCCACATGAAACAACTTTAACCTGAAGCAAACACATGAAACAACTTTCACCTGCAGCAGCCACATGAAGCAACTTTCACCTGCAGCAACCACATGAAGCAACTTTAACCTGAAGCAACCACATGAAACAACTTTCACCTGCAGCAACCACATGAAGCAACTTTAACCTGGAGCAGCCACATGAAGCAACTTTCACCTGAAGCAACCACATGAAACAACTTTAACCTGGAGCAGCCACATGAAGCAACTTTAACCTGCAGCAACCACATGAAGCAACTTTAACCTGGAGCAGCTACATGAAGCAACTTTAACCTGAAGCAACCACATGAAGCAACTTTAACCTGGAGCAGCCACATGAAGCAACTTTCACCTGAAGCAACCACATGAAACAACTTTAACCTGGAGCAGCCACATGAAGCAACTTTAACCTGCAGCAGCCACATGAAGAAACTTTCACCTGCAGCAACCACATGAAGCAACTTTCACCTGCAGCAACCACATGAAACAACTTTAACCTGCAGCAGCCACATGGAGCAACTTTAACCTGAAGCAACCACATGAAGCAACTTTAACCTGCAGTAGCCACATGAAGCAACTTTAGCCTGAAGCAACCACATGAAGCAACTTTAACCTGAAGCAACCAAATGAAGCAACTTTCACCTGCAGCAACCACATGAAACAATTTTCACCTGCAGCAACCACATGAAGCAACTTTAACCTGCAGCAGCCACATGAAGCAACTTTAACCTGAAGCAACCACATGAAGCAACTTTCACCTGCAGCAGCCACATGAAGCAACTTTAACCTGCAGCAACCACATGAAGCAACTTTAACCTGCAGCAGCCACATGAAGCAACTTTAACCTGAAGCAAACACATGAAACAACTTTCACCTGCAGCAGCCACATGAAGCAACTTTCACCTGCAGCAACCACATGAAGCAACTTTAACCTGAAGCAACCACATGAAACAACTTTCACCTGCAGCAACCACATGAAGCAACTTTAACCTGGAGCAGCCACATGAAGCAACTTTCACCTGAAGCAACCACATGAAACAACTTTAACCTGGAGCAGCCACATGAAGCAACTTTAACCTGCAGCAACCACATGAAGCAACTTTAACCTGGAGCAGCCACATGAAGCAACTTTAACCTGAAGCAACCACATGAAGCAACTTTAACCTGAAGCAACCAAATGAAGCAACTTTCACCTGCAGCAACCACATGAAACAATTTTCACCTGCAGCAAGCACATGAAGCAACTTTAACCTGCAGCAGCCACATGAAGCAACTTTAACCTGAAGCAACCACATGAAGCAACTTTCACCTGCAGCAACCACATGAAGCAACTTTAACCTGCAGCAGCCACATGAAGCAACTTTAACCTGAAGCAGCCACATGAAACAACTTTCACCTGCAGCAGCCACATGAAACAACTTTCACCTGCAGAAGCCACATGAAGCAACTTTCACCTGCAGCAGCCACATGAAACAACTTTCACCTGCAGCAGCCACATGAAACAACTTTAACCTGGAGCAACCACATGAAGCAACTTTCACCTGCAGCAATCACATGAAGCAACTTTAACCTGAAGCAACCACATGAAACAACTTTAACCTCCAGCAACCACAAGAAGCAACTTTCACCTGCAGCAGCCACATGAAGCAACTTTAGCCTGAAGCAACCACATGAAGCAACTTTCACCTGCAGCAGCCACATGAAGCAACTTTCACCTGCAGCAGCCACATGAAACAACTTTAACCTGCAGCAGCCACATGAAACAACTTTCACCTGAAGCAACCACATGAAACAACTTTCACCTGCAGCAGCCACATGAAACAATTTTCACCTGCAGCAACCACATGAAGCAACTTTAACCTGCAGCAACCACATGAAGCAACTTTAAACTGAAGCAACCACATGAAGCAACTTTAACCTGCAGTAGCCACATGAAGCAACTTTAGCCTGAAGCAACCACATGAAACAACTTTCACCTGCAGCAGCCACATGAAGCAACTTTCACCTGCAGCAACCACATGAAGCAACTTTAACCTGCAGCAGCCACATGAAGCAACTTTAACCTGAAGCAGCCACATGAAACAACTTTCACCTGCAGCAGCCACATGAAACAACTTTCACCTGCAGAAGCCACATGAAGCAACTTTCACCTGCAGCAGCCACATGAAACAACTTTCACCTGCAGCAGCCACATGAAACAACTTTAACCTGGAGCAACCACATGAAGCAACTTTCACCTGCAGCAATCACATGAAGCAACTTTAACCTGAAGCAACCACATGAAACAACTTTAACCTCCAGCAACCACAAGAAGCAACTTTCACCTGCAGCAGCCACATGAAGCAACTTTAGCCTGAAGCAACCACATGAAGCAACTTTCACCTGCAGCAGCCACATGAAGCAACTTTCACCTGCAGCAGCCACATGAAACAACTTTAACCTGCAGCAGCCACATGAAACAACTTTCACCTGAAGCAACCACATGAAACAACTTTCACCTGCAGCAGCCACATGAAACAATTTTCACCTGCAGCAACCACATGAAGCAACTTTAACCTGCAGCAACCACATGAAGCAACTTTAACCTGAAGCAACCACATGAAGCAACTTTAACCTGCAGTAGCCACATGAAGCAACTTTAGCCTGAAGCAACCACATGAAGCAACTTTCACCTGCAGCAGCCACATGAAGCAACTTTCACCTGCAGCAGCCACATGAAACAACTTTCACCTGAAGCAACCACATGAAGCAACTTTCACCTGCAGCAACCACATGAAACAATTTTCACCTGCAGCAACCACATGAAGCAACTTTAACCTGCAGCAGCCACATGAAGCAACTTTAACCTGAAGCAACCACATGAAGCAACTTTCACCTGCAGCAGCCACATGAAGCAACTTTAACCTGCAGCAACCACATGAAGCAACTTTAACCTGCAGCAGCCACATGAAACAACTTTAACCTGAAGCAAACACATGAAACAACTTTCACCTGCAGCAGCCACATGAAGCAACTTTCACCTGCAGCAACCACATGAAGCAACTTTAACCTGAAGCAACCACATGAAACAACTTTCACCTGCAGCAACCACATGAAGCAACTTTAACCTGGAGCAGCCACATGAAGCAACTTTCACCTGAAGCAACCACATGAAACAACTTTAACCTGGAGCAGCCACATGAAGCAACTTTAACCTGCAGCAACCACATGAAGCAACTTTAACCTGGAGCAGCTACATGAAGCAACTTTAACCTGAAGCAACCACATGAAGCAACTTTAACCTGAAGCAACCAAATGAAGCAACTTTCACCTGCAGCAACCACATGAAACAATTTTCACCTGCAGCAACCACATGAAGCAACTTTAACCTGCAGCAGCCACATGAAGCAACTTTAACCTGAAGCAACCACATGAAGCAACTTTCACCTGCAGCAACCACATGAAGCAACTTTAACCTGCAGCAGCCACATGAAGCAACTTTAACCTGAAGCAACCACATGAAACAACTTTAACCTGCAGCAGCCACATGAAACAACTTTCACCTGCAGCAGCCACATGAAACAACTTTCACCTGCAGGAGCCACATGAAACAACTTTCACCTGCAGCAGCCACATGAAACAACTTTCACCTGCAGCAGCCACATGAAACAACTTTCACCTGCAGAAGCCACATGAAGCAACTTTCACCTGCAGCAGCCACATGAAACAACTTTCACCTGCAGCAGCCACATGAAACAACTTTAACCTGGAGCAACCACATGAAGCAACTTTCACCTGCAGCAATCACATGAAGCAACTTTAACCTGAAGCAACCACATGAAACAACTTTAACCTCCAGCAACCACAAGAAGCAACTTTCACCTGCAGCAGCCACATGAAACAACTTTCACCTGGAGCAACCACATGAAGCAACTTTCACCTGCAGCAACCACATGAAGCAACTTTCACCTGCAGCAGCCACATGAAACAACTTTCACCTGCAGCAGCCACATGAAACAACTTTCACCTGAAGCAACCACATGAAGCAACTTTCACCTGCAGCAACCACATGAAGCAACTTTAACCTGCAGCAGCCACATGAAGCAACTTTAACCTGAAGCAGCCACATGAAACAACTTTCACCTGCAGCAGCCACATGAAACAACTTTAACCTGGAGCAACCACATGAAGCAACTTTCACCTGCAGCAATCACATGAAGCAACTTTAACCTGAAGCAACCACATGAAACAACTTTAACCTCCAGCAACCACAAGAAGCAACTTTCACCTGCAGCAGCCACATGAAGCAACTTTAGCCTGAAGCAACCACATGAAGCAACTTTCACCTGCAGCAGCCACATGAAGCAACTTTCACCTGCAGCAGCCACATGAAACAACTTTAACCTGCAGCAGCCACATGAAACAACTTTCACCTGAAGCAACCACATGAAACAACTTTCACCTGCAGCAGCCACATGAAACAATTTTCACCTGCAGCAACCACATGAAGCAACTTTAACCTGCAGCAACCACATGAAGCAACTTTAAACTGAAGCAACCACATGAAGCAACTTTAACCTGCAGTAGCCACATGAAGCAACTTTAGCCTGAAGCAACCACATGAAGCAACTTTCACCTGCAGCAGCCACATGAAGCAACTTTCACCTGCAGCAGCCACATGAAACAACTTTCACCTGAAGCAACCACATGAAGCAACTTTCACCTGCAGCAACCACATGAAACAATTTTCACCTGCAGCAACCACATGAAGCAACTTTAACCTGCAGCAGCCACATGAAGCAACTTTAACCTGAAGCAACCACATGAAGCAACTTTCACCTGCAGCAGCCACATGAAGCAACTTTAACCTGCAGCAACCACATGAAGCAACTTTAACCTGCAGCAGCCACATGAAACAACTTTAACCTGAAGCAAACACATGAAACAACTTTCACCTGCAGCAGCCACATGAAGCAACTTTCACCTGCAGCAACCACATGAAGCAACTTTAACCTGAAGCAACCACATGAAACAACTTTCACCTGCAGCAACCACATGAAGCAACTTTAACCTGGAGCAGCCACATGAAGCAACTTTCAACTGAAGCAACCACATGAAACAACTTTAACCTGGAGCAGCCACATGAAGCAACTTTAACCTGCAGCAACCACATGAAGCAACTTTAACCTGGAGCAGCTACATGAAGCAACTTTAACCTGAAGCAACCACATGAAGCAACTTTAACCTGAAGCAACCAAATGAAGCAACTTTCACCTGCAGCAACCACATGAAACAATTTTCACCTGCAGCAACCACATGAAGCAACTTTAACCTGCAGCAGCCACATGAAGCAACTTTAACCTGAAGCAACCACATGAAGCAACTTTAACCTGCAGTAGCCACATGAAGCAACTTTAGCCTGAAGCAACCACATGAAGCAACTTTAACCTGAAGCAACCAAATGAAGCAACTTTCACCTGCAGCAACCACATGAAACAATTTTCACCTGCAGCAACCACATGAAGCAACTTTAACCTGCAGCAGCCACATGAAGCAACTTTAACCTGAAGCAACCACATGAAGCAACTTTCACCTGCAGCAGCCACATGAAGCAACTTTAACCTGCAGCAACCACATGAAGCAACTTTAACCTGCAGCAGCCACATGAAGCAACTTTAACCTGAAGCAAACACATGAAACAACTTTCACCTGCAGCAGCCACATGAAGCAACTTTCACCTGCAGCAACCACATGAAGCAACTTTAACCTGCAGCAGCCACATGAAGCAACTTTAACCTGAAGCAGCCACATGAAACAACTTTCACCTGCAGCAGCCACATGAAACAACTTTCACCTGCAGAAGCCACATGAAGCAACTTTCACCTGCAGCAGCCACATGAAACAACTTTCACCTGCAGCAGCCACATGAAACAACTTTAACCTGGAGCAACCACATGAAGCAACTTTCACCTGCAGCAATCACATGAAGCAACTTTAACCTGAAGCAACCACATGAAACAACTTTAACCTCCAGCAACCACAAGAAGCAACTTTCACCTGCAGCAGCCACATGAAGCAACTTTAGCCTGAAGCAACCACATGAAGCAACTTTCACCTGCAGCAGCCACATGAAGCAACTTTCACCTGCAGCAGCCACATGAAACAACTTTAACCTGCAGCAGCCACATGAAACAACTTTCACCTGAAGCAACCACATGAAACAACTTTCACCTGCAGCAGCCACATGAAACAATTTTCACCTGCAGCAACCACATGAAGCAACTTTAACCTGCAGCAACCACATGAAGCAACTTTAACCTGAAGCAACCACATGAAGCAACTTTAACCTGCAGTAGCCACATGAAGCAACTTTAGCCTGAAGCAACCACATGAAGCAACTTTCACCTGCAGCAGCCACATGAAGCAACTTTCACCTGCAGCAGCCACATGAAACAACTTTCACCTGAAGCAACCACATGAAGCAACTTTCACCTGCAGCAACCACATGAAACAATTTTCACCTGCAGCAACCACATGAAGCAACTTTAACCTGCAGCAGCCACATGAAGCAACTTTAACCTGAAGCAACCACATGAAGCAACTTTCACCTGCAGCAGCCACATGAAGCAACTTTAACCTGCAGCAACCACATGAAGCAACTTTAACCTGCAGCAGCCACATGAAACAACTTTAACCTGAAGCAAACACATGAAACAACTTTCACCTGCAGCAGCCACATGAAGCAACTTTCACCTGCAGCAACCACATGAAGCAACTTTAACCTGAAGCAACCACATGAAACAACTTTCACCTGCAGCAACCACATGAAGCAACTTTAACCTGGAGCAGCCACATGAAGCAACTTTCACCTGAAGCAACCACATGAAACAACTTTAACCTGGAGCAGCCACATGAAGCAACTTTAACCTGCAGCAACCACATGAAGCAACTTTAACCTGGAGCAGCTACATGAAGCAACTTTAACCTGAAGCAACCACATGAAGCAACTTTAACCTGGAGCAGCCACATGAAGCAACTTTCACCTGAAGCAACCACATGAAACAACTTTAACCTGGAGCAGCCACATGAAGCAACTTTAACCTGCAGCAGCCACATGAAGAAACTTTCACCTGCAGCAACCACATGAAGCAACTTTCACCTGCAGCAACCACATGAAACAACTTTAACCTGCAGCAGCCACATGGAGCAACTTTAACCTGAAGCAACCACATGAAGCAACTTTAACCTGCAGTAGCCACATGAAGCAACTTTAGCCTGAAGCAACCACATGAAGCAACTTTAACCTGAAGCAACCAAATGAAGCAACTTTCACCTGCAGCAACCACATGAAACAATTTTCACCTGCAGCAACCACATGAAGCAACTTTAACCTGCAGCAGCCACATGAAGCAACTTTAACCTGAAGCAACCACATGAAGCAACTTTCACCTGCAGCAGCCACATGAAGCAACTTTAACCTGCAGCAACCACATGAAGCAACTTTAACCTGCAGCAGCCACATGAAGCAACTTTAACCTGAAGCAAACACATGAAACAACTTTCACCTGCAGCAGCCACATGAAGCAACTTTCACCTGCAGCAACCACATGAAGCAACTTTAACCTGAAGCAACCACATGAAACAACTTTCACCTGCAGCAACCACATGAAGCAACTTTAACCTGGAGCAGCCACATGAAGCAACTTTCACCTGAAGCAACCACATGAAACAACTTTAACCTGGAGCAGCCACATGAAGCAACTTTAACCTGCAGCAACCACATGAAGCAACTTTAACCTGGAGCAGCCACATGAAGCAACTTTAACCTGAAGCAACCACATGAAGCAACTTTAACCTGAAGCAACCAAATGAAGCAACTTTCACCTGCAGCAACCACATGAAACAATTTTCACCTGCAGCAAGCACATGAAGCAACTTTAACCTGCAGCAGCCACATGAAGCAACTTTAACCTGAAGCAACCACATGAAGCAACTTTCACCTGCAGCAACCACATGAAGCAACTTTAACCTGCAGCAGCCACATGAAGCAACTTTAACCTGAAGCAGCCACATGAAACAACTTTCACCTGCAGCAGCCACATGAAACAACTTTCACCTGCAGAAGCCACATGAAGCAACTTTCACCTGCAGCAGCCACATGAAACAACTTTCACCTGCAGCAGCCACATGAAACAACTTTAACCTGGAGCAACCACATGAAGCAACTTTCACCTGCAGCAATCACATGAAGCAACTTTAACCTGAAGCAACCACATGAAACAACTTTAACCTCCAGCAACCACAAGAAGCAACTTTCACCTGCAGCAGCCACATGAAGCAACTTTAGCCTGAAGCAACCACATGAAGCAACTTTCACCTGCAGCAGCCACATGAAGCAACTTTCACCTGCAGCAGCCACATGAAACAACTTTAACCTGCAGCAGCCACATGAAACAACTTTCACCTGAAGCAACCACATGAAACAACTTTCACCTGCAGCAGCCACATGAAACAATTTTCACCTGCAGCAACCACATGAAGCAACTTTAACCTGCAGCAACCACATGAAGCAACTTTAAACTGAAGCAACCACATGAAGCAACTTTAACCTGCAGTAGCCACATGAAGCAACTTTAGCCTGAAGCAACCACATGAAACAACTTTCACCTGCAGCAGCCACATGAAGCAACTTTCACCTGCAGCAACCACATGAAGCAACTTTAACCTGCAGCAGCCACATGAAGCAACTTTAACCTGAAGCAGCCACATGAAACAACTTTCACCTGCAGCAGCCACATGAAACAACTTTCACCTGCAGAAGCCACATGAAGCAACTTTCACCTGCAGCAGCCACATGAAACAACTTTCACCTGCAGCAGCCACATGAAACAACTTTAACCTGGAGCAACCACATGAAGCAACTTTCACCTGCAGCAATCACATGAAGCAACTTTAACCTGAAGCAACCACATGAAACAACTTTAACCTCCAGCAACCACAAGAAGCAACTTTCACCTGCAGCAGCCACATGAAGCAACTTTAGCCTGAAGCAACCACATGAAGCAACTTTCACCTGCAGCAGCCACATGAAGCAACTTTCACCTGCAGCAGCCACATGAAACAACTTTAACCTGCAGCAGCCACATGAAACAACTTTCACCTGAAGCAACCACATGAAACAACTTTCACCTGCAGCAGCCACATGAAACAATTTTCACCTGCAGCAACCACATGAAGCAACTTTAACCTGCAGCAACCACATGAAGCAACTTTAACCTGAAGCAACCACATGAAGCAACTTTAACCTGCAGTAGCCACATGAAGCAACTTTAGCCTGAAGCAACCACATGAAGCAACTTTCACCTGCAGCAGCCACATGAAGCAACTTTCACCTGCAGCAGCCACATGAAACAACTTTCACCTGAAGCAACCACATGAAGCAACTTTCACCTGCAGCAACCACATGAAACAATTTTCACCTGCAGCAACCACATGAAGCAACTTTAACCTGCAGCAGCCACATGAAGCAACTTTAACCTGAAGCAACCACATGAAGCAACTTTCACCTGCAGCAGCCACATGAAGCAACTTTAACCTGCAGCAACCACATGAAGCAACTTTAACCTGCAGCAGCCACATGAAACAACTTTAACCTGAAGCAAACACATGAAACAACTTTCACCTGCAGCAGCCACATGAAGCAACTTTCACCTGCAGCAACCACATGAAGCAACTTTAACCTGAAGCAACCACATGAAACAACTTTCACCTGCAGCAACCACATGAAGCAACTTTAACCTGGAGCAGCCACATGAAGCAACTTTCACCTGAAGCAACCACATGAAACAACTTTAACCTGGAGCAGCCACATGAAGCAACTTTAACCTGCAGCAACCACATGAAGCAACTTTAACCTGGAGCAGCTACATGAAGCAACTTTAACCTGAAGCAACCACATGAAGCAACTTTAACCTGAAGCAACCAAATGAAGCAACTTTCACCTGCAGCAACCACATGAAACAATTTTCACCTGCAGCAACCACATGAAGCAACTTTAACCTGCAGCAGCCACATGAAGCAACTTTAACCTGAAGCAACCACATGAAGCAACTTTCACCTGCAGCAACCACATGAAGCAACTTTAACCTGCAGCAGCCACATGAAGCAACTTTAACCTGAAGCAACCACATGAAACAACTTTAACCTGCAGCAGCCACATGAAACAACTTTCACCTGCAGCAGCCACATGAAACAACTTTCACCTGCAGGAGCCACATGAAACAACTTTCACCTGCAGCAGCCACATGAAACAACTTTCACCTGCAGCAGCCACATGAAACAACTTTCACCTGCAGAAGCCACATGAAGCAACTTTCACCTGCAGCAGCCACATGAAACAACTTTCACCTGCAGCAGCCACATGAAACAACTTTAACCTGGAGCAACCACATGAAGCAACTTTCACCTGCAGCAATCACATGAAGCAACTTTAACCTGAAGCAACCACATGAAACAACTTTAACCTCCAGCAACCACAAGAAGCAACTTTCACCTGCAGCAGCCACATGAAACAACTTTCACCTGGAGCAACCACATGAAGCAACTTTCACCTGCAGCAACCACATGAAGCAACTTTCACCTGCAGCAGCCACATGAAACAACTTTCACCTGCAGCAGCCACATGAAACAACTTTCACCTGAAGCAACCACATGAAGCAACTTTCACCTGCAGCAACCACATGAAACAATTTTCACCTGCAGCAACCACATGAAGCAACTTTAACCTGCAGCAGCCACATGAAGCAACTTTAACCTGAAGCAACCACATGAAGCAACTTTCACCTGCAGCAGCCACATGAAGCAACTTTAACCTGCAGCAACCACATGAAGCAACTTTAACCTGCAGCAGCCACATGAAGCAACTTTAACCTGAAGCAAACACATGAAACAACTTTCACCTGCAGCAGCCACATGAAGCAACTTTCACCTGCAGCAACCACATGAAGCAACTTTAACCTGAAGCAACCACATGAAACAACTTTCACCTGCAGCAACCACATGAAGCAACTTTAACCTGGAGCAGCCACATGAAGCAACTTTCACCTGAAGCAACCACATGAAACAACTTTAACCTGGAGCAGCCACATGAAGCAACTTTAACCTGCAGCAACCACATGAAGCAACTTTAACCTGGAGCAGCCACATGAAGCAACTTTAACCTGAAGCAACCACATGAAGCAACTTTAACCTGAAGCAACCAAATGAAGCAACTTTCACCTGCAGCAACCACATGAAACAATTTTCACCTGCAGCAACCACATGAAGCAACTTTAACCTGCAGCAGCCACATGAAGCAACTTTAACCTGAAGCAACCACATGAAGCAACTTTCACCTGCAGCAACCACATGAAGCAACTTTAACCTGCAGCAGCCACATGAAGCAACTTTAACCTGAAGCAACCACATGAAACAACTTTAACCTGCAGCAGCCACATGAAACAACTTTCACCTGCAGCAGCCACATGAAACAACTTTCACCTGCAGCAGCCACATGAAACAACTTTCACCTGCAGCAGCCACATGAAACAACTTTCACCTGCAGAAGCCACATGAAGCAACTTTCACCTGCAGCAGCCACATGAAACAACTTTCACCTGCAGCAGCCACATGAAACAACTTTAACCTGGAGCAACCACATGAAGCAACTTTCACCTGCAGCAATCACATGAAGCAACTTTAACCTGAAGCAACCACATGAAACAACTTTAACCTCCAGCAACCACAAGAAGCAACTTTCACCTGCAGCAGCCACATGAAACAACTTTAACCTGGAGCAACCACATGAAGCAACTTTCACCTGCAGCAACCACATGAAGCAACTTTCACCTGCAGCAGCCACATGAAACAACTTTCACCTGCAGCAGCCACATGAAGCAACTTTCACCTGCAGCAGCCACATGAAGCAACTTTCACCTGCAGCAGCCACATGAAACAACTTTCACCTGCAGCAGCCACATGAAACAACTTTCACCTGCAGCAGCCACATGAAACAACTTTCACCTGCAGCAGCCACATGAAACAACTTTAACCTGGAGCAACCACATGAAGCAACTTTCACCTGCAGCAACCACATGAAGCAACTTTAATCTGAAGCAACCACATGAAACAACTTTAACCTCCAGCAACCACATGAAGCAACTTTCACCTGCAGCAGCCACATGAAACAACTTTAACCTGGAGCAACCACATGAAGCAACTTTCACCTGCAGCAACCACATGAAGCAACTTTAACCTGAAGCAACCACATGAAACAACTTTCACCTGCAGCAACCACATGAAGAAACTTTCACCTGCAGCAACCACATGAAGCAACTTTCACCTGCAGCAACCACATGAAACAACTTTAACCTGCAGCAGCCACATGGAGCAACTTTAACCTGAAGCAACCACATGAAGCAACTTTAACCTGCAGTAGCCACATGAAGCAACTTTAGCCTGAAGCAACCACATGAAGCAACTTTCACCTGCAGCAGCCACATGAAGCAACTTTCACCTGCAGCAGCCACATGAAACAACTTTCACCTGCAGCAGCCACATGAAACAACTTTCACCTGAAGCAACCACATGAAACAACTTTCACCTGCAGCAGCCACATGAAGCAACTTTCACCTGCAGCAGCCACATGAAACAACTTTCACCTGCAGCAGCCACATGAAACAACTTTAACCTGAAGCAGCCACATGAAACAACTTTAACCTGGAGCAACTACATGAAGCAACTTTCACCTGCAGCAACCACATGAAGCAACTTTAACCTGGAGCAACTACATGAAGCAACTTTCACCTGGAGCAACCACATGAAGCAACTTTAACCTGAAGCAGCCACATGAAACAACTTTAACCTGGAGCAACTACATGAAGCAACTTTCACCTGCAGCAACCACATGAAGCAACTTTAACCTGAAGCAACCACATGAAACAACTTTAACCTCCAGCAACCACATGAAGCAACTTTCACCTGCAGCAGCCACATGAAACAACTTTAACCTGGAGCAACCACATGAAGCAACTTTCACCTGCAGCAACCACATGAAGCAACTTTAACCTGAAGCAACCACATGAAACAACTTTCACCTGCAGCAACCACATGAAGAAACTTTCACCTGCAGCAACCACATGAAGCAACTTTCACCTGCAGCAACCACATGAAACAACTTTAACCTGCAGCAGCCACATGGAGCAACTTTAACCTGAAGCAACCACATGAAGCAACTTTAACCTGCAGTAGCCACATGAAGCAACTTTAGCCTGAAGCAACCACATGAAGCAACTTTAACCTGAAGCAACCAAATGAAGCAACTTTTACCTGCAGCAACCACATGAAACAATTTTCACCTGCAGCAGCCACATGAAGCAACTTTCACCTGCAGCAACCACATGAAGCAACTTTAACCTGCAGCAGCCACATGAAGCAACTTTAACCTGAAGCAACCACATGAAGCAACTTTAACCTGAAGCAACCACATGAAGCAACTTTCACCTGCAGCAACCACATGAAACAACTTTCACCTGCAGCAACCGCATGAAGCAACTTTCACCTTTTAACTAAGCTCTAAGTTTTAAAGGCCTTTGGAAGTTTCTGGATGGTGTGGAGTTTGAATATCTGCTGCTGGGAAGCTAGATGCTAAATGCTAACCTCCAGAGTTTTTCTAACTGACTGTTGATATTGACGATCAAATCTCATGCTTGGGTAGATTTTACAACCCTCTATAAGCTGGAGTTACAACATCATCACTTATATTTCCAGTATCAACCAAAACTACCAGTTGAATGTTAAATGTTGAATATTGTCTATATTGTCACAACCAATTGAAAATTCAGCATTTTCTCAGTGCTGGTGAGGTGTGACACCTGGTCGGATTTACATTCCAAATAAACAAACGTTGGCTTTTGGAAAACTGAGGAAAAACCTCTTCAGCAGCAAGTTTAGGATGGGTTTTATTGTTCCTGTTTTCTAGCTCCATTGTGGACTCGGTTTAATCTACCTCTCTTTTGTTTCCTACCGATTCCAAATGTAACGGTTGTTTAATGTTGATTCCACTTGCCACCATGTTGTATTTTTGCTCTACATCTGGTTTATTATTGTTGTTTGTGACCCTGTTTAAGACTACATTTTTCAATGTTTCTTTTTGTTGTAATTTCCATGTTTTCAATTTTTGGTGGGCACACGCAACTCATGCAGCCCCTGCAGACAGCAAGGTGAACCCGTGCTGACTAGTGATGAGAAACCCGACTCCTTGAACGGACTCATGGGTTTTTGAGTCATTCATCCCAGTGAATCGGTTGTCTGAGTCATTTGAGTCATTTGATTCAGTTGCGCATGCGCACTACTTCCACCCGCTCCAGGACCTGGAGGCTCAGCTGAACTGTGACATGAACCACGGGGGGAAATCGTGTATTCAGAGTAAAATGCTGAAACACTTCTGAGGAAAATAAACAATAAGTACACATTAGTTTTTAGTGGTCCTGGTCTCCTTTTTCTAGATTATTGTCACGGATACAGACAGGACCCAAGTGCAGGACTCTGGAGGCAGGCTGGGTTCAATCAAGTCTTTTATTTCATACTGACAGCACTTGACTTCAATCACTGGACAGGACAGACGAGACATGGAAGACTAACAAACCAACAATGACTAAACACAGACAGGACATAAATAGGGCAGGGTGATCACAGAAAGTGGCCACAGGTGTGGTGCTGGACAGCCCAGACCTATGGCCCGCCCACTCTTAAAGGGGACCTCAGCCAATTATGTGTGTTGTTTCTGAGGTTTAGTTGAATCAGAAAATAAATTAGATAAATGGTTAAACTGAATAAATACCTGGCATCCAGAATGGCAGATATACAGTATATATTAATATATACATATGATTTTATCTTTTTCTTTTTCCTTCCAACATTCTGATTTTCTTTTTTTTTTACTAGTATCAATAAATAATGTGACATTAATAGGGCAGAACTAAGTATAGGGGACAATGTAACACAATACACGCTACAGTGGTATTTTAAGCCTGAGCAGCTCTATTAAGACAGTAACATGATTTTCTAGTGTTGGGATCTCACCAGACCACAGAAAGTTTGTTCATTTCTCAGGAAGGACAATTTTCATTTGTCATGATACACAGTCATGACATATGAATTCGGACGCAAGAATGTGATTGACCATCATGCCCAGTGGGGGGGGACCTTTTGCCACTGCAGACCCATGCAGATCCTCCCCCGCTTTCTTCTCAGAAGACACTTCCCCCATGCACTCAGCCAGTCACCGATTGGTTGAAGCTCTCAGGATTTCACACCTTCGAATCCACAAACCTGAAAAAGCAGTCATGAAGAGAGTTTTTGCAGGAGAGCCTTCTCCTGTGAACACCCGGGAGGAGCAGCATTCCAGAAGCTCAACTCACCCAGCGTTAGCATACAGCTAACACCAGAGGCCTGCAACCAGGGCCCTTCACTCCTCAACTCCTCTGCTGACCCGACCACGAGGGTCAGACCTTCCCCTGATCCAGAGACCAGCACCCAGAGTCTGATCTTTTGTCTTATGAGTCTTATGAGACTGATAGAACTGAATTGGCTATCATTTCCTGTTAAGACAGGTGGTGCTCCGAGGTTCTGATACAGATCAGGTTAAATTTTCAACAACATAACTATTTTGATCATTATTAATCATTATCGATAGCCAACCACAACATAAATAGTGATCCATATGAGGTAAGAAATCCCTACATGAGCAAGAGTATAAATTAACAGGTAGGCAAAAAAAACAAACAAATAACAAAACAACAACAATGATGACAAAAGCAAAAACAAAACTACACAAAACAAAGAACAAAAACATGATTTTGATAATTGAAAAAACAATAGTAGAAAATAATAAAAAATCAACAGCAAATCTCATCAATGAGGAGTGGAAGTGTGTATGTGTGTGTGTGTGTGTGTGTGTGTGTGTGTGTGTGTGTGTGTGTGTGCGTGCGTGTGGTTTGTCCACTGGGTGCAGTTGGAACTGGGGAGGCCCCGACAAACCACTCCAGAAAGCCACGTCCCAACCCGGAGTGCACCAGAAGGAGAGTGCAGAGAGGACCCCTCCCAGACAAGAGGGGCCCACAAGAGAAGAATAAAGAGCGCAGAGCCCCACGCCCCAACCCGAGCCACGAAGCCGGGACCGGCCGGAGCAGGGCCCCCAGGCCATGCGGGCGGGGAGTCCCCCCGATCCCGGCAGCGGAGCCCCCCCCATCATGGATGCATGTAGAGGTGTGTATTTGTCTTTTGAAGAGGTGGATGCAATGTGTGTTTAAGGTGTGGTTTTATATTGAGGGGTCGCGGGGGCCTGAACATTTTCCCACTGCCAAGAGGCAGAACCCCAATCAAGACCCTGTGCGATTAAGTGTGGTTAAAATTTTGGGCGGTGCAATGTCGGGGGAGGGGCCAGACCACAGTTAAGTAGCCTGGACCACCCCACCCTAGGCCCCGCCCGCTGGTCCCTATTGTTTGAGTGAGGTAAGGTAGGGGGGGGTTGAGAGGGAGAAGGTCCCCCCGTCGTGAGAACCTTGGCCCAGCTGGACCCCCGCGACCAACACCCACCCCAACAAGGCACCGCAAGAGGGCCCGGGCAGGAAGCCCCCCCACCCCACCCGACGGCCGAAGAGCAGAGCCAAAGACCCGCATGGCCCAGCACGAGCCCGGCTGGAAGCCTGCGGTTAGGGAACACACCCGGACCCACTCCCATCTTTAAGGCCAAAATTCTTTGTAAAATTCAGTAGAGTATCCGTCCTGGAGCTTTACCATCAGACATGTGCTGGAGAGCTTCATGCAGTTCTTCTATTGAAATGGAAGCTTCGAGGCCTTGGAACTGGTCGTCTTTTAATTGTGGGAGGTCAACTGCTCAGAAAGTTCTCTATTTCAGATTGTGAGGGGTCAGTTTATGAAGAGTAAAGTTTTCTATAAAATTCTCTGAAAGTAGTATTTACTGTATTTCCTGAGGGTCACAAGTGATTTCACCATTTTGAGGGGATTTTCTTTATTTTGTTTTAACTAATTGGCTAAGGGTTTGCTGGATTTATTGCCATGTTCAAAGTTGTCCCAGCGTAGTCTCTGTAGTTGAAATTTTCAATTATTTCATTCAAATACATTTTTAATTTCCTTAACTGTGTTAATAAGCGGTCGTCTTTGGAAGCAGCATGAGCTGTTTCTATTATCTTGATTTTATCTTCTAATTCTTTTTACTTTATTTTAAATTTTTGGTTTTGTGTGAGGAGTAAGAAAGGATTTTGTCTCTCATGACAGCTTTAGCTGTCTCCCAGAGGACACAGAGAGAGACACCAGGCAGATTGTTTGTTTCTAAAAAGATTGTCCATTGTTTTTTAAAGACTGTAAGGAAGTGTGGATCCTTGAGCAGTGATGTGTTAGCTCTTCATTGTCTAATAGGAGGGGTGAGCGTTCTATTAGTGACGTCATAGTGACAGGTCATGGTCACTGATAGTGACGTCATAGTGACAGGTCATGGTCACTGATAGTGACGTCATAGGGACAGGTCATGGTCACTGGTAGTGACGTCATAGTGACAGGTGCATGGTCACTGATAGTGACGTCATAGGGACAGGTCATGGTCACTGATAGTGACGTCATAGGGACAGGTCATGGTCACTGATAGTGACGTCATAGTGACAGGTGCATGGTCACTGATAGTGACGTCATAGTGACAGGTGCATGGTCACTGGTAGTGACGTCATAGTGACAGGTGCATGGTCACTGGTAGTGACGTCATAGTGACAGGTGCATGGTCACTGATAGTGACGTCATAGTGACAGGTGCATGGTCACTGATAGTGACGTCATAGTGACAGGTGCATGGTCACTGATAGTGACGTCATGGTGACAGGTCATGGTCACTGGTAGTGACGTCATAGTGACAGGTGCATGGTCACTGATAGTGACGTCATAGTGACAGGTCATGGTCACTGATAGTGACGTCATAGTGACAGGTCATGGTCACTGATAGTGACGTCATGGTGACAGGTCATGGTCACTGGTAGTGACGTCATAGTGACAGGTGCATGGTCACTGATAGTGACGTCATAGTGACAGGTGCATGGTCACTGATAGTGACGTCATGGTGACAGGTCATGGTCACTGGTAGTGACGTCATAGTGACAGGTGCATGGTCACTGATAGTGACGTCATAGTGACAGGTCATGGTCACTGATAGTGACGTCATAGTGACAGGTCATGGTCACTGATAGTGACGTCATAGTGACAGGTCATGGTCACTGGTAGTGACGTCATAGTGACAGGTGCATGGTCACTGATAGTGACGTCATAGTGACAGGTCATGGTCACTGATAGTGACGTCATAGTGACAGGTCATGGTCACTGGTAGTGACGTCATAGTGACAGGTGCATGGTCACTGATAGTGACGTCATAGTGACAGGTGCATGGTCACTGATAGTGACGTCATAGTGACAGGCCATGGTCACTGGTAGTGACGTCATAGTAACAGGTGCATGGTCACTGGTAGTGACGTCATAGTGACAGGTGCATGGTCACTGATAGTGACGTCATAGGGACAGGTCATGGTCACTGATAGTGACGTCATAGTGACAGGTCATGGTCACTGATAGTGACGTCATAGTGACAGGTCATGGTCACTGATAGTGACGTCATAGTGACAGGTGCATGGTCACTGATAGTGACGTCATAGGGACAGGTCATGGTCACTGATAGTGACGTCATAGTGACAGGTCATGGTCACTGATAGTGACGGGGTGAATCTGTGTGTCCGAGGTGTCTTTAATCACTGATTTACTCACCAGAAAGTAATCCAAGTGCGAATAGGCTTGGTGCAGAGTGCTGCTGAGTGAAAGGTGTATTCTTTAAGAGAGGTGCGCCAAGCGTCGCAAAGACCATAGTCACTCATGTACTGCTGTATTATATCTGGGGGTTCCCAGTGTCTAGTATTTGCTGCTTTACTAACTCTGTCCATTTGTGGATTGAGGCTATATTGAAGGTCTCCTCCAACTATCAGTGTTTCGTCAGAGTGTTGAGAGGGTGGTGAAGAAGTTGTGATAGAAGGAGGGGTCATCAACATTTGACCCATAGATGTTTGCGATACACATCTCTATGTGATGAAGAGAGATATGAAGGATTATAAATCTTCCCTCAGGGTCTATGATTTTATCTTTATGATATAATTTTTTAAATATTATATTGCTGATTAATATAGCTACGCCTTTCTGCTTGGATTTATAACCAGCTGAGTATGTGTGAGGGAATTATGGTGAGATCAATTTGTGATGTCCTGTGGAAGGTGTGTGTGTCTCTTGTAATAAGACAATGTCTGCCTGTAGTTTATCCAGGTGTTCGAAAACCTTTTGTCTTTTTGTTTGTGTGCCCATTCCACGTACATTCTAGGTGACAAATCTGAACATGTTTCTAGCTGCACTCATCTTCTAGGTGGGTTTTCTAATGTGTGTGTGTGTGTGTGTGTGTGTGTCTGTGTGTGCGTGCGCATGTGTGTGTCTGTGTGTGCGTGTGTGTGTCTGTGTGTGCGTGTGTGTGTATGGGTCTGTGTGCGTGTGTGCATGCGTATGTTTTTAAGGTTCCTAATTCTGACTGGTTATTTAAACATGGGAGTGTGTGTCTGCTGATATACGAGTGTGTGATATCATGACAGTTGGATTGTGGTGTTGTGGAATTCATGTGGTTAAAACAGTGGAAAAGCTTTGATAAATCTATTAAAACAAGGGAGGGGGTATAGAAATAGAAAGTAGGAAACCAAAACCCAAAAAAAGACAATCCCAAACTCATAGGTGACATTAGTGGTGACGTAAGGAGTGCCTGCTTTGGTTTTTTTTTTTTTTTTTTAAAGCCATATAAATATATATACCTATACACACACACACACACACACACACACACACACACACACACACACACACACACACACACATATATATATATATATATATATATATATATATATATATATATATATATATATTGCCAGCGTTTATAGTGCAAGTTCAAGATGATTAACATTAGGGATGCTCGATATTGGCTTTTCTACCGATATCCGATATTCCGATATTGTCCAACTCTTAATTTCCGATACCGATATCACCGATACCGATATCACCGTAACCGATATTTGCTGGCTTTTTACATCAAAACTGTTAGGTAACAACAACATAAAATATCTCCTACTGTGGAATAAACACATTATGCCTAATTTTATTGTGATGCCCCACTGGATGCATATGTGAATCAAACATGGCTTTCCAAATGTACACACTGAGAAAAATAAGAGAACAACAACTTAAATTCTGGAAAAAAGTGCCATATTTATTTAGTGTTAGAGAGAAACCTCAACAACAAACTCAACAACACCACAGACAATATAAAAAAAGGAAGAGGCATATCTTCAGTCCATTAGTTGTAAACAGTCAATGAATGAATAACTGGACATAACTTGTCAAATAATAGACTCAAACTGGGCTCAATCTCTTTTAAGAGTAACAAAATAGTGCCAATATAAACAAGAAAGGCACAGAAATGCTCACATAAAATTAAAACAGCCCTCCTTTAAAGTGCAACAAAAACAAAGACTGAAGTTGACTCGTCCATATAACTGGTCTATTTCTTTCCCCATGTCCTCATGTGTAAGAGGGAGATTGTTCTGTATGAATACAAGCATCTCAGCATCTCAGCAATGTATGAGATTTCTCTTCTCATCAATGATGTGGGTACCAGTGCTGAACACTGGTTCACTGTCAACACTGGTGCAGGGTGCGGTCAGGTACTGGTACCAGTGCTGAACACTGGTTCACTGTCAACACTGGTGCAGGGTGCAGTCAGGTACTGGTACCAGTGCTGAACAGTGGTTCACCGTCAACACTGGTGCAGGGTGCAGTCAGGTACTGGTACCAGTGCTGAACACTGGTTCACTGTCAACACTGGTGCAGGGTGCAGTCAGGTACTGGTACCAGTGCTGAACACTGGTTCACTGTCAACACTGGTGCGGGGTGCAGTCAGGTACTGGTACCAGTGCTGAACACTGGTTCACTGTCAACACTGGTGCGGGGTGCAGTCAGGTACTGGTACCAGTGCTGAACACTGGTTCACTGTCAACACTGGTGCGGGGTGCAGTCAGGTACTGGTACCAGTGCTGAACACTGGTTCACTGTCAACACTGGTGCAGGGTGCAGTCAGGTACTGGTACCAGTGCTGAACACTGGTTCACTGTCAACACTGGTGCAGGGTGCAGTCAGGTACTGGTACCAGTGCTGAACAGTGGTTCAGTCAACACTGGTGCAGGGTGCAGTCAGGTACTGGTACCAGTGCTGAACACTGGTTCACTGTCAACACTGGTGCAGGGTGCAGTCAGGTACTGGTACCAGTGCTGAACACTGGTTCACTGTCAACACTGGTGCAGGGTGCAGTCAGGTACTGGTACCAGCAGGGAAGAGGGCCTGGTTGAGCCTCCAGTCCTCCACAGACATTTCATTCACCGGGCTTCTCCTTCTTAGCCACGAGTCGAGCATGTTGTATTTGTTGTTGTTAAACGTCATCAAGCGCGCGCCCGTAAACGTCCAATGCTGCGTTCATGCAGACTCGGAAATTCCAATATCGGTTGTAAAAATCCGATACCGATATTTCCAAATATTAAATTTTTAAGTCAATATCGGCCGATAATATCGGCCCTCCGATATTATCGGACATCCCTAATTAACATTATAAAACATTGCAAGCATTGTGTATTTTAACAATGTAGTACTAATTACTTTCGCCTTATTTAATCAATCCTGATGTTTACGAATGCTGCTGTTGGATATTTACCTGGGCCTGAGTAAACCTGTGATGTGTGCGGCTGTGTATGTGTGTGTGTGTGTGTTCGAGGGGTTAATACTCAGTTGTGAGGGACCATCAGTGGAACCAGGGGGTGACGGCGGGGTCCCGGTACAGCTGGTCATTGATGTAAAGTCTGTCTACTGTGATGACGGCTTGAGATCCTTCAGCGATGAGATTCTTTGTGAGGAATTTCCATTTGGAAACTGGTCGTTAATTCTGAAGCGCGTCCCTCGCAGTTCCCTGCCATGGCTCTTCACCAGTTCTTTCTGCTTGAAGTGTTCAAACTTAGTGACGATGAGCCATGGGCGCTGGTTGTCCTGTCATCTCTCTCCCAGGAGGTGGACGCAGACGAAGGTGATCTTTTTCAGGGTGTCCACGGGAAGCTTCAGGTTCTCCTGCATGAAGCCTCGTAGCGATGTTTCCGTGTTTTCCTCCTCCCGTTCTTAAAGTCCCACGAACACGTGGTTATCTCTCATGCTTCTGCGTTGAAGATCCAGGATGGATTCCTTCATCTGCTTGTTCTCCTTCGTCAGTCTGTTCAGTCCCTGGCAAAGCAACTTTACCTCGTCTCGGAGCCCTTGGTTCTCAGCTGTCAGTTTGGCTACCTGCTGTTAGCTGAATTCCACGAGTCTCGAAGAGCTTGAATCTCACGGTGGAGCACCTCCACTAGGGCGAGACGGGTATTGAAGCTGGACAGCTTGGTGTTGATGCTGTCCAGGATGTCCTCAAACTGTTTGGTTGGAGAGCTTTCAGCACGGCTCCTCTTTGAAGATGAGGTCTGCAGAGTCTTCGACGTGACGAGATGGTCGTAACACTCGTCCAAGTAGGCTTGAAGGTCTTCTA
Organism: Blennius ocellaris; assembly: GCF_963422515.1. Taxonomy (NCBI): domain Eukaryota; kingdom Metazoa; phylum Chordata; class Actinopteri; order Blenniiformes; family Blenniidae; genus Blennius; species Blennius ocellaris. The sequence goes on along the minus strand of NC_137672.1, from coordinate 907,660 downwards.
CTGTGTCCTCTTCCAGCGTTATAATTTATCCTTTGTTTCTTTGTTTAGTTTAGTTTGAGCTTTTTTTGTGAATTTTGGTCAGAGAAGTTTGCTTTACAGCCTGGGTGTGGTCATGGTGGGTTGCACTCGATGACGTCACACCCGAATCACTCACTGCACATGTCTCCCACCTAACCTTAATCTTAATCTTTACCCTACCTAATGAATGTTTTTGTCTGCAGGGACAAGGCTGTGTTGACCATGGCAATGTCTTTGTGGTATCTGGTCAATTAAGATGCTTCATTACACTGATGAAACATTCATATGTTTTGAAGTTGATTTGCTAAAAGCTCAAACCCTGATGTGTGTGTGTGTGTGTGTGATCGAGGGGATGTTACTCATTTATGAGGACCATCAGTAGAGCCAGGGGGTGACGGCGGGGTCCCGGAACAGCTGGCCATTGACGTAGAGCCTGTCCACTGTGATGACGGCTCGGGATCCTTCAGCGATGAGCTTCTTCTTCACGGGAAACAGCAAGCGACGAAGGTCTAAAATCTCCTTCGGAAACTGGTCATTCACGCTGAAGCTCATCCTCGGCCGCTGCTCTTCACCAGTTCTTTCTGCTTGAAATGTTTAAACTTAGCGACGATGGGCCGAGGGCGCTGGTTGTCCTGTCGTCTCTCTCCCAGGCGGTGGATGCAGACGAAGGTGATGTCATTCAGGGTGTCCACGGGAAGCTTCAGGTGCTACTGCGTGAATTCTCACAGCGATGTGAAGAAAGTTTATTTTATGCAAATAGATAGAGCACCCTTCTTGTGTCCAAGCAATTCATATTTACATTAAACTAATTAAAGTATAGAGATGTGTGCAGCACTAATTTAATTTTGACCTCCACATGGAAACGGAAATGGAAATGGAACAGATGAACGGTTGTAGGAACAGCTGGAACAAGTGTGGTGGGTTGTAGGAACAGCTGGAGGGTTGAAGGAACAGATGGAGGGTTGTAGGAACAGCTGGAACAGGTGTGGAGGGTTGTAGGAACAGCTGGATGGTTGAAGGATCAGATGGATGGTTGTAGGAACAGCTGGAACAGGTGTGGAGAGTTGAAAGAACGGCTGGAAAAGTGTGGAGGGTTGCAGGAACAGCTGGAGGGTGAAGGAACAGCTGGAGCATTGTAGGAATAGATGGAACAGGTGTGGAGGGTTGTAGGAACAGCTGGAGGATTGGAGGAACAGCTGGAACAGGTGTGGAGGGTTGAAGGAACAGACATCTGGCAAGGTGCGTAGCGTCATTAATCCATCGCTCAGGTTTAAGTTTACAGCGCCTTGTTTTTAACGGAGCCACAACATCTAAAATAGATCGACAGGATGAGTCAAAGAGGGAGGAAAGTGCCTCAACATCTGAATTAAAGACCAGGACATCAGTCAGACTGGGAGATGAGTAAAAAGCTGTAGAAAACTGTGCTACAGTGGAAGAGTTAATAACGCAGTCGTGCTGCACCGGAGTTCAAGGTTTAACCTTATGACAGGGCAGAGGCCCATCAAAAGCAACAGGCTTATGGTAGGAAACGCTGCATCATAGACTTTTAGGTTGCAAGGAATAAAACCATTTGATAAAACAAGATCAAGTGTGTGTCATTCTTGCATAGGACCGGACACAGACTGTGTGAATTTGTGAATTTCTCTTGATCTCCAAGAGAAATTCACAAGGATACGCTGTGGCGGTGCAGCAGTTCCTGGTGTGGTGCCATAGACCTACAGCATGGTAGAGAACCGCTAACTCCCAGACCTTTTGGTAGAGAACCTTTAAATCCAAGACCTTATGGTAAAGAACGTCTAACTCCAACACCATATGGTAGAGAACCTCTAATTCCCATATGTCTGGAAGAGAACCTCTAACTCCCAGACCTTATGGTGGAGAACCTCTAACTCCCAGATGTCTGGTAGAGAACAACTGGCTTGTGGCGGCCAAGCGTTCATAGCGACGTCGATTTTTGATCCTTCGATGTCGGCTCTTCCTATCATTGTGAAGCAAAATTCACCAAGCGGTGGATTGTTCACCCACTAATAGGGAACGTGTGCTGGGTATAGACCGTCGTGAGACAGGTTAGTTTTACCCTACTAATGATGTGTTGTTGCAATAGTAATCCTGCTCTGTTTCCACCCTGTTTCCACCGCTCAAAAAGTGCGGGGATAGACTGGTTTAGTCCGTTCCGGTTTGCGTTTCCACCGCAGGAATGTGGAAACAACCACTCCAACCTGCTCCAAATGTGGCCCCTTTTCGCTACCCTTCCGTTGGGGTACCCAGGACCATGGAACGGGTCTGAGTTTGAGGAGCTGTCTGCTGGTTGGTCAGTGATTTACTACAGCCCTCAATATTTTAATGTGTCGGCTGGATGAATCCTCTGCTGTCAGTGTGGTCAGCTTTGCACTGGTTGTTTTTTATTTTTTTTTTTTATTTTCTTTGCTGCTCAACTTTAGTGTTGGTGTGGGGCTTGGGACTTTGCATCGCGTTGGAGCTTTCTGTTTGCAGCATAGCGCGCCGTGGTGTGGGTGCGCTGCGTGCAGAAACCACAGACCCGCGGTGCTCCGTGGGTCTGTGGTCTCTGTTCAAAAGTGAGGCAGAGGCGGTCAACGTTCTGTTCAACCGCGGTCAGTTCCGCTACATCGCAGGTTCGGACCACGGACGCGATACAGAGAAGCTCGGAGCCTCCGTGTTCCGGCGCGGAACTGTGCCGGAGTGGCTGCTCCGGCGTTTGAGCAGAAAGCTAAAAGCTCCCGTGTCACCAGCCGGGGCGCGCTCAGGTGCGAGGCAGGTTGCTGGAGCGTTCGCTCTCTCAGAACCAACACGGAAGTTGTGGCTGCAGCTCTGCGGCTGCAAAAAATAACAGTTAACTAAACAACAAGTGCAAAGTGGAGGATGTAAACAACAGAGGATTCATATGCTCTAGATCTGCAGCCAAGCAGAGGCGACTGTTGTAATGTCACATATCTGTGGAGCTCTTAAGCCCCGCCCACTTTTTAAGCTCCTCTCTGTGGTGGAAACGGGTACCAGAGCTGAGCTCCGGTTTCACTTTGCCGTACTGCTCCGTACCGCTCCGTACCGCTCCGTTCCACTTTTGTGCGGTGGAAACGGGGCTTTACTCCCAGGTGGCTTGTAGAGAACCTCTAACTCCCAGATGCCTGGTATAGACCTGGAACTCCCAGATGTCTGGTAGGGAACCTCAAACTCGCAGACCTTATGTTAGAGAAGCATTTTTTAGACTGTTAGATGTTTCTCTCAAAACAGACATACTGAATTTTTTTTCTCAAACAACTGATTATTGATTTGATATTGATTGATTGTTGAATAAATCTGAGTCAAATTTATACTTCTGTATTTCTAAACCTCTAAATTCATCACTTCTTTGACCTTTTTGGGATTTTACACCCCTAAAATGATCAGACTGTCTTCTGAAAACTTTTATTAGTAGTTTCTTTTTGTGGAAAAATCTAAACCTACGTGACTGACAGTCAGCAGTTAGTGTGTATTATTAATGATGTGTCAACATATCAACTGCAAATGCATCATGATCTGATCGTGCACGCATGCACAAACACATGCATGCATGCACGCACACACACACACACACACACACACACACACACACACACACACACACACACACACACACACACACACAGCAGCGTATCCAATGAGAAAGAGCGGCAGTGAAAAAGCTCTTTTCAGTTTCACTCATGTATGGTGAAAGAAAGCCAGTGTGCCGCATGGAAACACTGCTCATTTATTTGTGTCAAGCCACTGGGCTTACACACACACTTTCTCGCACACACACACGTGCGCGCACACACACACACACACACACACACACACACACACACACACACACACACACACACACACACACACACACACACACACTCTAAAAATAGCCCTGCGGGTCTTCTCTGGACTCTCTTTGTGTGACATTGGTTGGGACGGGATTCTAAAGTATGGACGTGTATGCACACTGCCCCTCAGTCCAACACTTCACCACCAAACTGCTGACCCACTTTTTCACACACAAGACAAGAAAACAGATCTCTGAGGAAGATGCAAACCAGAAAACAAAGAAGTTGTCTTCTTCATGCACCGCAGGATGAGTCACAACAGAAAGTCCACTATTTACCACAAAGGAAGGAATAATGGGTAAGAACCTAAAGTAAAATCACCCAAAGTCCTCAAAGCTCCAGAGGCCTTCAAGAGTTACTCTGATGTAATTCATGTCATTTCAAAATGCAGATATCCATATACTCACTCATACCAGACCTGCACAAATGTAAAACCTTTCCTCTTCATCCCAACATGCCCAGGGCCAAGCTACTGAACTGAGGCTGTGAGAAGCAGATTACACAACATTGTATATGTTTTCAGTCAGAAATTGTGTAGAGCTTTGAATTCTAGGAATAGTTACAGATTAAAATTGGATTAAAACAATTTAAAAGAAAGATAATAGACATTGTGGAAGACGATAAATATTTGGGGGTCTACTTAAATTATAAACTGGACTGGCTGAAAAACCTGAAGGAGGTGGTGAGGGACGAGCAACGAGGAGAACGAGGAGCAACGAGGAGCAAAGAGGAGAAATGAGGAGAAACGAGGAGCAAGGAGGAGCAACGAGATGCAACGGGGAGAAACGAGGAGAAATGAGGAGCAACGAGAAGCAATGAGGAGAAATGAGGAGCAATGAGGAGAAACGAGGAGCAACGAGGATAAATAAGGAGCATAGATTATTGCAGTTTGTTTTTAGATGAAAAGGAGGCGTAACCTTCATCCTAATGTTACGTGTTCAGTGTTTCGCTCACCTCCTTTTTTCTTAACAGACCTTCTGAGAAGATTCTTTCTGTCAGACACATTTTATGGTTTGATGACGAGTTGCTTTGAAATTTTCTGTCTTTATGTCTTCATTCTTATTTGCACATTAATGGACAGTCAGTAGTCACTTTGTGTAAATGCTCCAGATTTAGCCACAGGCCACTTTCCATCCGTAGTCCTTGTACATTTAAGACAACAACAATTAATTAAAAACAAACAAACATGAACATAGGGCATATCCACTATTTACAACCACCCTTGCAATATAAACAAATCCGTAGTCTATAACATTTAATCAGGTCTTACCAGTGATCACAAGATTGATGAGCCTTTAGCCAGAGTTTGAGCTCTTTTATAAACGCTGTTGTGGAAGACTCTGGAATAGAAATAGTAATAGTAATAGTAATAGTAATAGTAATAGTAATAGTAATAGTAATAGTATTAGCAACAGTAATTGTAATAGTAATAACTAGTTCAGCTTGTTAACCCTTTCACTGAAGTGGTGTTTTGTCCAGTGGTGGTTGGTCTGAATGGAACCTCACAGTCTCCTCTCCTTCTAACATTACTGTCTTTTCCCCTAATAAGTTCCTCCAAAGGGGGCGGGGCCAAACCACGGAGGGATTTGTGGATGAGACAAGCGTGTTAAAAAATTCTGAAGTTTTCATAAACTCAAAAGATGACATTTGACTAAAATTGGATGTGTGGAGTAGGGTTTTTATCCATCTGTTCTACAGCTGTTCTGTAGTGATGACAGCAAATGAGCATCCAGTAGAACAGGACTCTGTGAGAGGAGATCAGACAATGAAAATCACATTTAGCAGCAGCGGTTGAGACAAAAGGGCTGATTTGTTTACAATTTTGGAGGTTGAATTTTATAGTGTTGACCACCTTGTTTATATGTTTCTTGAAGTAAAGTTTGGCAAATAAACTTCATGTGTGCAGAACTCTGAGTTGAACACGTTTTCACGTGACATCTCTCATGGTGTTACTCTGAGTGGATGCAGTTCTGTCAGCGTATGCAGGAATTTTGGGAATTTACAGTCAACAACATTTGCTGAGGGCAATGCTGCAATTGGTTAATTTCCTCTTGCACACTCCGATGGTTTAGGAAGAATCTTCACTGGTATATAAACTGAATCTCTGTCCACAGTTGCAGGTCGTGTTTCGCTGCGACACAACAGAATCTGTGTGCAGGTCAGGCAGGAGCAGAGGGGGAGGTGGACGGAGGTGAAAACAGATGCTTCCCAGGGGAACCAGCTCTCTGCAGCCTGCATGGCTCACCTCCACAGACTAGACATTTCAGGAATCACTGAGGCCACAAACATTTCAGCCTCATTGCTTGAGCTTCTTTCAGTCAGTGATCATTGTGAAACAAGTGAGAATTCAGCGTCAGAACTCAGAAGAAGAAAGATTCAGTCAGGATTCATCCAGAACTTGGTCCACAAACCAACACACTGAACGGGCTGGGAGTCAATGCAATGCTATGTTGTCATGGTTACCTTGACAAAGTAATGCGATTCCCAGGGTTGGGTAGTAACGGATTACATGTTGTCAGGGTTAGTGGAACTCAATTGCACGGCAGCCCGCTGTAACAGTTACAGACCCTCCATCGACCTGAGGTTACACACTCTCTCCATCGACCTGAGGTTACATACTTTCTCTATTTAAGTTAAAACACAGGAATCCTTTTCCTTCCATATCAGGGTGTGTTGGTCTGTCACACACAATCCAATAAAATAAATTTGTGCTTACGATGTGGAAAAGTTTAAAGGGAAATCAACACTTCAGCTGTAGTCTGGAGAAAAGGTGGTGTAGAAGATGAGCAGATTCATTCAGGGATAGACGAACTTCAGTTTGAGGCCAAAGTTCCTCGATGACATTGATGAGAAAATCGTTCAGGTTCTTTATCTGAGGTCTCGTTTCTGAAATGCTGCACCTGGTCATGTGTACCACGGCTGTAGTAACTAGTTATTCTGCATATGCTCAGTAGATGGACAATAAGAACAATGGCAAACTCCAGAGTGTCATGACTTCTAGTCGCGTCCCTAGACTCCGTCCATACAAATGTTTATGCATGTTTTTCCCTCTACTTCCTGCTTCCTCCTGAATGAAATAAATAAACAATGGAGGCACGAAAAAGTCCACCATCTCTTTCAGAAGCACCACCTCCTCACTCACTCTGTGGTCATTGTTTTACTCTGCATGCGCTAATCTATGAGCAATGAGATGTCAGCAGCAGGTGAGAATGTCCTGACAATGTTTATGCTGTAATTTGCAGTCCAAGCCGTGGTCCAGAAACTGTACTTTTGGTTGGTAAATATTGTAATCATGAGTAGATTGAGCTAAGCTGAGATGATTTTCCTAGTGGCACTGAAGTCTGACATGTATAAACATGTCAACATCAACATCTGTGTTGATGTTGACAAAGTTCACTATTGAAAGGCAGCAAAGTTTCAGGGGCCTCATTTATAAAACATTGCAAAGGAAACAAAGTGAAAGTGTACGTGCACCCAAAGACTGAAAATGTCATGCACCAAAGGAATAATTGGACTTGCACGTGCACACCCGCAATCTTTTCCCTTTCTGGATCACAATCCACCTGGAAGGCTGCACAGTTTATATCTTTACACACACACTTTCTACCATGAATGGTCAAAGCACAGTAATCTTTTGAATAAATCAGCCTGGTGGCATTTCACCATCTATTATAGCAGCGAGAAGATGGGAAAAATGAATTTTACAGAGAAAAATATAGTCATGGGGAGGTGGAGGTCAGGAGACGATATTATCTGGTGTCACAGTGGTGGAATCACTAATAAAAGAAAAACAAGTTATCAGCAGTTTGTCATCACCGCTGGAAATAGTGAAAGAGTCTGAGAGAGCTCAATGGCTGTAGAGGTGGAGGAGAGTGACATCATGGGGAAGAGTGACATCATGGAGGAGGGTGACACCATGGAGTAGAGTGACATTTTGGAGAAGAGTGACATTTTGGAGGAAAGTGACATTTTGGAGGAAAGTGACATTATGCAGGAGAGTGATATCATGGAGGAGAGTGACATGATGGAGGAGAGAGACATTATGGAGGAGTGACTCTGTCATGGAGGAGAGTGACATCACAGAGGAGAGTGACATTATGGAGGAGAGTGACATGATGGAGGAGAGTGACTGCGACATGGAGGCGAGTGATCTCATGGAGGAGAGTGACTCCGACATGGAAGAGAGTGACATCATAGAGGCATTGAAATGTGAAGATGATTTGTACTGTTATGTTTTACTGTGGATAACATTTTTTTCAAACCCATGTGCAATAATGGAGGAAAAAAAATTAAATATATATGTCTATATATATATGGAGCATCAGATTCAGATTCAGAATTACTTTATTAATCCCTTGGTATGACTCTCTCAGGGAAATTCAAGTTCCAGCAGCTTTAACAGGACAGGAACAGCACACAGAGAGCAAAGAATAAAGAATAAATAAAATAGGATAAGGCTAAAAAAAAAAAAAAAAAAAAAATATGATTATGTACAATATTATATAGACTCTTCACTAACCTTTACTAAATAGAAATAGCAAAAAAAGAATAAAAACTCCAAATAAGATATAAAGTGACAGGTGACGTTAAAAATGCACTGCGATTACAGACAGGGTTATGACTTGGGTAGCTGCTACTTCCCTTCTGTCCTCTGACCCCTCTGACCCCTCCTCCCCCCCAGTGAGGAGTTGTACAGCTTGATGGCCTGAGGGACAAAGGAGTTCTTAAGTCTGTTTGTTCGACATTTGGGGAGCAGCAGTCTGTCACTAATCAGGCTCCTCTGGTTGATGATGACGGTGTGCAGAGGGTGGCTGGTATCGTTCATAATGTCCAGCAGTTTGTTCAGGGTTCTTGCCTCTGCTACCGTCACCAGAGTCCAGCTTCATGCCGACCACAGAGCCGGTCCGCCTGATCAGTTTGTCCAGTCTGGACTTGTCCTTCTTGGATGTGCTGGCCCCCCCCAGCACACCACGGTGTAAAAGAGGACACGGGCCACAACAGACTGGTAAAACATCCACAGCAGTTTGCTGCAGATGTTGAAGGAGCGCAGTCTCCTCAGGAAGTACAGCTCTGTGTCTTCCTGTACAGGTAGCTGGTGTGTGTTGCCCAGTCCACTTTGTTGTCCAGCCACAATCCCAGGTATTTGTAGAAGTCAACAACCTCCACCTCCTCTCCCTCCAGAAGGACTGGTCTCAGCTTTGATCTGGACTTCCCAAAGTCTACTACCAGCTCCTTCGTCTTGGAAGTGTTGAACTCCAGGCAGTTACTGCAGCACCAGACAGCGAAATCACCCACCAGACCCCGGTACTCCTCCTCTCTGTCATCCCTGATACATCCAACGATGGCTGTGTCATCAGCATACTTCTGTACGTGACACAGCTCTGTGTTGTAGCAAAAGTCCAAGGTGTACAGGGTGAAGAGAAGAGGGGCCAGCACTGTGCCCTGGGGGGCTCCAGTGCTGCTGATCACAGTGTCAGACGTGATGTCTTTCAGCCTGACATACTGTGGCCTGTCCGTGAGTGTCCTGGAGCTAAAGGGGCTCGATCATGTTGAAGGCATTTGAGAAGTCCAGGAAAAGGATCCTCACTGTGCCACTTCCCTTGTCTAGGTGGGAGTGGGCCTGATGTAGGAAGTAGAGGATGGCATCCTCCACACCAACATCTGGCTGGTAGGCAAACTGCGATCCTGGATATGTTCTACCCGGGGTCTGAGGAGGCTGAGGAAGAGCCACTCGAACGTCTTCATGAGGTGTGATGTGAGTGCCACCGGTCGGCAGTCATTCAGCTCACTGGGCTGTTTCTTTTTAAGTGCTGGGAAGATGCCGGATGTCTTCCAGAGGGTGGGCACCCTCCCCAGCTGCAGACTGAGGCTGAAGACCCATTGTAGCAGTTCCCCCAGTTCTGTAGTGCAGGTCTTCAGTATTCTTGGACAAACCTTGTCTGGGCCTACTGCTTTCCTGGGTTTAAGCTTCCTCAGCTGTCCTCTGACCTGGTCTGTGGTGATGTGAGGTGGTGGTTGCGTTGAAGTGAGAGGGGAAGGGGAGGAGGGTGTTGCTGCAGTGTGACATCGTGGGGGAGGGTGACATCATAGAGCAGAGTGACATTATGGAGGAGAGTGATATCATGGAGGAGAGTGACATGATGGAGGAGAGTGACTCCGACATGAAGGAGAGTGACATCATGGAGGAGAGTGACTGGGAGACATCTACTGTCGCGGCCTGCATCCTCACTGGACCTCCAGTTTGAATCCCAGTCTGCAGAGCAGAGACTTCTTTTCTTAGGTGCAAGGACTTTACTTTTCAAACTTTTCATTCATTTTGGCAATTTTATTTCACTCGCAACATGACTACATCACATATTTTACATCAGACCACCGGGTGGCAGTGCCAACATTTCAATAAACCCAGTTAACAAAACAACCAGTCAGCACAAAGTGGAGTATGGAAACAAAAACCAGAGGGTGCGCCGCGCGCCGTGGGTGCGCCGCGCGCCGTGGGTGCGCCGCGCGCCGTGGGTGCGCCGCGCACCGTGGGTGCCGTGGGTGCGCTGCAGGTGAGACTGGAATGGGGTGGCCCAGACATAATGATAAGTCTTCACAGATCTTTTGCCAGAATGTTTGGACTGGTGTACACTGCCAGAGTGCATGTAGGTAGGTATCAGGGAGATCAGCTGTGCAGTTTGAACATATGTTAGTGGGAGTGAGACCATCTTGAACATCCTTGTCCTGTCTAATGAACTGTGTGAAGGACCTTGTATTGAATGAGCTGTATATTGGTGTTTTTGCTCATTTTGAATGTATTTCTACAGATTTGTGACCAAAGCGTTGGGTCTGTGTTGATGTTGAGATCTTCTTCACATTTGGAGGTGGGAAGGGATATTGTGGTATTGGAACATGACAGGATTGAAAGGATTTTAGAAAGTGGTTTTGGTGCTGAGATCTTCAGGAGGTTATTCACTATCTGAGGAAAGATTTGGTTAATCTGTTCTAGTTTGAACTAGGTTTGTATTATTGACTTAAGCTGAAGATATTCCAGAAAATTGTTTAGACTGATACCATATGTTTCTATTAGATTATTAAATGGAATAAAAGAGTTATTGAAGAGAAGGTTTTCCAAGTTTCTTATTCCCTTGTTTTGCCATCTCCTCGCTGATGCTGTTGAAGGGGAGGGTCAGTTTGTTGCTTTTACACACAAGGTAATGCGGTTCAGGGTTCTCGGCAGTCCCAGCCAACAACGGAGATGGAAACTTATCCTCTTCTCAAACCCCTCGACTGTAGACAGTGGGAATTCATACACCAACAATGGCCAAAGTATCCTCGGTAGGATGCCATGTTGGTATATCCAGGCTTGAACTTCCTGGGTAGACCGGATCTGTCGACATTCAGCCAGTTCTTGGTTGGTTGCCTTCATGGCAGCCGTATCCTTCAGGGAATAGCTTTCTCAAGAATTTTTAGTAACCTCAGGCTGGTTTAATCTCATAACAGGGAGACTCTTAGTGTCTTCCTGTTGCAAGAGCAAAAACTGTTCTGACATCAGAAGACTCTCTATCACATCATATTGTCTGGCCAAGCGGCTGAACAGGACAAGGGCAAAAAAAAAAAATCTTTATTGGCTTTTCCGTCACTGACGGTATCTGGATACTGTCGACGGAGAAGCGACACCTTTCGGTGACCTTTCCTCTCTTCAATACTAGAGACCTAGATTTCGCCGGTTTGAAGGACACTCTGGCCACAGTGGTTAGTCTCTCCAAGCCCTGAAGAATCCATCTGCTTCCAGGGACTGACGTGGTTGTTACTGTCAGGCCGTCCATGAAAGCCCTGAGAGGGGGCTGCCGGATACCAGACTTGGTCACTGGGCCTCTTCACTCCACCTCAGCTGATTTGGCAAGAATGTTCATAGCCAAGGCAAATAGAGTCACTGATATTGTACAGCCAGTGATGATGCCTTTTTCCAGATGGTGCCACTCCATTGTGATAGGCCCAGACGTAAATCTCATGTTGAAGGTGTTGTAGTAGTAGTTTCGGATGAGATCTTTGGTAGAGCTTGGGATGTGGTGATGCTCCAATGTTGCTTGGACCAGTTTGTGGGCAATGGATCCAAATGCATTTCTAAGATCCAGCCATAGCACTGTGAGGTCACCTTTTCCTTCTCGCGCCTCTCGAATGACCTGTGTTACCATACTGCAGTGTTCTCGGCAGCCTGAGATCCACAGAATCTTGCCCTTTTGCACGGAGGTGTGAATGTCATGGTTCTTCAGGAGGAACTCTGTTAGGTGTTTGGAAACAATACCTAATACTGAAAAATATCTTGCACTCCACACTGAGCAGCGAGATGGTTCTGAACTGCTTGATGCTGACTGAGTTCTCCTCTTTTGGGACCCACACTCCTTCTGCAAATCTCCATTGTTGAGTGACCTTTCCTCTCCTCCAGATCACCCTTAAGATCTTCCACAGCTGGTGCGTGAGCTGAGGGCTCCTCTTGTACACCAGATATGGTACTCCACTGGGACCAGGTCCTGAACAGGATCTGCAGCTGTGACCACATCTTGAACTTCTTTCAAGCAAGGTTCATTGGTACTGAAGTTAGTGATCAGAGATGGTGGGCTGATCAAGGCTCTGTACTCATCGAGCTCTTCCTCTCTTGAAGTGTCACTGTTGGTGTTCTGCAGGTGATTTTCAATCTCCTCTTTTGAGCAGGTGACGTGGCCGCTGCGCTTCAGGCCGATCAGTTGCTTGGTAAACCCGAAAGGAAGGCAACATGTTTCCTTGATCTTTCTTTGGACCGCCTACTGTGCCACTCTGTTCTGCAGAGTGTCACAAGTTACTTTCTGAGGATGAGACAGAGTTCTGCTAGGCCGATCTTCTCCTTGCCTCCTTGAACTTCCTTTTCAGAAGTTGCAGCTCTTGTCTCAACTGTGCGACCTTCTCTGACCTTCTCTATTTTACTGACAGGCCGAAATTCTCAGAGACGAGTCTGGCAATGATTGTTGTCACAATTTGAAGTTTCCCGTCTGCTGCTCCCTTCATTGTTGCGTCCAGGATGCTGGAAGATAAATTGTTTAAATAAATTGAATACAATTTTTGTTTTGGTTGTACATCATAGTTATCCAAAAATTGGTTGGTTTTTGATGGATGACGTAAAAAAGACTGTACAGTATATCATTCCTGATTCATAGATAAAATCAGTAGCATGCAGTGGTGTTTCAGGTCAGGGCCAGCAGTAACAAAATACAACACATTATGTCCTCCAGTAAATACACAATCTGAATCCAATGTAAGGCCAGTATTATGCATTAGTTCTTATCCATACCAACATGACAGCTGATCAGCTTGATGTGCTGTGGTTACAACACATCAAGACACCACTGTGCAGCATCGCCATCAGATCATCTTCCAGTGTGTCCCACAGGTTTGCACGGAGGGGGGGGCGGGGGGGGGGGGGCGGGGGTGTCTCACACACTACTGTCGTGCATGTGCGCTTGTCTGTCTGTGTGCACGATTGTATAGGAAACATCACTTTACAATCCAAACCAGCACCGAATGACAACAGCAGCGCCAATCAAATCAGAGGAAGTTAAAAAAAAAAAGAAAAATTAGCACTTACCCGTCTCTTGTAGATTAAATCTATTCTGCTGTAAATTGCTGCACAAAGCCTTTGTTGGTCAGAGTTAGCTCATCCATTTCTGTTGTCTGTCTTCCTCTTCTCACAATTTCCATTTCTTCTGCAAACAGGCGCCTTGAAAAAGGCCCCCGAACTGCGAGTGTTGAAGTGAAGGTATGCACATTAAGTAGACATCTTTGTTCCACCCTTGACCTCCACATGCACGATGTAGTCGATTGTGGGGGAGATAAGAAGAGAAGGAATAACTGCAGTGCCTTCAAACATGAGGAGCTTCGGGGACTTCCGGTGAGCGAGTGGAATGGAGTAGACGTGGACTGGATCTCGCTCCTGTGGCTCTTCTCATTTACCCTTCTAAACAACCCCTATCTTCAATAAAAGTATAATGTAAGTGGATGGTAACGTTGTTGCAGTACCCAGCGTAAATATGGCATCGAAGGCGAACAGACAAGGGAAGAAGGACACAACTACTAAAACAGACCCCTCCGAATCCAGTGGAGCCGATATTAGCATGGCCTCGATAGCATCCCTTCTTGAGGAGCATAAGGCTGCCATTCTCACGGAAATAAGGGCGACATTTGCGACTTTTGAGACTAAGCTTGGTCGCATTGAGGCTGCTGTAACGGAACAAACCCAACAAATAAACATGTTGGAGTCGAATTCTGCCCTACATGACGAGCGCCTCGAGGCTCTGGAGTCACAGTTCACCACGTTACGGGATAGCAATGCTAAGCTACAGGCTAAAGTCACTGACCTGGAGTCACGTAGCCGCCGTAATAATGTCCGAATTGTCGGTATTCCGGAATCCATTGAGGGGCCCCGGCCGTCTACCTTCTTTGCTGAACTGCTTGCTGAGGTTCTGGGACCCGATATCCTTCCCGCACCACCCGAACTGGACCGTGCGCACAGAGCGCTAACTGCAAAGCCTAAACCGGGGGAAAGGCCGAGGCCCGTCATTGTGCGGCTGCACCGCTACCAGCAGAAGGACAAAATTATACGGGAGGCCAGGACCAGGAGAGGCAAACTACAATATCAGGGATCGCCGATTGCCATCTACGAGGATTACGCTCCGGAGATAATGGAACAGCGCAGCAGGTACCGTGAGGTGCTTTCGGAACTTTATAAACTCGGCCTGAAACCAGCTTTGCTCTTCCCTGCTCGGCTAACCATTACGACCACGGAGGGGGGTAAGAAGAGGCTTTCCTCAGTCGAGGAAGCGAAACAATTCATCGCTTCCTTTCGTCCCGATAATGATTGACTTTATTTTATTTACCTCTTACGAAGTGTTGCGTTTGCTGTGCCTTATTTACTTAATGTAATGACTGGGTTGCTACACTGATGTTAAGCCTGATGCGGATAACACTCTGACGGAGGTGGCAACCCTTCATGACTGAGGTAACACTGTTACTCGTTCTGTTCCAGCAGCGTGTGAGTTTACGCATTTTATATTATATAATTATATTTTTTATTTTCTCTCTCAGGGACCCGTTTTGTTTATTACGTTGGGGATTATTTATACTTTTACAATCCCTGTTTACAGCTTTAAATACTGTTTACGTTGGCCTTTTGTCCAACTTATCTTGTTATTTTTCATGTTATTGTTATTCATGTTACCCAGTTCAGTGACAATGTTATATGATTCCTCTTATATATATATATATATTTACTTATTTATTATTATTTTCTTACTTTTCCCCTTACATCTACGTTTTGATAGCTATTAATGTTAAAACTGAATACTTCAATCATTATTTGGTCTTTTTTGTCTTAAGTTTTTATTTTTTTCTTCTTCTTTTTCATCAATGTCCCACACACGTTTATTGTATTTTAAAGGGGCTTTGTTTAGCTATTGTTTTGTTTTTTCTATAATCGGGTAAGCGAGATCTTAGATTCGTTAGATGCCTGGAAGTCTTGAGCTATGTGGCTCAGATATGGTTTGTATGGAGATTTGAGTGTTGATTTGGCCATAATCAGGAGTGTGAGCGTTTGTATGTCTTTTTTCAGTTTGTTGTTGTGTTTTTTTGTTTGTTTGTTGTTGTTGTTGTTGTTGTTGTTGTTGTTGTTGTTTTTTTTTTTTTTTTTGTTTGTTTGTTTGTTTTCTTCACATCCTTCTCAGAACTGGAACAACAGAGAGCACCTCATTACTATTATCTTTAGTCTATCTCCATGACTCAGCCAGGTGACGGACTTCGCTTGATCTCCTGGAACACAAAAGGCATGAACAGGCCGACCAAAATAAATAAGGTACTGACACGTATAAGAGAACTTAAAGGAGACATTATTTTTCTACAGGAAACCCACCTCAAATCATCGGAGGTCTCCCGGGCCAAAAGGTCTTGGATGAGTCACATATTTCACTCAAGGTTTTCGGATAGGTCGAGGGGCGCGGCTATCATTATTTCTAAAAATGTCATGTTTGATCATTCTTCAACTATTTCTGACACAGATGG
This sequence comes from Blennius ocellaris, assembly GCF_963422515.1. Lineage (NCBI taxonomy): Eukaryota > Metazoa > Chordata > Actinopteri > Blenniiformes > Blenniidae > Blennius > Blennius ocellaris. The sequence continues at coordinate 891,725 of NC_137672.1, read as the reverse complement.
ACGCTATGTTATTGTGACAGGCACACTGCAGAACCTCCCAGTTATTCTGGCTTGTATCTATGCACCAACTTGGGATGATGATAAATTCTTTCCTATCTTTTTTTCTAAAATCCCTAATTTAGACAACCACCATTTACTGATTGGAGGTGACTTCAACTTAGTTCAGAATGTCAGTTTAGACAAATCCCACCCTGGCAACCTTTCACTCTCTAAAGCAGCCAGCATGCTAAAATTCCACATGACACAGCTAGGTCTCTCAGACCCTTGGAGATTTAGGAATCCTGACATTAAAATGTACTCTTTCTTCTCACATGTTCATCATACCTTCTCCAGGATAGACTTTTTTCTAATGGACAATAAACTATTGCACCAGATCAGGGCCTGTGAATATCATCCTATAGCAGTGTCTGACCATGCTCCTATCTCCTTAGACATTTATTTTCCCACTCCCAGACTCTCCCCAGGGCCCTGGATATTTCCCTCACAGAATTTGGCTGATAAAGAGTTTAAACATTTCATGGGTGAGCAAATCAAGTCTTACCTTGAGTTCAATGATACAACTGATGTCTCCGATGCAACGCTTTGGGAGGCCCTTAAGGCTGTAATCCGAGGCCAGACAATCTCCTACATTGCTCGGTTGAGAAGGGGTGAGAGGGCAAGATTGCAGGCGATTGAGGTCGAGTTAGCGAATATTGATATGCTTTACGCATCTTCCCCCACCCCAGACATGTACAATAAACGTGTTTTATTGCAGGCAGAATATGATATATTGACCTCACATAGGGCAGAAAAACAGCTGAGGCAAACAAAACAACTGTTTTTTGAGCATGGTGACAGGGCAGGGAAGCTTCTGGCACACCAGGCTAGAGCTGTGGAGGCCTCCAGGCTGATAACTAAAATCACGGCGTCCTCTGGGACTGTGGTGTGCGACCCAATTGATATCAACTTAGCTTTCCATGAATATTACTCCAAACTTTATACTTCTGAATGCAGTTCTGGTCTGTCTCTGTCTTCTAGCCCTCTCTCATTACTTAATTACCCTAAAATTGACAACTCCGTGGCGGAAGAAATGGGTCGTGCCATCTCCCCCTTAGAGATTCAAACTGCCATTCAATCGATGCAGAGTGGAAAGTCACCAGGCCCAGATGGCTTTGGGTCCGAATTCTATAAAGCCTTTTCTACCCTGCTCGTCCCAATACTAACCAGAGTTTATAATGATTCTTTTTTCACAGGTAAATTACCCGACACCTTTTCACAAGCTTCAATATCACTACTGCTTAAAAAAGATAAGAACCCAATTTGCTGTGGCAGCTACAGGCCAATTTCTTTGTTAAATGTTGATCTAAAAATACTTTCCAAAATTTTAGCTACTCGTCTCCAGCGGGTGATGACAACGGTCATCTCACCTGATCAGACGGGTTTCATTCAGGGCAGACACTCTTACTCTAACACCAGGAGGCTTTTCAATGTTCTGTATACAACCCCATCACACTCTCCAGAGGTAATTGTATCACTAGATGCAGAGAAAGCCTTCGATAGGGTGGAGTGGAAATATCTGTTCTATATTTTGGATAAATTCGGGTTCCATCCAAACTTTATCTCCTGGGTCCGGCTTCTCTACACATCCCCATGTGCATCTGTTCGAACTAACAGCACCCTGTCTCGACCTTTCCTGCTTCAGCGAGGAACACGCCAGGGGTGCCCTCTCTCTCCCCTGTTATTTAACTTAGCCATAGAGCCCTTAGCCATCTGGCTTCGTAGCGATGCCAAATTTGAAGGTATTATACGACACGGCCTGACACATAAATTGTCACTATATGCAGACGATCTCCTTTTATACGTCTCCAACCCTCTTTCTTCCCTTCGCGCAATACTTGACATTTTAAATCAATTTGGCCAGCTATCAGGCTATAAACTCAATTTACAAAAGAGTGAACTTCTCCCTGTTAATGCTTCAGCCAGAGCCCTCTCACTGACAGCCTTTCCTTTTAAAATAGCTTTGGACGGCCTCAAATATTTAGGAATATTCATTTCCACTTCTTTTAAAAGCCTTTTTATTAAGAATTTTCAACCACAGCTTGAGAGGTGCAAACTAGATATCTCCCGGTGGGCTTCACTCCCCTTGTCAGTCGCCGGTCGCATCAATCTGATTAAAATGGTAGCGCTACCAAAATTTTTGTACCTCTTTCAACATGTCCCTCTCCTGATTAACAAAGCCTTTTTTACTAAGTTGGATCAAATGTTCGGTGCCTTTATTTGGGATGGCGGGCCCGCTCGTATTAAGAGATTGACACTCCAGTTAGCTAAATCAGAAGGTGGCTTTGCCCTGCCAAATTTCCGCACATTTTATTGGGCCTGTAATATTGTGAAGCTGCCATATTGGTTGAGCTATCATTCCGCTCTTGATTCCCCAGCATGGGTCCAAATGGAAGTTTCTTCACTCAGGTACTCCCCTGCGTCTGTGATCTGCTCACAACTCCCCACCCCAACCTCCCACAGTACTGACAACCCAGTGGTTTTACACACCATTAAGATCTGGCTCCAATTTCGCAAACATTACGGCCTGCACAGAGCCTCGCTGCATGTACCTATTCTGAATAACTCTTCATTCCCTCCTTCTCTTACAGACTCTGCTTACCGTGTCTGGTCGACTAAGGGCCTTGTAACCCTTGACAATTTGTATGAAGGTGGGATCTTCCTTTCATTTTCTTCACTCTCCGCTAAATTTAACTTACCCAGTAGCCACCTTTTTCGTTATTTCCAGATTAGACATTTTGTGCAGGGGCTGTTCCCTCATTTCCCCAATCGTCCCCCCGAATCTGGAATTGACCAGTTTATTCTACTCTCACCAAACCATAGGCGAATCATCTCAGTTGTTTCAGGTAGAATTGATTCTCTGAACCCTTCACCTGTAATCTCTCTTAGAGAGTCCTGGGGATGTGATCTGGGTATCTCTATTTCAACTGAGCAATGGAATAAGATTCTCCACCTAACGCACTCCTCGTCCATCTGTGCCAGACATGGCTTATTGCAACGTAAGGTTCTTCATAAAGCACACTACACCAATGAGAAACTGGCTAAGATATTCCCAGGTAAAAGCAGTGCATGCAATAGATGCAACCAAACCCCAGCCAACCATGTGCATATGTTTTGGACCTGTCCTGGGTTGACCAAATTTTGGTCTGACATATTTGAGACTCTCAGCCAAATTCTTGCTACCCCTGTTCTCCCTGATCCACTGACTGCTCTTTTTGGCCTGTCTCAGTCTCCTGACTTGTCTTCTCCAGCAAAACATCTTGTAGCTTTTACTACTCTCCTGGCCCGACGGGCCATTCTTCTTAAATGGAAGCAAGCCGCCCCTCCTTTACACATTAGGTGGGTCCGGGAGGTCTTAGCCTGTGTCCGTCTTGAGAAGCTCCGATATTCTTTGAAGGGATCTCTCGAAACCTTTCGGGAGATCTGGAATCCCCTGCTGAGTCATGTGAAAAATATTGACCTAACCCCTGTAGTTAGCAATGTGACCTCTTGAGATGTCTCTCTCTCCGTTCCTTTTACCATTATTATTATTATTGTTAATTTGTTTTTACTTTATTTTATTACTATTTTTGTTTATTTATTTTTATTATTTTTATTTTTATTTTTATTTTTTTATTTTTTTATTTATTGTCTAAGATTGTGTGTGTGTGTATGTATGTGTGCGCGTTATGTTGTGCTGTGTCGATTTCTGTTGGCCAATACCGGGTGGGCTGGGGGGTGGTGGGTTAAACTAAAGACACTTTACCTTATTTTATAGACATTATGTCAAGCTGTCAGTGTTTTGCCTACTCCTATGTACCCTTTTATCTTTATTCCTGTAACTGTTTGGCACTGATTGTAAATTGTTGTTTTTTCCCCCCCGTTTCTTTCTCTCCTTGTTGTGATGCTTAGAATTTGTCTGTTGAAAAACCTAATAAAAACATTGTGAAAAAAAAAAAAAAAAAAAAAAAAAAAAAACATGAGGAGCTTCTTGGCTTTTAGTCACATGGGACAGTGAAGTCTGACAGGATTCAAGACAACAACCAAAAAATGGCTCAAATCAGTCATAAAAAGCTTTCCATCCATCCATCCATCCATTTTCTGCCGCTTATCCGGGGCCGGGTCGCGGAGGCAGCAGTCTGAGCAGAGTTGCCCAGACTTCCCTCACCCCAGACACTTCCTCCAGCTCCTCCGGTGACACCCCAAGGTGTTCCCAGGCCATAGAGAGACATAGTCCCTCCAGTGTGTCCTGGGTCTGCCCTGAGGCCTCCTACCTAAAAAGCTTTCCTGTACTCAGAAATCGCCTCAAAGCTGTAGTTTGAATCCCAGTCTGCAGAGCAGAGACTCTTAGGTCCAATGCCTTTATTTTTGTTTAAGTTTTTATTAATTTTAGCAATTTTATTTCACTCGCAAGAAAACTACATCATACATGTTGGGATTTATGGTTGGTGATTCGCAGTAGCATGCGGTGGTGTTTCAGTCAGCACCAGCAGGCCAGCTAGTAGCCCCCCCACCCACCATAAAATATGTCCTACAGTAAATACAAAATCCCAATCCAATGAATGGCCACTACTATCCATCAGTACTTGATCCACATCAACATGACACCTGACCAACAACCACAACACATCAAGACTCCACTGTGCAGCTTCGCCATCAGATCATTTTCCAGTGTTTCCAACAGGTTTGCATGGAGGGGAGGGTGGGTGCGAGTCTTGCACACTACTGTCATGCATGTCTTCTTGTCTGTCTGTGTACACGATTGTATGGGAAACACCTCTTTACAATCAAAAAACTGCACCAAATGCCAAAGCAGCACCAATCTAGTCCAGAGAAAGTTAAAAAAAAAAAAAAAAACTAGTACTGACTCACTTGTAGATTCAATCCACCCTGCTGTAAAATGCTGCACAAAGCTTTCAAGAATTTGAAAAATTCCAGGTTTAATTCACCTGAACTATCTGAAATCAGAAGCTAGAATATGTATTCCTTCTTCCTCCCATACTGGCTTTTTCATCCCTGAAGATCATGAGACAAAAATCCGGTTCATGTTAAAGGAGTCTGTTGTTTCTCTCTCTCTCTCTCTCTCTCTCTCTCTCTCTCTCTCTCTCTCTCTCTCTCTCTCTCTCTCTCTCTCTCTCTCTCTCTCTCTCTCTCTCTCTCTCTCTCTCTCTCTCTCTCTCTCTCTCTCTCTCTCTCTCTCTCTCTCTCTGTCCAGGTGTTGGACCTTCTACCAGCAGAGATTATTGTGGAAGGAAATGTGTGTGCAGGTCAATGGTGTGAAGTCACCGATGAAAACTACAACATACACACACACACACACACACACACACACACACACACACACACACACACACACACACACACACACACACACACACACACACACACACACACACACACACACACACACACACACACACACATTACCAGTTTTGTTGAGGTAAACAAAGCAACCTGTGTTTTCTAAAAAGAAACTTGTCAAAATACATACAAAAAACTGGGGCCACAAAAAAATCAAAACCAACAAAAAGTGAGGATAACATTTCAAGAAAAACATTTCAATGCCGTCAGTAAGAGTGACACGTGATGACATGGATGATGAGTGTCCACGGAATTGGACATTCTGCCATTTTAATCCTAAATATTCAAAGTGCCAATATGTTTTTTGCAAATGGAAACTGATCTGATCGTTAGAAGTGGCCAGCATCTTTCACTTAACTTTTCAACTTTCTGAGCAGCTGCTGCACCAGATGTTTGCAATGCCAATGATCTCTTGCCCCAAGACACACTGAAAGGAACCTTCAGGGGTTTAAGAGTTGGCAGAGATGACAACAAGGTACAACGAGGTTAGCAACTGCCCAGAACCTCTCAACTGGACTGTGACCTCAGTCCAGAGCAGCAACAATATGATGGAAGAAGAGGTTATTCCCAGAGACTGAGATTATTTCACCGTCAGTATCAATGATACAACTTGAGCCCCTTTCAGAGCGATTACAATGAGGTCCATTAGAATTGACTTAATAACCTCCAAAATGCCCCAAATACCTAAGAGAGCCAGCGCAGTGTTGTAGTTTTTTTTTTTAGACTTCTTTGAAAATATAGTGAATTTAACTTTTTGTAATTATTTGCTATAAAACAAAGAGACAACATGTGGTGTTGAGGTGTTAATTTGTCAATTATTTTACTGGTCTGTTCCACTAGATATCAAATGATGTTGTATGTGGCAGTTATGGATACATTCTTATCACAAGGGGAGCAAAAGCCACCAGTAAGACTTGAGCAGTCTCACGACTTTCCTATTCTTCCAGAGTAAATCATTCAGTTTGACAACAACAGCTAATGAAGACATTTCTCTTTATGCAAATGACTCCCTGCCTGTTGCACACACACTGAAATGTGCATACTTTTCTGGCCTATAGGAGTTTGAATGGGACCTCAAGGCCCTGCTGGAGCTGCAGCAGTCTCCCGGGCTGACGGGGGAAACCCGACAGAGGCCTTCTGCTTTGTCCTGCAGCAGCTGCAACATGTCCTGTTTATTTGTTCTAATGCCAGAGGGGAAATCAAGACAGATCTTCTGCAGAGGCCACCAGACCATGGCTGGAGACCAAAGAAAAACACTGACTTGATGCCAGAATTGTCACTCAAAGCCCAAGAGTGAACTTCACCCAACAATATGTTGTGTTTTTTTGTTCTTGTGATTGATGTAAAGATTTTATAACACCACGAGGACACTGAGTGCCCGCTGAGGCGTGCTGTGGATGCTGATTGGTGGAGCCTCGCCGATGGCTTTCCCGTGTGCTGCAGCCTCCAGTGGAAGAGGTAGCGGGGGACGAAAAGGTGCACCGAGAAAAAACAGGTCTTGTTGATCTAGTTATCTGAGCCAGCTGGCTAACACATTAAGCAGTGGTTATGCTCGGTCAGACGACACACTGGGGACCAGCTGTGCACGTGGCGAGCAGAAATAACAACAGAAGCTAACACTAACAGGTATTACTGCTGGGTGGAAGTGATTTACCTTTAACTTGTTCATTACCCAGTCAGCTCAGTGAAGCGCTGTGCAGCGAAGCTTCTGGGGTTTGCTGGCAGCTTCTGACATAATGAAAAAAGGTGTTAGCTCGCCTGTGTTTTCCTTTGACGAAAGCAAACTATTCTGAGTGAATGTCTGGGCAGACATATCGAGGTAAGAGATCAGTCATGCTGCTTTGACAATGTTATGTCATGAATACTTTTACTTTCCTCTTTGAATGCCTAAGTTTTTAAACTTCCATCAGTAAACCTCCATCAGTCTAAACTTCCATGAGTCTAAACTTCCATCAGTATGAACCTCCATCAGGATGAACTTCCATGAGTCTAAACCTCCACCAGTAAACCATCAGTATGAATTCCCATGAGTCTAAACCTCCACCAGTAAACCATCAGCCTAAACCTCCATCAGTAGGAACCGCCATCAGTCAAAATCTCCACCAGTAAGCCATCAGATTAAACCTCCATCAGTATGAATCTCCAACAGTCTAACCCTTCATCAGTAAATCTCCATTAGTAAACCCCCATGGGTCGAAACCTCCTCCAGTAAACCTCCATCAGTCCAAACTGCCACCAGTAAAGCATCAGTCTAAACCTCCATCAATATGAACCTCCATCAGTCTAAACCTCCACCAGTAAACCTCCATCAATAGAAACATCCAACAGTATGAACCTCCATCAATCTAAACCTCCACCAGTAAACCATCAGTCTAAACATCCATCAGTCTAAACCTCCATCAGTACGAACCTCCAGCAGTATAAACCTCCACCAGTAAACCATCAGTCTATATCTCCATCAGTCTAATCCTTGATCAGTATGAACCTCCATCAGTCCAAACCTCCACCAGTAAACCATTACTATTAACCTCCATCAGTAAATCTCCATCAGTAAACCTCCATCAGTCTGACCCTTCATCAGTAAACATCCATCAGCAAATCTCCATCAAAATACCTCCATCAACCTAAACCTCCATCAGTAAACCATCAGTCTGAACCTTCATCAGTAAACATCCATCAGCAAATCTCCATCAAAATACCTCCATCAACCTAAACCTCCATCAGTAAACCATCAGTCTAAACCTGATGGTTCATACTGATGTAAACCATCAGTCTAAACCTCCATTAGTAAATCTCCATCAGTCTAAACCTCCATCAGTAAACCGTCAGTTTAAACCTCCACCAGTAAACCATCAGTCTAAACCTCCATCAGTAAACCATGAGTCTAAACCTCCAGCAGTATGAACCTGGTGGTTCATTCTGATGTAAACCATTAGTCTAAACCTCCATCAGGAAATCTCCATCAGTAAACCATCAGTCTAAACCTCCACTAGTAAACCACCACTACTGACCTCCATAGTTAAACCTCCATCAGTCTAAACCTCCACCAGTAACCATCACTATAAACCTCCATCATGTAAACCTACATCAGTCTAAACCTCCATCAGTAAAACTCCATCAGTCTAAACTGCCACCAGTAACACAATCACTATAAACCTCCATGAGTAAACCTCCATCAGTCTACACCACCACCAGTAAACATCAGTCTCAACCTCCATCAGTCTAAACCTCCATCAGTATGAACCTCCATCAGTCTAAACCACCACCAGTAAAGCATCAGTCTAAACCTCCATCAATATGAACCTCAATCAGTCTAAACCTTCATCAGTAAACCTCCATCAGTAAAGCTTGACCAGTCTAAACCTTCACCAGTAAACCATCAGTCTAAACCTCCATCAGTAAACCTCCATCAGTAAACTATCAGTCTAAATCTCCATCAGTAAACCATTACTATTAACGTAGATCAGTAAATCTCCATGAGTAAACTTCAATCAGTCTAAACCTCTCAGTCAAACGCCATCAGTCTAAACCTCCATCAGTACGAACTTCCATCAGTCTAAACCTCCATCAGTCAAAACTTCCATCAGTATGAACCTCCATCAGTCTAAACCTCCACCAGTAAACCATCGGTCGAGACCTCCATCAGTCTATACCTCCATCAGTACGAACCTCCATCAGTCTAAACCACCAGTAAACCATCAGTCTAAACCTCCATCAGTCTAAACTTCCACCAGTATGAACCTCCATCAGACTAGCCCTCCACCAGTAAACCTCAAACAGTAAACCATCAGTCTAAACCTCCATCAGTATGAACCCCCATCAGTCAAAGCCTCCACCTGTAAACCATCCGTCTAAACCTCCATCAGTATGAACCTCCATCAGTCTAGACCAGTGGTTCCCAACCTTTTTTGACCAGTGTACCCCTTGAGCCGGTTTCCATGTGAAAAGTACCCCCTCTCTCGTGTGTGATTATTCGCCTTAACGTGTACTTATATTTAACCCTTTGTCTTTCTATCTATCCAACTGCTCATTTAAATAAAACAATTATTGTGAGTGTAAAAACATACCTTTTAATGAGACACTTGCGCTTGCTTGTCTTTCATAAGTCTTTCATAATTCCTTTTTTCACTGGGCTCCCCTGTGCCTGCGTCCGAGGCGACGATAGCAGTAGCGGTAGCTGGACGTTTACTCCTGCCTAGCCATGCATCCATGTTTACAGTCGGTATGCAGCTAGAATTAGCTAGCTTCGCGAATCGTGCGCGCCCGCAGCAAGAACGTGAACTTTTTTTTTTTTTTTTTTAAAGCGCGCCACTTTATAGTCTTTTCATATTATGTGCATTGTAGTGTTACAATCACTGTGGACGAACTGCTACTCATGGAAAATCAACGTATGGCCTAACTAAAATTCATGATATAATACAATATAATATAGTATAATTTTTTTTTTTTTGTGTGTGGATACTGTAGGGTAATTTATAATCTTTCTGCGTACCCCCTGCAATACCCTCGCGTACCCCTAGGGGTCCGTGTACCCCCGGTTGGGAATCACTGGTCTAGACCTCCATCAGTAAACCTCCATCAGTCAAAACTTCTATCAGTATGAACTTCCATCAGTAAACCATCAATCGAGACCTCCATCAGTCTATACCTCCATCAGAACGAACCTCCATCAGTCTAAACCACCAGTAAACCATGAGTCTAAACCTCCATCAGTATGAATCTCCATTAGTATAGCCCTCCACCAGTAAACCTCAAACAGTAAACCATCAGTCTAAACCTCCATCAGTATGAACCCCCATCAGTCAAAGCCTCCACCAATAAACCATCAGTCTAAACCTCCATCAGTCTAAATCTTGATCAGTGTGAACTTCCATCAGTCTAAACCTCCACCAGTAAACCATCACTATTAACCTCTATCAGTAAACCTCCATCAGTCTAAACCGCCGTCAGTAAACCATCCGTCTAAACCTCCATCAGTATGAACCTCCATCAGTCTAAACCTCCATCAGTAAACCTCCATCAGTCTAAACTTCCACCAGTATGAACCTCCATCAGTCGAACCCTCCACCAGTAAACCTCAAACAGTAAACTATCAGTCTAAACCTCCACCAGTAAACCATCATTATTAACCTCCATCAGTAAACCTCCATCAGTCTAAACCGCCACCAGTAAACCATCCATCTAAACCTCCATCAGTATGAACCTCCATCAGTAAACCTCCATCAGTCTAAACTTTCATCAGCATGAACCTCCATCAGTCTAACCCTCCACCAGTAAACCTCAGACAGTAAACCATCAGTCTAAACCTCCACCAGTAAACCATCATTATTAACCTCCATCAGTAAACCTCCATCAGTAAACCTCCATCAGCCTAAACCGCCACCAGTAAACCATCAGTCTAAAGCTCAATCAGTATGACCCTCCATCAGTCTAAACCTCCACCACTGAACCATCACTACTAACCTCCATCAGTAAACTTCCATCAATAAACCTCCATCAGTCTAAACCTCCATCAGTAAACCTCCATCAGTCTAAACTTCCATCAGTATGAACCTCCATCAGTCTAATCCTCCACCAGTAAATCTCAAACAGTAAACCATCAGTCTAAACCTCCACCAGTAAACATCATTATTAACCTCCATCAGTAAACCTCCATCAGTAAACCTCCATCAGTCTAAACCTCCACCAGTAAACCATCACTATTAACCTCTATCAGTAAACCTCCATCAGTCTAAACCGCCGCCAGTAAACCATCCATCTAAACCTCCATCAGTATGAACCTCCATCAGTAAACCTCCATCAGTCTAAACTTTCATCAGTATGAACCTCCATCAGTCTAACCCTCCACCAGTAAACCTCAAACAGTAAACCATCAGTCTAAACCTCCACCAGTAAACCATCACTATTAACCTCCATCAGTAAACCTCCATCAGTAAACCTCCATCAGTCTAAACTTTCATCAGTATGAACCTCCATCAGTCTCACCCTCCACCAGTAAACCTCAGACAGTAAACCATCAGTCTAAACCTCCACCAGTAAACGATCACTATTAACCTCCATCAGTAAATCTCCACCAGTAAACCTCCATCAGACTAAACTGCCACCAGTAAACCATCAGTCTAAAGCTCAATCAGTATGACCCTCCATCAGTCTAAACCTCCACCACTGAACCATCACTATTAACCCCCATCAGTAAACTTCCATCAATAAACCTCCATCAGTCTACACCTCCATCAGTAAACCATCAGTATAAACCTCCATCAGTAAACTTCCATCAATAAACCTCCATCAGTCTGCACCTCCTCCACTGCACAACACCATCTCCAGGCAGAGGAGCAGCTTCAGTGACAGACTGCTGTCACAGTCTTGCTCCACTGACAGACTGAGGAGATCCTTCCTCCCCCACGCCATCAGACTCTTCAACACCTCTCGGGGGAGGCCTTAGCGGACACAAAGCCCTGGACTTACTACACACACACCACGCACCTTGAGACACACACACACACACACACACACACACACACACACACACACACACACACACACACACACACACACACACACACACACACACACACACACACACACACACACACACACACACACACTACTTATCTTAATTATTTGTTTATTGCTTAATTATTTGCTTAATTATTGTTTATACTGAAGTTATATTTCTTCTATTTTACCTATTGCTTTTTTTAACCCTGCATGCCCCTGTGTTTCCATATTGTTGCTGCTGGAACTGTGAATTTCTCTTGGAGATCATTAAAGTATTTATTTATCTATCTATCTATCTATCTACCTCCATCAGTAAACCATCAGTATAAACCTCCATCAGCCTAAACCTCCATCAGTATGAACGTCCATCAGTCTAATCCTCCACCAGTAAACCATCAGTTGAAACCTCCATCAGTATGAATCTCCAGTCTAAAATTCCAATGGTAAACCATCAGTCTAAACCTTCATCAGTATGAACCTCCATCAGTCTAAGCCTCTATCAGTAAACCTTCATTAGACTAAACTTCCATCAGTAAACCTCCATCTAAACCTCCATCTGTAAACCTCCATCAGCAACACCAGAAAATGTTTCAGGGTCCTTAAGCAGTTTCACTGTAGTTTAATTACATAGAGAAGTCTTGAGTCGAACTGTCAAAGTGGAGACTGAGTCATCTTTCCTCACTGCTTCCTCATGGGAGGAGCCTGAGAGCTGAAAGTGCTGCCTCCATTGTACTTGTAGAAACTCCCGGAACCTCCAGGGGAAAGCACTCTGACAACAAAGTGTTCTGCTAGATCAGGGGTCAGCAACCCGCGGCTCCAGAGCCGCATGGGGCTCTTTCGTCCCTCCACTGCGGCTCCTTGAGCCTCTGTCCCACGGCAGTTCATCCTGGAGCAGGGTGGTATGGGAGGTAAGGCAAAGTGCCCCCAGAGCCAATTGTGTTGCGCAGTCCTGCTAGAAAGAGTGGGGTAAAATGTAGGCGGGTTGTGAATGACGCAGCGATGTAACATCATTACGCAACAATAATAGCATGAAGAACGTAGAATTGAGCTGCAGCTCCGGGCTCCACAGCTCAAATGATATCTGAAGCTGGGAGCTTCCTGTATCTTTGACAGGAAAACCGCTGCGCTATGTGTTGCACCCCCGAAAAAACGACTCGTCCGTCTTCTTTAGGCAACTTTATTTGTCCCGGTTCTGGATATTTTTTGAGATTTTCTTTCTTCACCGCAGCCAACACAGGTTACATCCAATTCACATGCTCGGCTCGACTGCCGTAAAACAAAAACTGGTTGTCGCACTGTCGCAACACTTTGATTCTTAAAGACACATGTAACATTTATAACACAAACCAATGTATCTCAATACAAGGTAACCAATAGATCTCTCTAAAATATCCAGGTTGCAACACCCTCCCCCACTAAAATAAAATGTGACCAAACATTCCACATTTTCCAAACACAATTAAAACACTGTATAACGTACCATAGAACCACATTCCAGAATAATTACAACAATAGGTATGACTATACACATTAGATGTCAGTCTGGGATTACACAAACTCTCTTTCCTTTATGCACTTCACACTCAAAATCAATGGCAATAATACAAAACTCGAAAATCACAGTCACTTGTATCACAGGATGAGTAGTCCGATGAAGCATTGGTGGGCCCCCCAAAATCTTCACAAATAGACAAGGAAAATACCTGTTCCATCCTATAATGTTTCTCAACATTTGTTATGCCATACATTCAGTGATTTGCTCTAAATCCACTCTTTCCCATTTAGTGTATTCCTGCATATCCTCGGTAACCCAGTTCTGTGCTAATTCCGTTCCAGAATAGACGCTCAGAATAACTGTTACATCTGTTAACGTTATAATGTAATCCTGAAATGTATATACTGAACACAAACTACATAATCAAAAACGTATGACATTACCCATCAGTTTTTTTTCCTGTCATAAATCACACTACTTAAGCCAAAAAAAAGGATATGTGACTGATGATGTGTCGGGGCCATGGTTCATGGCTGGAGACCTTCTTCTCACATCAGTGCTGCAGGCGTCCACTTGCTGATATGTCGGCTGACCAAGCTGGTTATAGGTGTAGATACGCCTGGGCTTTCTGGCTCTCACAGGTCTCTGACTCTCAGCTTCAGCATACACATGTTCCTCTTCCGACTGTTCCTCAGCAACAGCCTCATCTGGTAGCTCGTCCAAACATTGTTCATGTCCTGCTTGTTCTTCTTCTGAGCATTCTTCTGGCATGCATGCTTTCGTGGATGTTTCTTGCTGTGCATCCATTCTCGGATGGAATTCCTCTGCCTCAGCATTAAGGCGAGGATCGTTTTGTTCTGCTACAGCCCACATCACACAGTCACCTTCACTGGAGCCATCAGTATCTGTCAGGTAAGTATCGCATTTTGGTTTTCTGTTTGTTCTTCTGGTTCTTTCTGTATTGTCCCGATCATTTCTCTCTTTCAGGCTTGGTTTACTGACCTCGGGCTTTTCAACCAGGTAAGGACATGGTAGGAGTAAGTTACGATGTAACACACGTTTTCTCCCCTCTCCCTGGGTTGGTTTGACTGCATATACTGGACTGTCAGGACCTTTCCTTTCTTCAACTACATAAACCATGTCCTCCCAGTGACTGCGTAGCTTCCCAGGGCCTCCTCTGGGTGTGAGGTTTCTTACCAGGACATGATCACCAGGCTCAAGCGTGGAACTCCATGTACGCTGATTGTAACTCTTCTGCCCCCTTCTCGCACTTTTCCTCATATTCTTCATGGCGATCTCGTAAGCTTCCTCCATGGTCTCTCGCCATTTATCTGCATATGCACTATATGACTGGCGACTCTCCTTTTCATTCCTCTTGGGAAACAACAAGTCAACTGGCAGGGTTGGTTCACGTCCAAATAGAAGAAAGAAGGGTGAGAAACCTGTTGATTCATGCACTGTTGAGTTGTACGCATGGACCACTTTCTGCAGGTGCTCTTTCCACCTTGTTTTCTGGGTCTCTTCCAGTGTACGCAGCATACCAAGCAAAGTTCTGTTAAAACGTTCTGCTGGGTTTGCTTGTGGGTGGTAGGGAGACGTACGTGAATGGTGGATCCCAGAATAACTCTGAAGCTTTCGAAAGAGGCTATTTTCAAACTCTTTTCCCTGATCATGGTGGATCTTCGACGGGAAACCAAAACGCATGATGTAATCATCGAAGAGTTTTTTTGCTGCCGTTTTCCCAGATTTATCTCTGGTGGCATATGCTTGCGCATATTTAGTAAAATGATCCACAATCACAAGTATGTATTCCTCTCCCCCCCTACTTTTCTCCAAATGAAGATAATCAATCGAGATCATCTCAAAAGGTGCAGACGTTTCAATGCTTTGGATGGGTGTTCTTGTTACTCTGTTTGGTTTCTTCCTCTTGAGACAACAGCAAACCCTGGTCACATGATGCTCTATTTCCTGTCTCATCTTGGGCCAGAAAAAGCGTTCTCTCGCCAGAGCGGCCATTCGATCTGCTCCTAAATGTCCCATTTCTTCATGCAGATGTTTGTAGATCAGATGTTTGAAGGATTCAGGTAAAACTAATTGACTCCTGGACATTGTTTCTCTCCTGAGGATCCCATCTTCATCAATGTGGAGTCGAGGCCATTCCCTGAGGAGCTCTCTGACTTTCTCACCTTCTCCTAACTTCTGTTTGTGACGCAGATGAGTATGTGTGTTCTTCAGAGTCAAGACTCGACTTATTACTGGGTCTAAGGTTTGTGCCGATTTGATCCCCTGCTTTGTCAATGCTTTAATTGGAGCAGAAACGCAACTCTCCTCAGGAAATGCGTCTGGGTTACACGTGACAGCAGAGATCCAGTTGATTTCTCCTTTCTTTTCAGCTCTAACAACATGAATAAGGGATTCCAGGACTTCCTGTTGACACTCCTCTGTGCACTCTTGGATGAGTTCTTCAATGGGTCTTGGTCTGCGGGACAGGAAATCTGCATCATTGTTGGATGATCCGGGTCTGTACTTTAGGGTGAATCTGTAATCTGCCAATTCTGCGACCCAGCGCTGCCCTGTAGCATTGAGTTTTGCTGTTTTGGTGACATATGTCAGTGGATTATTGTCACTGTACACTGTGAAATGGGGCGCATGAAATAGATAATCTCTGAAACGCTCCGTGATAGCCCATTTCAGTGCCAAAAATTCAAGTTTACCAGAGTGTAACTTGTAGTTCTTTTCTGCAGCGGTTAATGTTCGGGAACCATAAGCAATCACTCTGAGCACACTGTCTTGTCGCTGATACAAAACCGCACCCAAGCCCTCCTCTGAGGCATCTACATGCAGTACAAATGGTTTCTCCAAGTCTGGGTATGCCATGATGGGTGGATTTGTTAGCTGTGTGACAATGTTGTCCAGTATTTCTTGGTGTGCTTCTGTCCATTTGACTGGATGGGATGCTGGTATTTGCACAGATGTTCTGCCCCCTTTACTTGATTTATTATTCCTGTTCTGTTCAGACTTTGGCTTTGCTAACAACTCATATAGGGGTTTGGCTGTTCTGGAGAAGTCTGGTATATACGTGCGATAATAACCAAGAAATCCCATCAGCTTCCTCACCTCTCGAACCGTTTTTGGTGGCTCATGTCTCAAAGCTTGGACTGCCTCAGACTCCTTTGGATTCATTTTGTACCCTTCTGCCGAGACCACACGCCCCACATAACAGACTTCCTGTTTGAAAAAGTCACATTTCTTTGCACGTAACTTTATGCCACATTGTTTTTGTTGCTGCAAGACCTTCCGCACATTCTGGATGTGTTGCTCAAAGTCACTACTGAACACCAAGACGTCATCTAAATAAGGAACGCAGATTTCATCTCTCAAATCACCCAGACAACTTTCCATGTAGCGCTGAAAGGCGGCAGGTGCATTTGTCAGTCCAAAAGGAATTCGGATCCATTCATACAGTCCCCAAGGTGTAATGAATGCAGTGCAAGGCCGACTTCCCTCACTGACAAAGCCTTGGTGATAGGCCTTTCCCTGGTCCAACACAGTGAACCATGAATTTCCTCCAAGGTTTTCCAGGATTTCCTGGATTCTGGGAATTGGGTGACGATCCGGTAGTGTTTTCTCATTCAACTTCCTGTAGTCCACGCACAGACGAAGACTTCCATCCTTTTTCCTGACACACACTACAGGTGAAGAGTAAGAAGAATGAGACTTCTGGATCCAACCTCTATCTAGCAGATCTTGGATGTGGGTCTTAACTTCTTGATAGAGATGTCTTGGAATTGCGTTATACGTCTTCTGGACCGGAATGTTGTCTCTCAATTGAATCTCCATGTTTAACTCCTGGATGCACCCTGTGTCCCAATCATCTTTAGCAAAAACATGACATTCTTCTCTTAGCATTTTCCGTACCTGTTGTTGCTGATCTGCAGAGAGATGACTCAGGTCTACTGGTGGATCCCAGAGCTCTTCATCCGACACGTGGTGGGGCTGTCCCTTTGGAAGTTCAGCACCGATGAGCGATGGCTCAGGTCTTTCCATCGGTCTCAATTCCAGTTGGCGGACAGCATCGATGCTGTACAACCATCCCAGTGTTGTGCGACTGGATAATGTAATGTCTCTGTCACTGACGTTTTCAACAGTCAGTGTTATTATTGAATTATCTTCTTCAGGAAGCTGGATCAGCTGTTCTCGAATGGTAAGTCCTATGGGCCACGGTGCTTCCTGATTTGGTTCCAACATTACATGTGATCCACTCAGCACTCGCTTATTTAGTTTTCCACATTCGACTTTCAGTACTTTGTTTCTTGGAATCGTGATAGGTTTTCTACCAACTCTTGCGATGTGGGTGCCACTCTCAGATGTTTGATTTTTAAGGACAGACAAAACTGCTCTTGCTGTCTTGCGGCCCACTTCCAACGCCGAACACAGTCTCTGTACCATGTCACCTGAGGAAACAGTACCTCCAGAAGAATCTCTCTGTGCCAGTTCCTCAATAACATTAAATCCAATGAGGGGGCGTTCAAACCCAGTGCTGGTAACGAGGATTGGGACTATAACTGGTTTTTCACTCATCCCTGAAATGGCATTCTTTGATAGAGTGAATTCAACACCAATCCATCCCTCATAAGGAATATTTGTTCCGTTGGCAGCTGACAGGTCAAGATTTTCCTCCTCCAGTAACTCATTCACCGGTCTCACCTCCACATCTGGTAGATATTTTCTCATCCAGTCTACTCCCACAATTGACACCTGTGAACCTGTGTCCCACAACACTGTCGTACTCACACCACCTAGCGAGGCTCGGACAAGACATCTTTTCCCCACTAGTTTGGCTGTCTGCTGCTGTTTGCCACTGAGTTGTCCTGACAGATGGAGTTGATCCATCCCATCTGAATATCTTTCTGAATTGAGTTCAATTTTGTTGGCATTCGCTGTTGTAGTTCTTTTACGGCAACCTGCTGCCCAATGTTCTGCGCTGCCACATTTATAGCAATGGGAACATTTTCCTTCTTGGTTAGATAACTCACATTGCTGACATCGTCTGATGGGTGCTGCTCCAGATGTTGGTCGTGGCCTCCTGTTATTTCCATCTTTTACTCCTTGTGTGTGAGGTCGAGATGTATGGTTGAGGCCAACTATTTGAGAAGTCAGACTCTGAATAGCTTCACATATGGCTTTGTTGCCTTGGTCCACCTTTTCCATCAGCGTGTCACGTTTGTGTGTTTCATTCTGTTTAGCTTTGGAGTTTTTTCCTTGTGTGTTGCTCTCCAGGTCTTCTGTTTCATGTTCTCCGCTTACAGCTGCCACTTTGAATGTCCGTATTTTTGCATTTGTTGCAAACTTGTTCTTTCGCTCCATTTCCAAAGTGTGACTTGCTGTCATTTTTTCTAGGAGAGTCTCATCTATAATGTTTGGGTCTTGTAGATATGGTTTCAGATCTGTTCGAATAGTGTCATTTTGAAGACCAGTGAGTACAGTCTGTAGAAATTGGTTTTGGATCAGTTCGGGGCTGTACTTCAAACCTGATTCCACTCTTTCAGATGCAAAGATAATTTGCTGCCTGAGATCCATGGCACGCAACAGAAACTGGATTGGAGTTTCTTTGGGTTCCTGGACTGCGCGGGTAAGAGAATGGTACAACTCTGTTGCATCCTTTTCAACAAAATGAGTCCTCAAAATCTGTCTCAGTCCTTGCAATGTCAAGTCAACTCTGCTTTCAAGGTAACTTTTCAGTTTTACTCCTGGAACAATGGCCTGGATAACAGCTTTGACAATCTCTGCTTCATCATAGCCTTTTTTTAATGCTCTTTGGATTTGTCTTTCCAAGCTTGGATATCCCAATTTGTCCTTTTGGTGAGGCTCTCCAATTTGTCCCACAATTTTCAAATCTCTTCTGTAGACAGGATAAACAACTGCAGGGATTTTGGGAGCTGTCTCAACGTCCAAAACAGAACTGTTTTCTTTCACCCCCTCTGTTTTTGTGGGTGTAATACCATTTTTGTCCATTGTGTGGTGCCGTGACTCTGTTCGCTCCGTCTCCGGATCCTTAATCACGTCGTCTTTGTTTTTAATCTGATCGATCTGATCATTTACCTCCAGCAAAAGAGACAGTCCTCCATCTTCTAGTGAAGTAACATCCTCTCCCTCCAGATGCTGTAAGATACACCGTCTCAACTTACGAGGTGAGTTTCTGTCCGTCTCTTCCACCTCCAAACTCAGAACTGCGCTGACGTCATTCAGGTGCGTTACGGACAATGAGAGTAACTTCTCTTCTATTTCCTCCAATACGCTCTCCCAAGCAGAGCTCATAGTTGTATTGGCCATTATAGAAAAAGCGTACCTTCACTGCTTTCACTTCTCTGTTGGACTTGGTCTTGATCGACTTTTTTCCTTTTTCACTCCGGCCGCATGGATTCCCGACGTCCTCTTCTCGGTGGAAGAAAAAAAATATATTTATCAAACCGGGCGGAAACACCAAGTTTATGTTGCACCCCCGAAAAAACGACTCGTCCGTCTTCTTTAGGCAACTTTATTTGTCCCGGTTCTGGATATTTTTTGAGATTTTCTTTCTTCACCGCAGCCAACACAGGTTACATCCAATTCACATGCTCGACTCGACTGCCGTAAAACAAAAACTGGTTGTCGCACTGTCGCAACACTTTGATTCTTAAAGACACATGTAACATTTATAACACAAACCAATGTATCTCAATACAAGGTAACCAATAGATCTCTCTAAAATATCCAGGTTGCAACATATGGAGTGCCCACAATTCCGAGAGGGTTCATTGCAGACTTGTTGAGAGTGCTGGCAAATTATAGTGAATTACACAACAACTAAAGGACATTGAAAGCCTCACCACTCCCACTCATGGTTCCAAAAATCCCAGATCTCCCATGCGTATCCCCCGCCACTTGTGGTAACTGATCGAGATAAGTTCTCCACATAGCCACATTTAGCATCGGAACTCCTACCTTGCACCACCATGATACATCCGTATCGTCACCAGAGCTTGACTGTATGTCTCAACATCCAGTTAAACTCACAGTAATGATTCCACCCCAGTGAGACTGCACGCTCCGAGCGTCCCATGTGCATGGGCGCAACGGATGTCTTGTTTATCTGGTCGGCAAGCAACCGCCTCGCTCCCAGAAAGAGCAAGTCGAGCGCCTCTAGTGGCTGTGTGGATTATTGCAATCTCTTTACACCCACCTGGTGGTCGCATTGAGACATTGCATCCGCGTGCTGGCACGTGCCCCTAGTGGTCGTCACGGTGACCGGCCCAAACCAAACATTTGCCCCCTCTAGTGTCCGTTCGAGATCATTATACGCACTCACACTGACCCTCCAAGGTCCGCTGCCACAGCGTGGTGGACATTTGTGGTCATTACATCCCCAGACTCCCAAGACACACACACACACACACACACACACACACACACACACACACACACACACACACACACACACACACACACACGCACGCACGCACACACACACACACACACACACACACACACACACACACACACACACACACACACACACACACACACACACACACACACACGCACGCACACACACACACACACACACACACACACTCTTTCTTTGTACATAGTGTCTGCTTTTTGAGAGATTAGATCTCATTGTTAGATGACGTTTGCTACTTGATTGTGTTGGTTAAATGAATAATTTCTGAAATTTATCTGAAGGTTTTTCTTACATTTTGTTAATAAACGCCTGTTAGCTGAATTGATCGATTCCTGGTAATTATTGTGTATTTATTTTTGACAATTCACTGGTTTGTAACAGTCTGTGCTTGAATCTCACACCTTCCTTGTTATTTAAGATTGTTATATTTTGCACAGGAATATTAACTAACTTAAATTACCTTTTTACAAACGAGACTGATATTTGGTATTAGCTATTTCCAGTTTAGCTGGTGGTGTTCCAATTTCATTATTATTTGATAAATAAATTTTTTTTCCAAATTAATAATTTTTCATTAATAAACTATTTTTGATAATGTATTCACCGGTAGACCGGTATAGTCCGTTCCGGTTCACGTTTCCACCGCAGGAATGTGGAAACAACCGCTCCAAACCGCTCCAAAGGCGGTCCCTTTTCCGCTACCCTTCCGTTGGGGTTCCCGGCACCATGGAACGGGTCTGAGTTTGAGGAGCTGTCTGCTGATTGGTCAGTGATTTACTACATGGCCTCAATATTTTAATATGTGGCCTGGATGATTCCTCTGCTGTCAGTGTGGTCAGCTTTGCACTAGTTGTTTTTTGTTTTTTGTTTTTTTCTTTTCTTTGCTGCTCAACTTTAATGTTGGTCGTGAGGCTTGGGACTTTGCGTTGCGTTGGAGCTTTCTGTTTGCAGCCGTGGGACAGCCACGCACACGGGAGCCTTTAGCTATCTGTTCAAACACAGGAGCAGCTGATCGCGCTGATCGCGCTCCTGCAGCTCAGCACCGGAACATGGAGGCTCCAAGCTCCAAGCTTCTCTGCATCGCGTCTGCGGTCCGTCCCCGCGATGCAGCGGCACTGACCGCGGTTGAATAGAACGCTGACTGCCTCTGCCTTGCGTTTGAACAGAAACCACAGACCGGCGACCGCCGTGCGCGCGTTGCTTCCACGGCCGGAGTGCGCGCGGTACTCCGGCCGGACAAGTCGCCGGAGCGTTTGCTCTCTCAGAACCAACACGGAAGTTGTGGCTGCAGCTCTGCGGCTGCGAAAAATAACAGTTAACTAAACAACAAGTGCAATGTGGAGGATGTAAACAACAACACAGGATTCATATGATATAGATCTGCAGCCAAGCTGAGACGACTGTTGTAACGTCACATATCTGTGGAGCTCTTAAGCCCCACCCACTTTTTAAGCTCCTCTCTGCGGACAGATCTGGCAACCCCCGACAAAGAGCCCTGCCCCCCTCAGGGGGCTGGTGGTCTGGACAGATTTTCTAACCCCCTGGAATCCAAGTGTTACTGGTGAAGCTGGACTCTTTAGCTGAAGCTCAGGATGGTTGATCATGAGAAATCTCTGCTTTCACCAAATTTTCCTTTTTTCCTTTTTCTTGACTCTTTAGACCAAACATGTAGGGACGTTTTATACAATCTCGAGCATTGGCAGCATGGTGGTGCAGTGCACTCTCGCCTCACAGTGAGAAGGTTGTGGGTTCAAATATGGGCCGGATTTTCCATGTGGAGTTTCCATGTTCTTTGTGTTTTTTCACTCCAGTGCTGCTACGTTCTGCTCCAGGTATCTGGAGAACAGCGGTGAAGATGCCTGTTTAGCCTGATGTTGTTGCTCCTGTTCTTCTCTTCATTCAGAAACAGATCCAATCAGGCAGGATGACCATCTGGAAACAACTTTTCCCCCTCGTGTAACAATCTGCTGACTCAGCTGATCCCTCCAACCGAAGACTGTGAGCCTTCTGACCTTTCATCTGGTCCCGTCCATATAAAATACCTGGTGGGTGTTAAAAGATAATATGAGCAGGAGGGTTTCTCCAACAAAGAATGATGATAAATAAACAAGCGCAGCGCCAAGCTTCACAACAAAATATGAACCAGCTCGGGTTTTCCAGGCCTGGGCAGAACCAGCAGCACCTCCTGTCTCTCAGCCACTTCACTCCAACAAGCGCCTGCACAAATGGAGGGATTGTTCACATGGCTCCTTCTTTATTTTTATGAAGTGGATGCTGTAGCAGCAGGGCCGTAATCCGAGCATGTCAGACATGAAAGCTAGGTTTGTGCCGCCCACCTCCTCTCCAGCCCGACGAATAGGCCGACAAGCAGACCGAGGACTGAGCAGGCCGACGAGCAGGCCAACGAGCAAACCGACGAACGAGCAGGCTAACAAGCGATCGATGGATCATCAATATTCTACTTGTGTTAATAGTTATTATTCTATTTTTTTTTTTAAAAACAACACAATACTTTTGTCGGTGGTGTTTCCACAGATATGTCTGAGATTTCTGTGTGATGAACTCAGTCTCTCTTTTCACGGATCTCGAGACAAACTGCCAGGACAGTGACAGCCTACAAGACTAAACATCTCTTCCAGGCCTTTTGCATTAAAGCAGCAATACGACGATGCACAACATGACTTTAAATGGGGTGAGAATCAAACTTCAGCATAGCTGGAATTCCTGTGCTATCAGACGATCCCAGGGTCCAGGAATGTCTCACACAATAACGCACGCCGGGCGAGCGCCACACATCTTGAGGGTGATCTTTAATCTCTGCGAGGGGGGGGTCGAGTTTAGTTCCAGGCGAACACAGAAACATTTACAGACTTAAGCAAATGCAGCCACTGAGGTTTACTGCTGCTCTGTGTGAAGGGGAAAATGTCACACCCAGAAATCTCGAGACATCAGGAGGACTGAAAATCTTCATGCTACACAGACATGGTTGACGCTTCAACTTTTAGTTCATCCAGAAGGCCCCCCCCCCCCCCACACACACACACACACACACACACACACACACACACACACACACACACACACACACACACACACACACACACACGTGCAGGCGATCTACGTGCAGCACACCTGCAGCAGCAATCCCAAAACGGCTGCCCTGACCTGCCCCGAGATGGTGAGGTGCCAAAGAACGACATCAGCAGCAGCTTCAGCTGAGGTGGGGATGAGCTAGTGAGTGGAGGCGCAGGCTGAGTCCAGGAGGGCAGAGTTGAGCTGGTGGGTGGAGGCTCAGACTGGGTGGGCGGAGGCCCAGACCGGGTGGGTGGAGGCCCCCCACACTAAAATGGCCTGAGGGTGGCGGCAGCAGCAGTGGGAGCAGGGAGGGGGAGAGCAAGTCCAGTGACCACTGCTTGCCCCAGCTCTTCCCCAAGGGGGGGCTGACCTCCTGAGGGGTGCTGCCTCCCAATATCACAACCCCAACCCCGTGGGGAGGGCAGTTGGTTAGGCCCGGAGCCTCACTCTGGGATATGTGGCAGAGAGGTGGAGGTAGCTCACCTGAATCTCATCAGGGGCAAATGACCTCTCTGCCCATAAAGGAGGAGCCGCTCGGACACAGAGGTGACGAGCAGAGGAATCACACATGAGCCTGAAAGAGGCTGTGTTGGAGTTTGTGTAGGTTATGAGTTAAGTTTAAAATAAATAATGGCATTTGGAAAGTCTGTCTCCGTGCCTCAGGGTGTGGACCTGATGGTGTCATGTCTGCCACAGGTAGGCGTGGATTTGAATTTGAGAAGGGAGTTCCAAAGACAGTGGGCCAAGCGACTGATTGTGCTCCTGGGGAGGGTAATTCTGATTGTGGTTCTGGTTGTGATGGTGCTCCTAGGGAGGGTGGTTCTGGTTGTGAGGGTGCTCCAGGGGAGGGTGATTCTGGTTATAGTTCTGGTTGTGATGGTGCTCCTGGGGAGGTGGTTCTGGTTATGATGGTGTTCTAGGGGAGGGTGGTTCTGGTTGTGATGGTGTTCCAGGGGAGGTGGTTCTGGTTGTGATGGTGTTCCTGGGGAGGTGGTTCTGGTTATGGTGGTGCTTCTGGGGATATGGTTCTGGTTGTGATGGTGCTCCAGGGGAAGGTGGTTCTGGTTATGATGGTGTTCTAAGGGAGGGTGGTTCTGGTTGTGATGGTGTTCTAGGGGAGGGTGGTTCTGGT
This sequence comes from Blennius ocellaris, assembly GCF_963422515.1. NCBI lineage: Eukaryota > Metazoa > Chordata > Actinopteri > Blenniiformes > Blenniidae > Blennius > Blennius ocellaris. Next base: position 866,702 of record NC_137672.1, on the reverse strand, counting down.
TGTGATGGTGTTCTAGGGGAGGGTGGTTCTGGTTGTGATGGTGTTCCTGGGGAGATGGTTCTTGTTGTGATTCGGGTTATGATGGTGCTCCAGGGGAGGGTGGTTCTGGTTGTGGTTCTTGTTGTGATGGTGCTCTTGGGGAGGTGGTTCTAGCTCTGATGGTGCTCCTGGGGAGGGTGGTTGTGGTTGTGATGGTTCTCCTAGGGAGGTCGTTGTTGTTGTGATGGTGCTCCAGGGGAGGGTGGTTCTGGTTGTGGTTCTGGTTCTGATGGTGCTCCTGGAGAGGTGGTTCTGGCTCTGATGGTGCTCCTGGAGAGGTGGTTCTGGCTCTGATGGTGCTCCTGGGGAGGGCGATTCTGGTTGTGATGGTGCTCCTCGGGAGGTGGTTCTGGTTGTGATGGTGCTCCTGGGGAGGGTGGTTCTGGTTAGGATGATGCTCCTGGGGTAGGTGGTTCTGGTTGTGGTTCTGGTTGTGTTGGTGCTCCAGGGGAGGGTGATTCTGTTTGTGATGGTCTTCCTGAGAAAGTGGTTCTGATTGTGATGGTGCTTCTGGGGAGGGTGGTTCTGGTTGTGATGTGCTACTTGGGTAGGTTGTTGTGGTTCTGATTGTGATGGTGCTCCTGGGAAGGGTAGTTCTGGTTGTGATGGTGCTCTGCAGAGCAGACCCTCTCCTCAGCACCAGGAAGTCCTGCTGGGTGCTGCTGCCCCTCCAGGTGATGATACTCCAGCCAAAACACTTAAATGGTGCAGGTGTAAATGTTTTTGAGCACCTTGAGAGGGAGTTTAAAGTCCCTCAGGTGCCTGAGGTAGTGGAGACGCTGTGGAGCTTCTTCACCAGGCGTTCATCTGGCAGAACTACGTCAGGTTCTGTGCAATGTTTTGTTTGTGTGATGACACTCTCTCCATCTTGGTCCTGCTGGTCCTGAGTGCGTGGTCTTTCCCCTGCTGCTTCTTGTTGTAATCCACAATCAGCTCCTTGGTGTTGCTGATGTTCAGGAGGAGGCTGTTGTCTCTGCACCGGTCCTTCAGGTGACTGACCTCCATCAGATCCTTCTCATTGTTGTTGGAGATCAAATCCTCCACTGCTGTCCCATCAGCAAGCCTGATGATGGTGTTAGAGTCTGATTTGGACAAGTCATAAGTGTATAGTGAGTACAGTCGAGGGCTCAGCAGTCAGCCTTGGGGGACACCGATGCCCAGGGTACGTGAACCACATGGACCACCTGTTGTCTGCAGATCAGAAAGCTGTAGACCCTCCAGGTAGGAGGTGATTCTGATGTACTGCAGCTTAGTGACTAGTGGATTATGGACCAGGGAATTATGCTGTTGAATGCTGAACTGAAGTCCACGAACAGTGTTTGCACATAATTCCCCTTCCTAGTGTCCAGGTGGGCTAGGGCTGAGTGTAGCAGGTGGTTGATGGCGTTGTCTGTGGTCTTGTTTGGCTGTTATGTGAACTGCAGGGGATCCAGGGAGGCAGGTGGGGAGGAGGTGATGAAGTTTTTGACTCATCTTTCAAAACATTTCATCACCACAGAGGTAAGAGCAATCGCCCGGGAGTCATTAAGATAGCTGGGCAATGGTACCTGGCGGCCCGATAAGGTCACATGTCTCCAGAGTCCTGCGGTGTAGGCGGTGGTGCGAGACGTCAAAGTGCCGCGGATTGTTCATCCATCGCTTCTGGTTGGGGAACAAGTTTTTTGGGGGACAATGTCCTCAGCTAATTTCCCGATAAATCCCACAATTGCTTCTGTAAACACACTGATGTCACCATCAGAGCAACATTGGAACAAATCTCAGTCCGTTATTTCCAAGGTGTCCTGCAAGGCAGGGAAGCTCAGGGGGCAGACCAGGATCCAGGCACCGGTCCCCCGGAATGCATCTACGTTCTGGACTCTGTGTGCTCACAGGTTCTCCAGTGGGGGCACAACTCCAAACTCACCTGCTATCCTGGAGCCATCCGCAACCTCTCCTTCCTGCAGTGATGTTTGTGGTGGCCTGGCATGGCCCGGGAGGTATGGGAGTTCGTTTTAGCTTGTTCCATCTGTGCCCGCAGTAAGTCCTCCCATCAACCTCCGTTGGGTCTCCTGCGACCACTGCCAATTCTAAGCCGGCCCTGGTCCCGCATCGGCGACCACGCAGAAAACACAGCACTGTGCCCCCCCAGGACACCTCCAGTCTGATTCAGCAGCTGACAGCCGGCCCATATACACTGCAACATGGATCAGACCAACATGGGCCATTAAGCCCCGGTCCCACCGCACACAAGTGCCGGGACAGAGCGGAGCGGTATGGAGCAGTACGGAATAGAGACCCCAACCGAAATTTTGGGTCGCGTCCCCACTGCAGAGAGGAGCGTGAAAAGTGGGCGGGGCTTATGAGCTCCGCAGAAATGTGACATTATAACAGAAAAGAAAGTCGTCAGATGTAGATCTTATGAATCCTCTGTTGTTGTTTAAATTCTCCACTTTGCACTGTTATTTTTTGCAGCGGAAAAAAAAAAAGTTACTTTTTGCAGCCGTCATTTTTTGCAGCGGAGAGCTGCAGCGCAAGTTCCGTGTTTGTTGTGAGAGAGCGAGCACTCCGGCCACTTGCCGGCGACTTGAGGCGACGTGCCCCGCACTCGAGCGCTCGGGTGTGGGGCAAGTGGCCGGAGCGTTCCCCCCGGTTGGCTGAGGCACAGACATGGGAGTCTGAGCTTTCTGCTCAAACGCAGGAGGTTCTCCACTCCGGCGCTGATCGCGGTCCGGCAGCTCAGCGCCGGAACACGGAGGCACCGAGCTCCGAGCTCCTTTTCATGGCTTCCGCGGTCCGTCCCCGTGATAAAGCGCCACTGACCGCGGCTGAACAGAACACTGACCGCCTCTGGGAAGCGGAGCTGCCGGAGCGCGGTCAGTGCCGGAAACGAAAGCTCCAGACTCCGGTGTCCCGGACGCGCATCCACGCCACGGCGAGCGCTATGCTGCAAACAGAAAACTCCAACGCGATGCAAAGTCCCTCCCCCCGGTCTCCCCCTGCCTCAAGTCCGCTCTTTCACAACAAACACTAAAGTTGAGCAGCAAAGAAAATAAAATGAAAATAAAAACAACCAGTGCACAGCTGACCACACTGACAGCAGAGGATTCAACCGGCACATTAACATATTGAGGGCGTGTAGTAAATCACTGACCAATCAGCAGACAGCAGCTCAAACTCAGACCCGTTCCATGGTCCCCGGCACCCCGACGGAAGGGGAGCGGAAAAGCGGTCGCCTTTGGAGCGGTCTGGAGTGGTTTAGACTGCATTCCTGTCGTGACACGCGAACCAGAGCGGTTTAGACCGGTCTAGGCAGGTACTTTTTGTGCGGTGGAAACGGGGTCTGTAACTTTTTGAAAGAAGGTCTGTAACGGCCTACTGCTCCATCACCTGTGAGTCAACTAACACCTTCGTATAGATAAAACCACATATTTACAAAGCAAAGGTAAACACCTCATTACGCCAGACTCCCAGGCTAAATCGATCTTTAATGATTTGGAAATGTTTGGGTAGTAGCGATGATCGAATTTGAACGAATCGTTCAAAACCCGTGAGTCACTTTACTGAATGGTGACTCATGAGTTTTCACGTTCATTAACTCGTTCACTGAGTCATTCTTGCTCCAGCCTCCAGCCGCAGTGAGGAAAATATAAATGTCACTGTCCTGCAGCTCGTCTAACTCCATTACTCACTTTAGTGGCCCTGTGAGAAAAGCAGCTGTAATGCTAAAAGAGCTGCTAAAAGCAGCTTGTAGCTGAGCCACTAACGCTAGCTACTAAGCACAGCAGCTTCCGGCTCCTTACATTCACATGAGGCTTTCTGCAGCTCAAGTCAGCTTGTAGGTGAAGTTCAGCACGAATGACCGACTCACCTCGTTTCCGTCGTTCAGCTCACATGCCCGAGTCACCTCGAAACTCGAAAGAGTCATTCACTGAATCGGTCAATAGCACTTCCGCTGTGTCATTCACCTCATGAGCGGTGAACGGTGAGGCTCCGCCCCTCCCTCACTTGAAAATCTGCAGCAGCGCTCCGCTCAGAAAGTTTCTGACTGACGCGAAGAAAAAAAAACACATTGTTTGTTTCACAAAGCTTGTAGAGATAAATACATTAATAATACATAGATAAATACACAATAAACAATGTTAAAATACCACTGTAGTGTGTATTGTGTTACATTTAATATTGCCCCCTATACTTAGTTCTGCCCTATCAACGTCACATTATTTATTGATACTAGTAAAAAACGAAAATCAGAATGTTGGAAGGAAAAAAAAAATATATATAATCATATGTATATATTAATATATACGGTATATCTGCCATTCTGGATGCCAGGTATTTATTCAGTTTAATGATTTATCTAATTTATTTTCTGATTCAACTAAACCTCAGAAACAACACACATAATCTAGAATAAGGAGACCAGGATCACTAAAAACTAATCTGTACTTATTGTTTATTTTCCTCAGAAGTGTTTCAGCATTTTACTATGAATACATGATTCTCCCCCTGGTTCATGTCACAGTTCAGCTGAGCCTCCAGGTCCTGGAGTGGGTGGAAGTAGTGCGCATGCGCAACTGAATCAAATGACTCAAATGACTCAGGCAACCGGTTCACTTGGATGAACGACTCAAAAACCCGTGAGTCCATTCAAGGAATCGGGTTTCTCATCACTATTGGGTAGACTGCACTTCTCCCTGTGAAATGATGGCGTGTCATTTCTGGAGAAGTGATATGACCCAGGATGAAACCTACTAAATTACAGGCTAATTCTATTTGTGTTTGAGTCAACAGGAACCATGAGCTAATCTTTAGCTATTTGCCGATACTGAGCACCAATACTGGCATTTGATAATACTGGTTATCAAATGCCATAAAGCTTAATCTCATCTCCACCAGCCTCTGTGTTTTGATGCTACATCACCTCCACCTCCTGTGTCAATGCTCCGTTACCTCCACCAGCCTCTGTGTTGATGCTACATCACCTCCACCTCCTCTGTGTCGATGCTATGTCCCCTCCACCAGCCTCTCTGTAGCCGCTACATCATTTCGACCTTCTCTGTCAATGCTGCATCACCTCCACCAACCTCTGTATTGATGCTACTGTTGGGACCATTATGTAGGTATTTACTACGTCATATGGATCACTATTTATGTTTTGGTTGGCTATCGATAATGATTAATAATTATCAAAGATAGTTATTAATAATGTTGAAATGTAATCTGATCTGTATCAGAACCTCGGAGCTCCACCTGTCTTAACAGGAAATGATAGCCAATTCAGTTCTATCAGTCTCATAAGATATACTAAACAGTTCATCAGGAATGTGAATTAATAGTTCAATTAATTACAATTACCAGAATTAACAGTCAAGATTGAAGGATTTTGGAGTTCTTGACACAGAAGAGTCGACATTTCATTCACCTTTGTGCTCATTAATAACTCAACAAGTATGATTCCAAACATTATATTTATTTACAATGAAAACAAATAAACACACATTCTAACTACCTATATACAGCTTGGTGTGTGTGGGTGTGTGTGTGTGTGGAGAGAGAAAGAGAGAGAGTTGGAGGGAGTGTGTGTGTGTGTGTGTGTGTGTGTGTGACGTGTGATGGAACTTCAAAACAAGATGGCGGATCACAAGAAACTACATTCCAAATGGAAGTTATCAGAGAACAGGAGGACTGTCCTGGGTCTCCACCATGTGCTGGAGAACAATGGAACAATAGAAGCTAGCCACAGCATCTGCTTCCGTTGTGTCTCTGCTAAAGGACCATTTCTAGAATGAGTTGATGTGAATGAGACTTGTCTTGTAAAACGTCAGGAGTCATCAGATGGTGTTCAGTTACTGTGTGATGTTGTCTTTGATGTGATATGTGTAGGATTGTGAGTTAACTAGTTAGTAAAGCAAAGATTAGCATGCAGACCCTGTGTCTGTGGCAGAGCTAACAGTGGTTTACAAGTTGATGACAGTGCCTAATATAATTATCAACAGAACGCGATCACTGTAACAGAACCAACACATCTTCATGAAAGTTAAACAGTTCTATCATAGCATCAAGTTTAACTAATCTCAGGTAAAGCCCAGTTGTTACCACTTCCTTGGAAGAGTTCAGTTGTCGTGCTGGAGGGAAGCTGGTGTCTTCTCCTGTAGTTAGCACCTCCTGCTAACTGTGGTTTGCTGGTTCTGCAGGCTGAGGAGAAGAAGATGAAGTTGATGTTTCAGGAGTCCTTCTTTACAGCTCCTGGTTGTCCCTTTGTTCAGACTGAGGAGCTGGTCGCTCAGGTCTGTGATGGTTTTCCTGCTTGTTCAGGAAAAACACAAAGAAGTTCTGTGAGGGTCCCTGGTCCCGTCCTGGAGAAACCGGTTGGTTTCCCTGGAGATCAGACTCTGGGTGCTGGTCTCTGGATCAGGGGAAGGTCTGACCCTCGTGGTCGGGTCAGCGGATGAGTTGAGGAGTGGAGGCCTCTGGTTGCCGGCCTCTCGTGTTAGCTGTGTGCTAACGCTTGATGAGCTGCTCTGCAGCAACTCACCTACTCAGAGTGTAGTTGTGCAAGAGAGAATGGAGGCTGGCTGAAGCCTTTTGTTGACGTGTGACTTCAGAGGTGTCAAAGCCTGAGAGCTTCAACCAATCAATGACTGGCTAAATGCATTGGGGAGAGTCTTGAGCAGAAAGGGGGGGAGGAAGGTCCTGGAGAATGTCCCCCCTTCCCCACTCTAGGTGTGAAAGGCCATCACATTCCTGGGTCAGAATTCATGTCATGACTGCGTCTCATGACAAATGAATATTGTCTCTCCCCAGAAATGAACAAACTTTCTGTGGTCCTGCAGATCCCAACACTACGTTTACCTCCACCAGTCTCTGTGTTAATGCTAAGTCACCTCCACCTCCTGTGTTAATGCTACGTCACCTCAACCTTCTCTGCGTCAACACTGTCACCTCCACCAGCCTCTGTGTTGATGCTACGTCACCTCCACCTTCTCTGTGTCAACATTACATCACCTCTACCAGCCTCTGTCAATGCAACATCACCTCCACCTCCTGTGTTAACACTACATCACCTCCACCTCCTCTGTGTTGACACTAAATCACATCCATTCCTCTGTGTTGACCCTGTCACCTCTACCTCCTCTGTCAATGCTCCATCACATCCACCTCCTCTGTGTCGACGCTACGTCACCTCCACCAGCCTCAGTGTCGATGTTGCGTCACCTCCACTTCCTCTGTCAGCACTACGTCCCCAGGGGCGGTGTCCTGGTGGAAGGTGGGCCGGCGGAGGGGTGGGGTTGGCAGCGTAGACTCTGGCCCTTCATTTTATTCTGAACACTGTCTTACAAGACTGCCACAGCAACTCCCTCACTGTGTTCTTCCACAGCACATTCTAGTTCTTCGCCGATAACAGGCTTCCAAAAAGTGCATGGTTTGCAAAAATGCTTCCATGTCAACAAAGGTATATGTAATTACTGTACTTTACAAAATATTTTAACTTGCACTTGTACCTTGCACTGCACAGTTATTGGGAACTATATGGTTGTGTGCAGCAGATATGGAGAAGAGAAAAAAGGTACTGGAAGTATTTCACAGCCAAGTAATTATTCAATGGAAAAAGGAAATATTGCACGATACCAGTGAAAACATGACTGTGGACACAACAGTGGAGAGACAGAAACATTTGAGATACTTTCCTACTTCTTTGAGCCTTTGTAGCTGTTTCCACTAGTTTTTATCCTTGTTCTTATTTACTTATTTCACTGCACATAAACCAGCTTCATGCGTTTGCGTGATTTTACTATAACAAGCGTTTGGAAACTGAACCATAAACTGCATCACCAGAGTCCAGTTTAAAGATACTCAAGACAAATGTTTTTTTAATGTCACTTTTAGGGAAACCTTCACAGTGGTTTAAAAAAAAAAACACACACATTTAAACTGATAGTTCTCACATAATGTCCTAAAGTGTTTATTTTAAATTAAATTGATTGATTTGGAGACTTAAATCTACTCAGCTACACCCATGTAGCTGTGTGAGGTGGTGGTATTTTGATGTTTCACTGTTTTGCGTTTGGTGAATGTGTCTATGACACAGAGGAGCAGCTATTTCTCTCCACAGGCCCAGTTTCGGCCCACGGCCACATGTTTGACAGCTGTGGTGACGCCTCCTCCGCCTCCAGCTGCTTCTCCCCTTTACCACTCCTCCTCCTGCTGCTCCTCCCCTTTCCCCCTCCTCCAACCCCTGCTCGGACACTCCAATGTTTGGAGGATGGAGGCAGCTCCAGCTGCGCGTCTCCTGCGCGTCTTTTTGGCTTCAGCAGAGCTGCAGACTGCGTGCTCTGAGCTGAGGCAGCGTTTTGCTTCAACAAGTCATTTTTGTTTTCTGCACGAGCAGCTGTGGTTCAGCGTGACGGGACCGAACAAGACGCCAACCCGGTTTTCGAGCGTCGCTATTCCTCTTGAACATGTGCAGGGCGCCGCCGGCTGCGTGCACTGACGCACCGACCGACAGTAACCGCGCGCGCGTACATCCCGTGAAATATGTTGATCCCGTGGGTCCAGCTGAGTCTGTTCCTCGGCTTCGTCATCTCGCAGACGTGGAGCGCTCACATGTCGAGGGAGGACCGCAATTTCGGGGACGAGTTCGGGACGCGCAGCTCTCAGCCACACATCGTCTTCATCCTGGTGGACGACCAGGGCTTCCGGGACGTTGGATACCACGGGTCCGAGATCAAAACTCCGACCCTGGACCGGCTGGCCGCGCAGGGAGTGAAGCTCGAGAATTACTATGTGCAGCCGCTGTGCAGCCCGTCCAGGAGCCAGCTCATGACCGGCAGGTAGGAGGACACACAGGCCCGGCGGGGCTCCGGAACCGCGGGGTGCATCATGCATCTTCCGCTACCTGCAGCTGTGCAGCCACGTGTGTGTGTGTGTGTGTGTGTGTGTGTGTGTGTGTGTGTGTGTGTGTGTGTGTGTGTGTGTGTGTGTGTGTGTGTGTGTGTGTGTGTGTGTGTGTGTGTGTGTGTGTGTGTGTGTGTGTGTGTGTGTGTGTGTGTGTGTGTGTGTGAGAGAGAAACCAGATTGAAACAAAGATTGAGAGGCCCACTTTGATGAAAATGATTTGACTTTGAAACAGCTAGTGAATAGAGACACTTATCAAGACTCTTTTATTTACACAACTAGTAAACAAATACAAGTAGAAGCTTCATTAGACCTTTTATAAAATGAAAGAGTTTATGGCTGGTTTATTTCCACCAACACATCAATTCATCTTTGACAAACAGAAACTCCCATGATGCATTGTAGATATCACGGAACTGATAGCTGCATTATGCATTATGGGAGTTTCGGTTTGTTGTGTTTTAGATGTCATTATTGGGGATTATATTAGGTTTGTAGTGATGGTAATAATGTATTGTGTTTTTGTTGCTTAGTTCATGTATTTAGTGAGTTCATTTAGTTTAGTTTGATTTGTTTGTTGTAAGTTGTCAACCAGGAGTGAAGAGGGTGTGTGTAGTGTCCTCCTGCCATGGTGCTCTTGTTTTTAGGTCTCCAAACTGAATCCTGAAGTTGTAAAAATTATAAAATAAACTAGATGATCTGCATTTCCCAAGGCAAATGCATGATAGCGTGAATGCAAACTGTAATGCTTTTTGGTGCCTGCCGGCGGCAGGTAGACTGGAATGCTTTGAAAAAGTGGAAAAAAGTTTCAATAAGTTGAAACAGTTGAAAAGTGTCAAACAGTTGAAAAAGTTTCAAAAAGTTGAAAAAGTTGCAAAAAGTTGAGCTAGTTTCAAAAAGTTGCACAAGTTACTAAAAGTTGAAACAGTTGAACAGTTTAAAAGTTGAATGGTTGAAATCGGTTAAGATTTGAAGAAGTTATAGCTAGTGAAAAATTTCTCCATCCTTTACCATTGGAAAAAATTGTCACAAAAGTGGAAATATTTTAAAAAGTTGACAAGATTTCAAAAAGCCGGAACATAGCCGGAAAGTGCCGAAAAAGCTGCACGATTTGATATTTGAATGGTGACGAACGGGTGAAGATTGCCAGAGTTTTAGCGATTCGAAAAACGTACAGAATAAACAGAAACAGAATCTCAAGAGTGTGAAAGCCTTGCATTCACACTAATTAATAAACTATAATAATATCAGAACCAGGTAATTGCTCTGGTCTTTCCTGTTGTTGTGTATTGCTCGTTCTGTTCCCATGATTCTTCAGTGAAATACGTCTGGGATAGCCCAGACGTATTTCACTGAAACCTGTGTGGTGCATCGGATTTATTACTGAAAGCTCTTGAATAAGACGATTTTGAGAAATCCTTTTTTTCCCCCCGTTTTGATTCACTTGCTGTCACAAAAGCCCCAACGTTTCTAAGGATGTTGTCACGTCTGTTCCAAACACAAGAGAAAGTCCTTCCTAAGAACAAGCTTGGGTTCTACTCAGCTTTCTCCACAAACTCATTTTCAGATGTTTCCAATTGAGTTAGCATTTCTTTACCAACCGCTAAGTGTTTCAGTCGCAGCAGGAAGCTATAAAGAGAGGTGAGCGGCTGAGGCTAGTGAATGTACAAGGTGACACGCGGAGGGTCAGTCTTGGTTTGCCTTTGTAGTTTGCTTATAGAAAGTTCCACATCAGCAGTTTCTCTCCTGTTACATTTGGCTCTGTAAGGCTCCGCCACATGTTTCACTGTTAAGCAAAACCAAAAGAAGTTGAAGTGTGCTGTGAGGCTTCCAGGGGAATAATGAGAAATGTGCAGCCACCTCCTCATCCCTCTTTGCATCAGCTGATCCGATCCAGCCACGCCTCCGAACATCCATCAGCTTCCATGTGGAAACACACACTCAGTGGTATTTCCAGGCTCGTTGTGCTGAGCCCGTCACTGCAGAGGAAAATCCATGTGATTGAGTGAGACGAACACCATCCGTGTGTGAGACTTTGTCAGCCGAGAGCTCGCTAAAGAGCCAAGTTTTCTCTTCCGAGCAACTTGCACAGACATGTTTTGTTTTTTTCGTGGCGAAAAAGATTTTGCCTAGTAACCGTAGACCAATCAAATGAATGAGTAGTTCACAGAGGTCCAATGAAATTGTTTGATCAATCAAGCGCACTTTATTATTACAAATCAGTCATTTGTACTCCCCCTCATCAACATGGAAAATAATGGAAGAAAAGCATGTGATGCGGCTTTTAAGTTAAAGGCGTTCAATCTGGCGGTTGAAGAAGGAAATTGAGCTGCAGCACGTAATCTTGCCGTGTCAAAACATCCACCATCACCAACGGGTTTGGAAAGGCTGGACTGCTGCGTGATGAAGAGGACGGCGTGCTGCGTGATGAAGAGGATGGACTGCTGGTGATGAAGAGGACGGCGTGCGTTCAGGTGACAGCGACAACGAAGAGGCTGAAGTGAGCGACGAGATCCTGAGGCTGTTTAATTGGGACACTGAATTAGAGGACTTTGATGGTTTCAGTGCAGGAGGAAGATGAAGACCATCATTGACTTTTCCTGGTAGGCTGCAGTAGACGCTATATATTTTTACCAGTCGTTATGGAGCTATCTCCTAGTAGAATGTTGTTCATGCACTGTTAAGTAAAAAGGCATAAGCAACGTAATTTGTGTGTTACCGATACCTACGTATATTTACAGGCAGTGTTCGAAAAAATCTGCAACATATACGGTATTTGTTTATGTTACCATGCTGATTAAAGTAAAAGTTAAAAAATCCTCCGTGTAATATCTTTCTGTGTAAATATCTCATATTATAAAGGTGTTTTTGGTTCTCTGTTGAGACATAAAAGTGAAAAGAATAGATGTTGCGCTTTAGCTTTGTGTTTGACGGGTGACGTGACAGCCGGCACCTGGACGTGTCGCAGGTGCCGGCTGTCACGTCACCCGCTCTACTCTTTTCACTTTTATGTCTTAATAGAGAGAACAAAAACACGTTTACAATAGTAAGAAGACATGATGAACGTTTTTGAGCTAATATCTCATATTACAACGTGGGACACATGCGGCTTAAAATCCGGTGCGGCTTGTACAAGAACAAAATGTATTTTCTTTCTAAAATTAGAGCATGCGGCTTTTAATCAGGTGCGCTCTGTAGTCCGGAATTTACGGTATCAAAACCTAAAAACTGAAACACATCAGTGCCTGGCCCTCGCTCGTACCTCAGCTGGAACACAACACTTTTAGAGCAGGGCGAGAAATGGAGTTTCCATGTGAGGAAACATGGGGAAACTCGGGGAAAACCAAGGTATTCTGGCGACAGGCATCAAGGCCTAATTGACCTTTGAGTAATCCTGCCACTGTTGTATTTACAAGGTTTTGTAATATGTCAGCTGTGTAATGAGAGTAAATTCAAAGTTGCGTCAGAACTGTGCTTCGGATCAAACATATTTAAATGAGCTGGTCAAGAAAAAAAGATGTGCTTTTCATAGGAAGACCATGATGTGGAAAACCAATAAACTCCAACTGGATCTTCACAGTGTGATTGTCCACCTGTCTGCACACTGTCCATGCTCCTGCAATACGCTGCAGATTATCTTCTCCTGCTGAAAGCAGGAAATCATTTTAATCTTGACCAATGAAACGTACAACTGACACCGTTATGTCAGATCCACCATGTTAACTCCAGAGAGTCCAGAAGTCACCTTTTGACTCTGACCCTTGACCTTTTTCACTTCAGCTGAATCAGTTCATCTTCAAAACAATACGTTTGAGAGCCGTTGTATTAAAAGAGTGAAGTTATAAGAACACTTGAAGCCACATGCAAAATGCCTTCATAAAGCTGATTGGTGGCTTCAGCAGGTTGTACATGCTAAGCTAACAACCCAGTAGCCAGTGTGCTCAGGTTTGGTCGAGTCCAATGTCAGTTATAATGACATGAAAGTACCTGCCGGTACATTTTATTTTCTGCTCAGCAAAAGTCTCCAGTTTCTTGATGCTGTACATGACAGTGCAGTAGGATTCTGGTGTTTTATGCACGCACACACACACACACATGCACACACGCACACATCATAGATCGGGTGCTTTGCATTCTTGGAGTTGTCAGGAAAACAGTGACTTGGTCGCAGGTTCTGTCTTTAACAAAGAATTTAAATCTCCATCTTAGATTAAGGTCTTGGATTAGAGAGTCAGGGCAGGAAGTGTAAGACCCTGGGCCAAGTAGTCAAGGTTGTTATGGAAGAGACCCCCTGGGGTTCCTTGTGTGATGGATGAAGGATTCATTCAAAACAAGATTGTCAACATCAGGGAAGTCCAACTCACCTGTGCTAACAGTATTGGCACACATCAGGAAACCAAAAGCTGTTTAACAAAACATGAAAGTTTGGAAAAGAATCCAGTCGTGATAGAATGTTGGAAATAAAAACCCAGAGGTAATGTATGAGGTGTAAATCACCAGCTTCATCACAATACAATGTGTATGTTTGGATGCAGATATCACAAAGTGTCACAATACGATTTCCATTTGATTTGATTCACAAGCCTGCGATTGATATGATGTGATATCACCTGGCCATCTCACATAATCATTTACATTTGTATCAACTCACAAACACAACTGAAATATGATTTGAATATTTTATTTCTAAGGCCTTTCAGGTATCATGTGTTAAACAGTGTAAACAGTAGGGGTGTAACAATAAAACATTGTATGGTCTCATATCACGTATCAGCTGTGATGCTCGTCACTCTTTTAGAGTTGTTACTCAGCATTCTTAGAAATAAACTGGTCAAAGCTGGCGTGACATCAGACACGGTTATGGTGGAGCTAGCACACAGATCGAGCCCGAACTTCTTATTTAGGTGCCCGGCCAAGTTCCTTGTGTTTCCCCAAGTATTTTAACTCGCACTGGCCTTGTTTGCATAGTTTTGTCTGTTGAGCCGTCCTTCTGTCGGAATCGGAAATATTTCCATACCTGCCGATTTATTTCCAACATTTGAACGTATGTCATAATAATAATAATAATAATGGCTTGGATTTATCGAGTGCTTTTTGTCCCCCGCCGTGGCTGATAGGCCCCGAAGGGGGATCTTGAAACAGTCTCCGTACGTCCGTCCGTTCGAACATTTCTACCTATATCTCGGCAACCCCTGGGCCCACAGTGACCAAACTTCACATGTGGATACATCTCAGAGGGGGAAGGGATACTATGGTGACCTTGACCTAATTTGCATATTAAGTAGGTCACAGGGTCACGAAGTGCTTAAAACACATTTTGGGCTCTGGAGGCCTAGGTTTTTGAGCTAGGGCTCTGAAATTTTATACACACAAGATACACACTCCAGGGATAACCTCCAGTACACCAAGTGACCTGACCTTGACCTTGAAGATTGGTAGGGTCTGAAGTTTGCTCGTCATGGTGGCACAATACATGTATTTTCATATAAACATTTCTCCTCATTTCTCAGCAGTTCCTGGGCCCACAGTAAGTAAGTAAGTAAGTAAGTAAGTAAGTAAGTAAGTAAGTAAAACTTTATTCACAAAGCGCTTCACATTTTCAGTAAAAAACATACAACAGGAATAAAAATGCAAATACAGATTTAAAAGGCCAAGACAACACATTGATAGACATAACATCCCTAAAAGAACTAAGCGAAAGCCTGAAGAAATAAATAGGTCTTTAGTTGACCCTTGAAGGAATCAACAGACTTAAGAGAACGCAGAGAGAGAGGGAGATCGTTCCAAAGCTTGGGAGCAACGGCCTGGAAGGATCTGTCTCCTCTGGTCTTGAACAGAGTACGTGGAACCATCAGGAGGTTCTGATCCACAGACCTCAGAGCCCTGGCTGGGGCGTAAGGCTGGATCAGGTCTCTGATATAAGAAGGAGCCTGACCGTGCAAAGCTCTAAAGGTTAAAATCAGAATTTTGAAATTGGTCCTGTAGGACACCGGCAGCCAATGAAGAGCTTTAAGGACAGGGGTGATATGCGTCCTCCTGTTTGTGCGGGTCAGGATTCTCGCTGCAGAGTTCTGCACTAACTGCAGGCGAGACAACTCCTCCTTATTCAGACATGAAAACAAACTGTTACAATAGTCTAAACGCGAAGACACAAAAGCATGAATAATCACCTCCAAATCATTTTGTGAGACCATTTTCCTGACTTTGGAGATTCTCCTCAGCTGGAAAAAGCAGTTCCTAGTCAGCTGTTTACAGTGTTGCACCAGCGACATGTCTTTATCAAGAAAAACACCCAGGTTTCTTAGGCTCAGTTTAACAGACTGGCCTAAGTCACCTAAGTGCTGGGTTATCCCTGGAATTAAATCGTCAGGGGCTATAACCAATGTTTCTGTTTTGTCTGTATTTAACTGCAGAGTGTTTTCACTCAGCCATTGCTTAATTCCAGCTAAGCAATGGACCAAGGAATCAAGCCTGTGGAGCTCAGTTGGCTTAAAAGTGCAGTAGAGCTGGAAATCATCGGCAAAGATGTGGTAAGATACATCACAAAAACTCTGGATGATTTTCCCTAACGGAAGCAAATACAACAAAAACAATACAGGACCTAAAACAGAACCTTGAGGGACTCCACATAACACGTCTGCTGATTTAGACCTTATCTGGTTAGCTGTCACACTGAAGCTGCGACCAGAAAGGTAAGATGTGAACCACTGAAGAACTGACCCTGACAGTCCTACTTCGTCCCTCAGTCTTCTCAGCAGGATCTGGTGGTCGACAGTGTCAAAGGCTGAGGACAGATCCAGGAGAACAAGAACAGTGCACTTTCCGGAGTCAGCGGACATCATGATGTCGCTGGACACTTTCAGTAGGGCCGTCTCCGTAGAGTGATGTTTACGAAAGCCAGACTGAAATGTCTCGTGCATGTTGTTTAGATCCAGTCGCAGTCACCAAACTTCACACATGGACACTCCACCTGGGGAGAAGGAGCACCATGGTGACCATGACCTAATTTGCATATCAGGTCACAGGGTCACTAAGTGCATAAAAACACCTTTTGGGCTCTGGAGACGTATTTTGACATAGCTTATGAAGAAGACCTTTCAGATTCTACATAATTATCTACTAGGACCCATGGAACACCCTCTAGTGTACCAAGTGTGCTGCCTTAGAGCTGGCTTTGTGAGAAAATATAAAGCCCTCCGGCGGGGGATTAGCCGAGCAACGGCCTTCTTGTTTCAGGCTGACTCAAAGCGCCTACAGAAACCATTATTCATTCACAGCAGTTCCAGCAGTGGTGATAACTTACACAGAGGCATGGATGCTATTTTGTGCCAATGGCCCCTCTGACCACCACCATCATACCCATGCATATGAGGCCAAGTGGGTAAAGTGCCTTTCCCAAGGACACAGTGACAATGACTTGGATGGAGTGGGATTTGAACCACCAACCCTCAGTCATTGGACGACCGACCTTGTCACTAAGCCACGATCGCCCCAATGCATCGTCCCGTGCACGGTGTGTGAAGGCGGCAGGAGTGCGCAGGAAACGGTGACACTGACGTACAGACATGCTTCGTGAATTTCAAAATAGAGGCGTATCTTAAAGATGACGATGTGAATCGATGTTGTCATTGTGCATCGATGTAATTGTATTATTAATAAATGGATTGATGTGGATCGACGTATTGTTACACCCCTAGTAATATATCAATGTTATCGTGTACATACACATTCTGGGTTTTTTTTAACCCAAGAGAAGTTCTTATGCAGTACTGGCTACTTACTCCTACCTTCCAGTGGTTGAGCTGATGAGGTGATTATGTGGTTGCATCAATCAGTACTTGTGAGCTTTGTTGGGTGGTATTACAACATTTCTTTTCTTTGTTGTTTAATTAATTTAATAATCTGTTAGTTTAGGACAGGGGTGCCCACACTTTTTCAGCATGCGAGCTACTTATAAAATGACCAAGTCAAAGTTATCTACCCACTACAAAAATGCAAAACATATATTTATTTTCAAATATATTGAGGATTCTTTATATGTACAATGTATAATGATGTACCTTGCAAAACCGTATGAGCCAATATTGTGCAACACAACATAATTAACTATGAAAATTTTTTGTAATTACCTGAGTTTACTTTGACGACCCTTCTTTGGTATTGCGATGGTCGACTGGCAGATGAGACAAACGCACTTCGTAAATGACATCGTGAAAAAAAAGTCCACCTCCCATTCCTCATGAAAGTGACACGTCTTCGTCTTCTCACTTGGTCCAACCCCCCCACTCATTTTTGATGACCAAAGCTTTCTCTAGTTTAAAAGAAAAAAGCGAGGGCTTCAAATTTGCAGTAACTCGCTGACTAGCTTGTTAGTTTTGCCACACTTAGCGTCGTTGTTTGCGCATGTGCGGTGACCTAAAGGTCAGAAAAATTCAACCGTCATCTGATGCTGTGTTCGATTGTACTCGTAATTCGGAAAGGTAAATTAGTTTCATTATACCAGCATCTATTTTTTTTCTAATGTCATGCGATCTACTATTACTACCTTTGCGATCGACTGGTAGATCGCGATCGACGTATTGAGCACCCCTGGTTGAGGATAATGTCAAGATTATTCAGTGTATTTGTAAATATCGATGGTATTTGGCTCCCAGTGCAGTGAGCACAGGGAGGAAAGGAAAAACTGTTTACGTTTACATCCACATCTTATACTTCCATATTTGTCGAATAAGTTATACGTTCGCTGTCTGTTGTAACATATTTACTCCTTGGAGTGTTTTGGATGTGATCTTGGAGCTCATCAGGTTTCCAAACCGAGGAGAACCGAGGCTCAACAGATTTAGAGAAGCAGTTGCGTACAGCTGTTGGTGGAACCAAAGCAAAGCACTTTAACTTCCTGGGAACTGGAGCCTGAGAAAAGCTTTCCATGCTGTCCACCCCTGGGAAACCCTCCACTTGTCTGCTTTTCTTTAATGCTGCTCTGATAACATTAGAAGCTCAAAGTCACAACCTTTCTACAAGGTCAGCCTTACTGCTCCTGATCAAAATGTTTGGAGGCAAAAGCTTTCTTCTGGGATTGAAAATGAACCTGAGAAAAAAAACAGGCCATGTGTGAGAAATGATGATTAAAGCTGTTGGGCAGTATTTGGGCTTGTTTCCCATTGGTTTGGGACTACTTTCTTGTAGTGAACAAACTCAGCAATCGAGCTTACGTGTCCAGACAAACCCAACATGTGGACTTCCATGTACACGCCATTCATCTTTACCACATTTTTCAGATATTGTACGAGTAAGGGCCTCTCAGGCTTTCCTCTCTCATATTTAACTTCTGGTTGGATCGTTTTGAGTGACGATACCAAATGAACCTTTTTTGAAGAATTCCAGAAAGGAATTCCACACAGATGTTCCTTATACCATCTTCACAGACCGTTGTATTGCTTGAAAGAAAGAAAGAAAGAAAGGTTCCTTGGATTTTGACAACAGTAATTGACAGATGTACTGGTCAGCCAAAACATTAAGACAAATAAAATGAAGAAATCAATATTATGGTCATAATGTTAAAGGAGTGACATCACCCAACTTTTCAACATTTCCACATGGTTCCTATTGGTCCATAAACATTGTATTCAAGCCTTTTGCCACAAATCCAGCTTGTCCTTGATTTTCAGCCAATTGAGTATTTGATCATTGAGCCTCATTCAGAACGTGCTGGGTTTCAGGGAGCTGGGCTGGCTCTGCTCTGCGTGCCCATCTTGGAAGAGGAGGAAGAACTTCCTCTCCTTATGCCATGTGCCATTGTTTACATTCTATCTGTTTCTAAATTACGGAGAAACGCAGTTCCACCAAACTAATATGAACCAGAATGTGACTGAGAAGGAGAAGCTCCTGAAGAAGTTGTGACTCTGCTGCTGCAGCAGGACGTTTCAGAATGTTAGTAAAACATATTGTGTGTCTGAATATGTTCATCAGCTGCTATGAAGACTTTCTTTACAAAGAAATGTGCTGTTTTAACAGCAAATAAATGACTATTCAGACCAGCCTGAGTGACTATGACCTTATCTAACTATGTGCATGCCACACTTAGATATTTTAATGATCTTCTACTAATAATTATAATTAATAGCAGACAGGAGAATATCCTGAACCTCCGTTTAGTCATAGAAATACATAAAAAGATCAGCTCACAATTATGAAGCCCATACACAGACCTCAGACTCTGCAAAGCCTACATTTGCTCTACAGTCTGTATCAGCACAACTTTGCAGACATGAACAATACCTCATAATAAATAAACAAAACAAAAAACATTGGATCAGCTGTTGCAAACTCACCAGCCTGGTGCTTCAAAAAGTGATATAAGGGCATATAAATCAGAATATTTTAATTAAAGCTGCAAGCAGCATTGGACGGGACCTCGCAAAAGACTGCCCGTCGGGGTGGGGACGATCCTCTAGAGCGATTAATATTAATTTCTTAAGTTTAAAAAAAAAAAAAAAATTTGATGACTTTTATTTTGAAAAAACGGCGTCAAATCCAGCTAATTAGCGAGTGATTTGTGACCGCAACGCCCCCATTTGGCCACCTACCAAATTTCAGCTCAATCGAACAATGTTTACTAGCATGCTAACGGGCATGCTATGCTGCAAGCTAGCGGATCCACCTGAAAATCTCAGTGGGGAGTACCACTCCCCAGGTTGCCCCGATCCCAAATATGGTCTTACTTCAATTCTAGTGTCAATGACACTGCACTTATGGAACAACAAAGGTTTTTCAAAAACTTCCACCGACATGAATTTGAGGGCCTTTGTCAGTTGTGTATAGATTACAAAAGGAACCTGGCCTAACAAACTGCTGCATAAGCCAGAAGGTCAGCCCATAGAGCAGCACTGTAATGTCCCTGCTATCCAGGCTGTCAATCACACAGCAGTGATGAACCTGAAGCTACAGGAAGTTGCCCATATATGGAGTGATGCACTGACCAATCACAGTGGAGAATTTCACAGCTGCACCAGGCGCGGACACTCTGACGTTAGAGTGAGAGAGATCGAAGATGATTTGCAAGATTTTTGAAACAACTGCTCTGAATCCATACTTATCGGGGGAGTATGTGGATAAAAATACCAGACTTTTGTAGGAATTTTTGTCCTCTTTCAGACTGTGTGGGTTTAGAAGCAGTCAGAGGTAAACTTTGGACACCAGGGGGCGCTGTTTGGCACCAACGGCCAATTTGGCTCCATCCGCTACAGTGTTAAGATCTCGGGCTAAAAATTATTTACTCTGTCGCTTTAACTCGTCATTCTGGGGACTTGTTTTGGAATTTTCCCCACATATGTTACATCCTCTTGTTCGGCAGGGTCTCGTGGCCGTGGCAATGTGCTCGTTTTGTGGCTGAGACTCACGGTTTGCAAACAGTTAAGAGTAGTTCGGGGTGCTTTATATCGGTGATTTTGGGGGAGAATTTTCCGTTTCCCCATGTATTGGGATGACCGGAGCCAAAAAGCCGATTAGGGGGTGGGGAGCTTGGACGGCTAATAAAAACGAAACCGGACTAGGTAAGAAAATTTCCCTCTAGTGTTCAGTAGTAAACAATCTCCTCTATTTTTGTATATCTCAATTTAACCGATGCGACCTTCACCCTATTAGGAGTTAAATTTTTCGTTTCGGCCTTTTTTTCCCTTTTTTGGGCGAAAACCTTACATTGAAAGGCAAATAGCGGCCTTCCTGTTGGAGTTAGGCTCGAGTAGACGAAGAAGTTTCGTATTCGCGACATTTCTCTACGACATTCCTACGGACCGTGGTGGGCGATTGAAATTTTCTAGGTGGCGCTAGAGAGCCATTTTTGGACTTTCCTGGAATTATTTGACATGGTCACCGGCTCTATGCGATTTTTCACGAGCCTGCCAAATTTGGTCACGTAGTTTTCGTGTTTAGGGGGTCAACTATGAGCGTAACGGTGAAAAAAAAACAAATATAGAAGAATAATAAGAAGAAACATTCGAAATACAATATAGAATTTCACCACCAGGTAGTGGTCACGGCCCCTTCGGGGGCGTGGTCACTCTGGGAGGGTCAGGGGAGGTCCTGGATGAGGAGGCCCCGCACTTTTGGCGACGACGAAATACAAAAGAGACCTGCCGTTGGCTGGGCCTAGGGCCCAGCCGTTGGCAAGGTCCATAATTACAGTTCCCACATTTGCTTTATTAGAAGTTTAGCAGCTAATCCAGCGGCATTCTGGCCGATGTTCTGAAAACCCTCCTCCTCCTGAAGTGCTGGAAAAAAACTTTGTGAAGTCTTGTTGTAGATTCCCGTTAAAAAATTTAATTAATCCACTGGGTCCTCACAGGCTCAGGCCAAGGTAGTAAAAATCCACTCCTCTGCTCATTGATACAAATAACAATGAGGCTTCTGGCGTGTTTTGCTGGTATCTTCGCCATGTTTGCTTGCGGTAGCGAGGTGAAGAAAACAGAGTACAAGCGCAGCTGCCTGGTTTTGGTTTGTCAAAGGTAGGGTCTATCTGGATTGGGGTTCAATAAAAACTTTAGTGACGATACTGAGGCTTTGCTTTCTGATTACCTCGTTGGAGTACACACTTTAGAAACAATTAAACAAGCCAGAGAACGAGATAGCAGACTTTCTTCACTTCTGGAGTGACATTCTAGGTATGGGGATGATTATTACTGTAGGAAAACCATTAGGAAATCAATTTTGCATGATATGTCCTGTGTAAAGTTAATCAGGGTGGTTCATCAAGGCCACTTTCCAAACGACGCCTTCGTCCTGAGAGTCTACTGATGTGACCTTTAGATCTGTGGATTTGAAATGGGTTAAAACCACTGAGAGATCACGTTGCTCATGAAACTCCTTCCACCTACTCTCATCTCAGCCTCAGTTTCTTCTTTGTATCGGCGTTTCAGCGACATAGCCAGTCCAGCTCCCCAGTTCACGTCGAGACCTCTGGCTTGATTTGCACCACAATCATTCCAACAATTAGTTGTTTAGGAAACTGGGTTTGTGATTGCTGCGAAAAGGTTTTGACAGGAGAGAACTTGTTAATTTCCTCTAAGACATGGTGGAATGGAGAATGTACGGCCACAGAGTCCAAGTAAAGAGTAGAGGCGGTGAGAGGAAGTGGATGAAGATGCAGCTAAAGGGAGCCGCGAAGTGAGATGGAATACTGCGGGGCTGACTTTGATTAAAGGCGGAGTGCCGGGTTGCAGAGGCTCATTTGAACCACATGTGAGGAGCACAGAGCAGCCTCGACCTGAGTAGCAGCTCTCCGCCACCTAAGTGGCCGCTGAACGTGTCTTGTGGAACTCAAGCGATTGCTGCACAACCACACATGCTCAATAGCATGTGTGGTTTGTTGGGCCTGCTGCTGGGATTTTTGTTTTGATAAATAAACCAGGGAAACAGCTTTGCAGGACCACACGGTTCTGCTGCAGTCTGACAGAGGAAGTCAGCCGCTACCTGCTCTGATGATCTTCCTGCAACTCGTCTTCTTGCTCCAGCCTGGCCTCTGGCCTGTGGTTGCCCATTCCAACTCTGCTGGCTCTTAAAGCGACCATCAATCAGTGTCGTTGGACATGTTGACGGCTGGGAGGAGGAGGAGGAGGAGGAGGAGGAGGAGGAGGAGGAGGAGGAGAGGGGATCTCTGGAGGGCAGTAGTTATTGCAGGCAGTATTTTAAAGCCCCATAAATACTTAAGACAACTACTGCCCTTCAGGTGCCTCGAAACCCCTTCAAAGTCAAGTCCGAGTTCCCTCCCAAACTTCCACCCCCTGGACGTCAAAGAGAAACAACACAGAGGCAGATCTTCACTCTCTGAGCCTTGAAGCTCTGCCCCAGGTTCATCTGCTTCATGGTGAATCACAGGGAGCTCTGAGCATGACATCCGCATTACACAGCTGTAACACACACACACTAGTATGACAAATTCTGTGAACTCAAGTGTGTGTTCAGGCACGACATCGGAAAGGAAGCACTGATGTCTCTTTTAAAACTACACTTCCAGCTGGGACCTTTTGAAATATGCTGGAAATATGTTGTCGTGGTGTAAATTAACTTTTCCTGCACATTTTCTCAGTATTGGCAACTTGAATATTGCGTATTAAAATTTCTGTATTTTACAAGTCAGAGTACCTCTGGGATCAGGCTCGGTGCGACTTTGGAGGCTCAGGTGCGGATAAACCAGCTGGAGACAGACGTGTACACTGGTAAGAGTTTATTTAACAAAACGGAGTGAACAGAAAAGGGAGCCAATCCTAGCTGGGTTTGGGTCTCCAGAGCTTGAGGTTCTGCGGGCTCCAGTGGCAGGTGGCCGGGGCACCAGGAGCTACTGGGGGCTGGAGTTGGGTCTGGTTCCGGTGGATCCGGAAGCAGTGGAAGCTGAGGCAGGCAATACTTCAGAAGGAAGGCAGAACGAAGCAGCGTTAGTTGCAAACATAAACTGGGTGACAACACGCATAGGTCTACTAACGCAAGGAGTGTTAGACCAAAAGAATCCATGTTTTTTTTGTTTTGTTTTTTGTTTTTTATACATTTTAGAATTGGCACATTTTACGGTTCCATTTCCATTTCATTTGCTTAAACTTTGGTTGTTAACAAGGTTTCTTTTATTGGGTTATATTGAACTTCATTAGGATGTTCACTACCAGGTTTTAAGCTGCATTTAAGAAGTTTGTACCTGATTACCCACTCATGGCAACTGGATTTAAAAAAAGATTTTGAACTTGTTTTGGACTTTTTTTGGACTAGTGGAGGTATTGGTATTGGTTATATCATTTATCCTGAATCGAGAAATGCTTTTTCCATATGTAGCTTTTTGACATTATTTGAAAACACTTTTGCCCGCAGATATGAATGCTCGATTTAAAATTAAATTTATTAAAATTGCATCAGTTGTGTATTCACTTCTATCACATCAGTAGCTCCAGGTAACTAGTCGGTTTTCTGTGTGGTGTTGAGTGGCAGCTCTTCTCCCTCCTCCCTTCACTGCACTGCAATCCATCAGCTGGACTTTATCCAGTGGACATGGCCAGCAGGCAGTCTACTGTGGGCTCAGGTGTGTTTGCTCTGGACCGGGCCCACTCTAACTACAATCATATAATGTGTCGGTGGAATTTCCAGGGTATTCTCTGTGTGAGGTGCCCGTCACCTTTACGTGAGCTTTGAGAGGAGTTCTTTGTTGGGGAACATTTGCAGTGATCAGTTTCATCCAATTATATTAGGTTCATTTTCGATGTTTGGATTATTTTGTCAACGCCTCCCATAGTAGCATGTATACAATGTATAGCTATAGCATGCGGTAGGGGATATTGTACTATGTGGGTCAGTTTTGAGCTGTTGACAGCAAACAGAGTAAAGGAAGGTTTTTCATAATGTTGGTCTCCAATTTAAAACCCATCAGTAGCACACCTGGTTTATGTTCTACTCAACACAGACTTTTTTGTATTTACCAGAAAAATCTTTCATCCAATTAATAAAAATACATCTCTCAAGATCATTGCTAGTCCACCAACAATGAAACTGAATTGCTGGTTGTAAATTTTTATAGTATGAGCCGACTAATCAAAGACCAGCTCAGAGTTTTATTATGGAAAAGCTGCTGAAAGACTTATCCTGCTTTTACAGTAGCACCATATTGATTAGAAAATGGCAATAAAAGAGCAGTAGTCAAGAGTGAAAAAGCAGATGCTTTTCTTGTTAAATACTGGATGAATGTTTGACAATTTGTCCCTGTTTCCTTACAGGTATCAGATCCACACAGGCCTTCAACATTCCATCATTCGAGCAACGCAGCCCAACTGCCTCCCCTTGGAAAATGTCACACTGCCCCAGAAACTGAAGCAAGCCGGTTACTCCACCCACATGGTGGGGAAGTGGCACCTGGGGTTCTACAAACGAGGCTGCCTCCCAACCCAGCGTGGTTTCGACACATTCTTTGGCTCCCTGCTGGGAAGTGGTGATTACTACAGTCACTATAAATGTGAAGGGCCCGGCATGTGCGGTTATGACCTGTATGAAGGGGAGGAGGCAGCCTGGGAGGAAGACCAGGGGATGTACTCCACTGTGATGTTCACTCGAAAGGCCATCAGTATCTTAGCCACTCACGATCCTCACAGACAGCCTTTGTTTCTCTACTTAGCTTACCAGGCAGTTCACTCCCCCCTGCAAGCTCCAGCCCGCTACCTCGAGCGCTACAAGGCCATTCCCAACCTGCACCGTCGTAAATATGCTGCCATGGTTTCTTGCCTGGATGAAGCCATCCACAACCTCACGCTGGCCCTGAAACGCTACGGTTATTATGATAACACAGTCATCGTGTACTCCTCAGACAATGGAGGTCAGCCTCTAGCTGGTGGGAGCAACTGGCCTTTGAGGGGGAGTAAAGCTACGTACTGGGAGGGGGGCATCAGGGCAGTGGGGTTTGTTCACAGTCCCCTGTTGGTGAACAAAGGAACAAAATGTCGATCTTTAGTCCACATTACAGATTGGTTCCCCACACTGGTGACTCTGGGGGAGGGAACTATTGATGAAGATCTGAATCTGGATGGGTATGATGTCTGGGAGGCGATCAGCGAAGGGCGTCCGTCACCTCGCCAGGACATTCTTCATAACATTGATCCCATTTACATTAAAGCCAAGAATGGGTCCTGGAAAGCCGGATATGGCCTGTGGAACACAGCCATCCAGGCAGCGCTGCGGGTCGGCCACTGGAAGCTCCTGACAGGTGTACCCGGATACAGCGACTGGGTGCCACCGCAGACCTTCTCCAACCAGCGGATAACCAACCGCTGGCATAATGAACGTGTTCGGTGGGACCGGGGTAAGTCTGTCTGGCTCTTCAACATCTCAGCTGACCCTTACGAGAGAGTGGACTTGTCTCAGCGTTACCCGCACATAGTGAAGAAGATGCTGATGCGGTTATCGCAGTACAACAAGACGGCGGTGCCGGTACGCTACCCCTCTAAAGACCTACGTTCCAACCCGCTGTACAATGGGGGCGTGTGGGGGCCCTGGTTCAAAGATGAGAGAGAAAGACAGGAAGAGGATGAGCGATACCATAACTTGTTCACCAACCATCTGGGGAAAAGAAAATGGAAAAAGAAACTCAGACACAGAAAGTCAAAAAGGAAGATAGAATAGTAGCATTTAATAGTTGTGAAATACTTAATTTGCCTTTTCTCAGGGTCTGACTTCCCTCCTTCAGGGTGGTCTCTTCACATGTTCTAACTCTAGATAGTTTCAACCTGACTCCACAACATACTGTATGAAAGAAAACTGCAGATGGGACTTTCAGAATGCTCCAAGAAAATAAGGAAAAGATCACTTGTTCAAACACTGCTGCCGTGCCCAGACACAACGAAGACCTCATGTTAGTGTTCAGAGCATTTACAGAATGTTTATTTTTCTAGATTGTGTTGCATGGTTGAACTGTTGTCACCTTCAGCTTATTCTTGTAGACTCATGTTTCCATTTGAGTTGGAAATCAATCTTTGTAGACAGTTGCCATAAATCGTTGGCGACAGAGAAATAAGGACATAGCTCTATTATGTTGATGTGACTACAGTTTTGTGGAAACAGATGTAGGATTTATGTGATGTGTGTGTGGATGTTGGTTTAACAAGCACAGTGTCTTTCTGTACTGTAGAAGAATAGATTGTTCTCTCTTTAAGATGCTGTCTGGTTGGGCACCGGGCCAATGTGAATGTCAGACAAACTCACAAAATAAAAAGCTCCAGACATAAAGCTCTTCGTCTCCTGCAATCTTTCAAGTTGGGTCTGGTTGGGATTTTATTGCCAACAGATTTCCTGTAGTCTGATGACAATAAGTACTTCTGTAAGTGGAAATGTTTTAATGTTTCTTTTATATGCAGAGGCTGATGAGCGGCCGCAGAGCACATTATGATTGGAAAATGTAATAAAGTTGGATTTGCCTGGTGATAAAGATCTCATTTGGTTCTTGCAGTCTATAAAAATTGCCGACCTCATCACATTTAGTGTTCAGTTCACTAAGTTTGTACCATTCTATGCTGTGAACATTGCTTCCAGTCTTTATAGTCATATTTTCTTATGAATCTGTTGCCTGGAACCCTTGGAAATCCAAAAGCTGCAGTTCCAAGCCCCAAAGGCCTGTGATTGGCCTGAGCTATTTGTGAGCTTTTTCCAACATAGTTTACAGACCTATTAGCTGTTTTAATGGGATAAAATTACTTCTAAATACGTTGCACCCCAGAAGATGTGCTAGCGCCTCACACATGGCTCTGGACCAGTGTGAGAGATCAGAATGGTTCCAAATGTGTGAAATTACCAGAGAGGGGTTTCCCCTGTAGAGCAGTGCCAGGCTTAACCACACATCCACTCTGAACTGCCAAGTCATGACCTCAGAGCATTAACACAGCCACTCAACTACAACTGTAGCTTTTGCGTAACCTGCTAATGCTGATATGACAGAGGTCAGATCTGCCTCGTGCATCCAGAGTACATGAACTCCATGCAGGTTCATCCTGCTTCAGCTCCTAGTTGTGTGTACATGTAGCCTGGTGGGAAATTGTCTAAAATAATGTGTTGTTTTTGTTCATGTATTTAATTGGAGTGAAAATGTTCATTTCAAGTCTGTGACTTTTAAGTTCATTTTAATTCATTGTAGCTATGCCTGGGGTATGTCCGAAATGTTCCTCCTATCTCCTTATCAATGGGCTTTACCTTAAACCCCTGGATGACATCACGGGGTTAAGGAAAGGTGTTAGGAGGTTTCCTAAAAGAGTTAAGCAAAGGTGTTAGAGGCTTCCTAAAGGAGTTAAGGAAAGGTGTTGGGAGGCTTCCTAAAGGAGTTAAGGAAAGGTGTTGGGAGGCTTCCTGAAGGAGTTAAGGAAATGTGATAGGAGGCATCCTAAAGGATCTAAGGAAAGGTGATAGGAGGCTTCCTAGAGGATCTAAGGAAAGGTGATAGGAGGCTTCCTAGAGGATCTAAGGAAAGGTGATAGGAGGCTTCCTAAAGGAGTTAATGAAAGGTGATAGGAGGCTTCCTAAAGGATCTAAGAAAAGGCGATAGGAGGCTTGCTAAAGGAGTTAAGGAACCATGATTGGAGGCTTCCTAAAGGAGTTAAGGAAAGGTGATAGGAGACTTCCTAAAGGAGTTAAGGAAAGGTGTCAGGAAGCTTCCTAAAGGAGTTAATGAAAGGTGATAGGAGGCTTCCTAAAGGAGCTAAGAAAAGGCGATAGGAGGCTTCCTATAGGAGTTAAGGAAATGTGATAGGAAGCTTCCTAAAGGAGTTAAGGAAAGGTGATAGGAGACTTCCTAAAGGAGTTAATGAAAGGTGATAGGAGACTTCCTAAAGGAGTTAATGAAAGACCATTATTGTGGCAGTTGGACCACACTTTCACTTAGTGACATCATAATAATGCAACAGCGGTGCAAGCTAGTGACGTCTGCCATGGTGGTGAAAGAACTACAAGTTTCTGAAAATGGACTATAAAAAGCGCATTTGGGTTTTAGATGATTTCAAGTTGTTCCAAGCAGATTATTTATTTGGTAACTTACATGATCTGCTCCCTTTTCATTCATCCTGAGTTTCCCTGAACGCTCCGATGAGCCGGCCCTTTAACTGTTGGCGCCGCAAGGAATTGTGGGGCAGCATGAGCTGGTCTCCTTTGGTAAAGGAAGCATCAGTGTTTCCTAGGCTAACTAAAGGAGGCTCTAAAGGAAGCATCAGTGTTTCCTAGGCTAACTAAAGGATGCTCTAAAGCAGTGTTTTTCAACCTTTTTTGAGCCAAGGCACACTTTTTTCTTTGGAAAAATCCCGAGGCACACCACCACCCGAAAATGTTAACATTTTAAACTCTGTATCCTATATTAACCATATAAAGTCATTGTCATCAAAGTTTTATCAACAGGAATCAAATAAATACAGAAAAAAAGTATTTCCCAATTTCTTTTTATTTTTATTTTTACTCACTCAGTGTGAAACCTGGACCTGATGGATGAACACAGAGCTGATATCCTGGTTAGATTCTTCCTTTTCAAAAACTTCTCCATCACTGTCACTGACACAGTACTTTGATACAAGATGGGAGCAGGTGGTGGTGATTAATGAGACTGACATCTGTCAGTTTCGATTTCACCGGCACATCCTAACGTCTTGTCTCAAAGTACTGTGCTGCCATCTATTGGCGAAGAGTATTTATACATGATTACTCTGCAACACACTGCTCTCACAACCACTGTGAGAGCAAATGTTTTTTAGAAAAAAATGTGAAATTGGATAATTTCCCACAGCATCCCTGACTATATCTCGCGGAACACCAGTGTGCCGCGGCACAGTGGTTGAAAAACACTGTTTTAAAGAAAGCATTGGTGTTTCTTAAGCTAAAGGAGGTTCTAAAGGAAGCATCAGTGCTTCCTAGGCTAACTAAAGGAGGCTCTAAAGGAAGCATCATTGTTCCCTAGGCTAAATGAGGTCCTAAAGGAAGCAACGAGCCCCCTTTGCTTATTGAGTTCAGACAGTCCTTATGGTGGCTGCCACATGAAACACTTCCGGGGTTCAGGAGAAGTAGATAGGAAAGGAGATAGGAGGGACATTCCGGACAGACCCTTAGTGTTATTCTGTTGGTTTTGATTATGTGAATGCTCACCTGTGATGGAGACATCACAGGTGAGTATTCACATAATCAAAACAAACAGAGTGGCATCAGAGATCAGGTGAACCAAGGTCAGCTGGGAGACTGAAGGGTGTTGGTGATGGCACACCCAGAGAAGCAGGCTGGTGAATGATGTTTGCGTGCTCTGGTGGACAGATTTGTCGGTGAAACAATCTGTGAGAGGACTGTGAGGAGACAGCAAGATGTGCAACAGATAACTTCCACCCAAAGTTGTGATCTGTGGCTTTGACAGCTCACTCACATGTTCAGTGAGTGACTAATTCACCTCCCCACCGGACAGCAGCTTCAGGTAGCTCACTCCCCCTGCTATTTCCGACCGGGAGACAGCAAGACGAAACCAGATAATGCTCTGAGTGACCAGAAACAAGAGAATGGGGAAGAATGAGGAGATCGCTGTATCGCCGATCAGCTGTTTCTGGGTGACCAGTTGTTCCTGGACTGAGCCCGTCAGACAGGTAGGAGGGAACCTTCCAGCTCCGTGGGACCAGGTTCCGCTTCAGTTTGGGTTTTTTCTCCTCATTGAGGAAAAGACTCAATATTTTCCTGATTTTGCTGTGTGGAATCCCGGGCAATGAAGCAGGCCTGCGCTTTGAGGTTTTTTTTTTGTTTGTTTAAAATGATTACACACTTTGACTGAAAATATATTTTATTTAACCCGATTTTATCAATTGTCTAAAGTTGAGTTATTGTGAATTGTTGCAAGTATTGCTTGTTTATGCACCGGTTTAATGGATTTGGGGGTTTGTTAAAGTGGGACTGATTTAAGTTAACTGTTTTCAAGGAAGCATTACTTTCAAGTAAGTAGTTTTTCCTGTAGTGTAAACATTATGAGAAGCCCAAGCACAGAAAGACACAAAAGATAGTCAAGTAAGACTTATCAAAATACCAGAGTTATGTGTCACAGAACTCAAAGCTCTTTCCTAGAGAAAATAGGGATAGGTGGGCTACATACATTTTAGATTGCACACATGGGAGCTGAACCTACCCGATAAGCTGAATTCTCAGTGTATTTTTATTTGAAACACGCAATGTTCTCTTACTGTATATATTACAAGAAACAGCAACCTTTTTGAGGTTGAGATTCCATTTTCATTACAATGTGCCGGATTTCCCCTCCTGTGGGCCATAGGAACACTTAAACCCTGGATTCTTTGGGAATCCACATTTGTTTTCAGTTAGGAGCATTAGCTTCTCTCCCATGGGAAAAAATGAGGGATTTTTTTCTCCCTCTCTATAACTGAGTTGTAAGGCTGCTCCTCCTCGCCCCACCGCTCACACTGAAAACGTCCATGAATACACTTTGGAGATGATATAAGACAATAAACTCAGATCGGCAGACCCAAGACTCAGCTGGGTTTGGACTCTCAGTTATCTCTCAGAGTACAGTGATGGAAAACGAGACAAATATCAAGCAGCTGCTGCCCAAAAGCATCAAAATGAGTACAGTATCCACAGAATATGTTATGAGCTCCACCCAGAACACGCTCAGTGTTCAGAGGTGCAGCTTGTTGGGAGGGTTCCTCAGCCTCTTGGCAGATATGTGACATTCCATTCAGACGATGTCAGGGTTTTGTTCTTCTTTCACTGTGGTTGTACAACGATATGAAACAGCTGCTCTTGTCATGCTGGGTGGTGATGTCACAGGAAATCCTGCCTGGGAAGTGGCCCAGAAAGCCCGTCAAATGGCTCCAAATGCTAAAGATGACAGCATCCTTTTCCCGGAATGATGCGTCAGCATTCAGAAGAACAAGTACCGACAAGAAACTTCACACTGAGCTGCAGTGATACTGGGCTGTCAAACATGATGCCCGTTGGCTGCAAGAGGCTTCAATCCAGCCGAAACGTTGAGCACAAGGTAAAAATTTCTAAGAAAACATTGACTTTTCTTAAGAGTAGCAACACAACACTGAGGGCTAAGCTGAGATCTTGTGGTGCGGCCATGAATGCTCACTACCTTGGTGCTATTAAAGGACCTATATTTCGCTATATTTCATGTTTCACAGTCCCTCCTATGATCATGTGGGATAATAATTTGGATGATACAGTATACAACACTCAAAACTTGTGAAATTATAGCTATTTCTTGGACTGAGCTGACGTCACCACTCATGAAACAGGTGGTTCTCAGCTCCTCTGCCTCCCCCGCCCGCACGGAGACTGCAGCCCAGCTCACAGCCGCCTCCTCCACCCCCTCAGTGACGTAGCCAGCAGCTCACACTGGCTTGGTAGTAATGTACTAACAGATCTCGGTGCCTCGTTAGCGTCTTTTATTGTGGGAATAGCACCAGGTTTCAAGATGAGCTTCTGAGTAAGTCCAGTTTCAATGTACCCGTAGTTCTGGAAGAACTCTTTGGTGAAGTGTCGCTCGCAAACAAACCATTTTTGCACCCAAAAACACATTTTCTCCAAGTGTAAATGATGGTGAAAACACTTATTGACAGCAACAAAAACAGCAGCGTTCAATGTGAAGTGAGCATAGACTGAGATAGCTCGCAGAGAAGAGGCTGCACATGCTCCTTGGTACATTCGTGGGCATGTCTTGTTTTGGTTTCTCCTCATGTCAATCTTCCTGGAGGCAGGGCTTCTCCAGCTCTGTGCCGCATCAGCACGGTGGTGCCATGTCATCAAATTGAATCAACGTGTTGAGCTCGCCCACCAGTGAGAGCAACGTCGAACTCAAGCTTGAGGGAATCAATGAAAAAAACATGTTGGGGGTGCATATGACTCCCAAATAGCACTTTTATCATGTTTAAAGCACAGAAAAGTCGATTTAGTATACAATATGGGTCCTTTAAACTAGTCTCAAAGCCACGTTGTCAGGGGCAGATTGTAAAAATACCCAGAATGCAACAGCTGTAGAACAAGGACATTTCACTGGATTTTTCACAAAAACTTTTCATAAAAATAGGTTTTATGTTGAGATGATATTGGAGTCGCTTTCAGTTGTAATCATTTGGTTTTGTGAAAATATTTTTAGTGGTCACTCAAGTTTACATTAGGCTGCATGTGATGGCTTAACTAAAATGAGATTGACACCACTGACTTTGATTGATTGATTATAAAAATATAGAAAGTCAATTGCAAAACTGCTAATAAGTAAAATATGTGAAATGTATTACAGTAATATTAAGAAGCTTCTATATTGAAATTTAGACATCAGGCGAAGCCCTCGAGAGGCTGAACATCAGTGGTTCACAGCAACACTGAAATTTTAAAAAGAAAAACGCATTACAAATTAAATGTGTAAATTTTTTTATTTAACATTACCAACATCTTATATGCCATACATGCATTTGTATTGCATATAAATTAAAAAATATATAAATTAGGCATTACTCCATAAGGCGTGGCGCAGACTGGCAGAAGCTGACTTGGTTTTGATCTTCAGATGGAAGATATATAGTTAAATTAGAGTCTAACAATCCTTGTTTTTAATGTGGAAAGTGTTGGTGTTGGAAAAGTGTTGGAAAAATTCACTCAGGGATAAACGTTCATATGGTTATGTCAGTTTCTGAGCCTTCAATGCTCTCTTCCTTTTGTTGTAAATCACAATTGAAGTTTTGAACACTTCATCCACTAACAGGAAACATGAACTGAATTCATCAAGAGACACTGAACAGCTCTGTCAATGCCAAATGTCAGAAATAGTGATGAAACAATGACTGAACTACAATCAGTAAAACACATTTGATTCACTCACTACTCGCATTAATCGCATGATTTGCACAAATCAGTTTGGTGCTATTAGGTTCGGCCATTTTAAAGAGGTTGAACACTTATAAAATCCCATCTTGAGTGAGTTCATGTTTGGTTTCCAAGAGTTTAAGCCAAGTTATGTTCATGCTCATGATGCTCATGATTCTTTATATAAGCAATAAAATCGGTAAACGTCCAATTGGATGAATATATTTTACCACCTAAAACACATTGACTTTTATAGAAACCCCTGAAAGAGTTTGATGTATAAAGAGGAGGACATACTCAGCCTAATGGACAGTCTCTCTCGCTACGGACGTGGGGATTTCCTGCAACGAGCAATTTCAGCTGTGCACAACTCAAAGCCTTCTGGTCCTACAGCAGGGGTCCAGCCTTCCCAGCGCTTTATTCACTTTATGACCTATGGGCTCATTCAAGACCACTCCTTTCATATCCTAATATTTCTTCTCTTTCCTTTCATAAATCTTCTTAGATGTCTGCATGCATTCATCTTTTCTTGTGCCTCCCCTTTTTGAGACATTCTTCTTTTTATCCCTCTTATTATTCTTCCCATTCTTTCTTCCTGCTTTCCTCAGCCATTCTGTTCACTACTTTCTCTCACTGGAAGGCCTTTAACATTTTCATTCAAGTACAGACCTGTAGAATTCTGTCGGTGCTGCAAGGGAAGTCTGGAACGTTCGCTCCCTGACAGTACGTTTTTGACAAGTGTGATACGAGTAAAACTCGTCAATATCCGTGCTCCTTCTGAAGGACAATCCTCATTAGGTAGCTGACTGTCTGTACACTCTGTGATTGGCCAGTCACACACAGCACCCGCCCCTCCGTGCAGACACACATCTCTGCACCAGATGTCACACACAGACAGTGACTGTTGCCCTCTTCAGTACACTTTAGGTTTTCCTCAGCTCACCTCTATTTTGGTTTGTATGATATTTCAAGTTACTGGATGAACTTGTTTTGGAACGTACGCGGTGCATTTGACAAGACAGAGCTGAAAACTGTCGGTCACTGTCTCCACTCCGGTCGCGTTTTGTTTTTTTTGGGGTTTTTTTACCTTCTGCTTGCTTGTTTGGTTGGTGATATAAAGTCAGTTGGAAAACTTTGCTCGTACTGAATGCGGTGCTTTTGAGGAGAATACAGTGAACAAAGTTGACATATTATTTACCTGTTGGCACCACTGGATGTTTACATGAATCACCAGGTTCACACAGATCATTGTCAGAGTAATTTTATATATAGTTGCCATATTCGTGCTTAATTATATTCATGTTTAAGTTCTATCTTATTCCTGTGTACTCTCTCCTTAATCATTAATCACATGTTCTGAGCAGGTCAACCTGACCGAGGCTGATAAACAAGATGAGCCACGTCTTCCACACAGCTGCCATCTCGACGTCCCATGCGCGGGATGTCCTTTGATTGTACTAATAGTTGATAAACTGTTAAAGCTCACAGAATGTTTGTTACTATGATGTGTATCCTGTAAACCCTCCACTTTGTTTAATGAAATAAAACCGCAGGAGAAATGGTCTGAAGCTCAGAGTGGGTAGGAGGTGTAATCTGAACACGCTCCTAGGCCATTCTCCTCGCGAGTAACCAAAGCTCATTCGTGTTGTCTTCTTCTTTCTTGCAGATTTAATAAATGTCTGTAGCCTAAACCTGACAATCATTAAAAAATAAAGTCTTACAGACCACTTACAGACATACACAGATATAGCTGAGCACACAAAGTAGCCTATATTAATATGTTTATTGTATCACACTGTTCATAAAAATAAATATATTATAAATATTCCAAATTGAGCTTTATATATTGTATAGTATATCGATTTGTATATATAAAACATTTAATCTTAATTCTGAGGCTGTTCTGTTAATAGTTTTCAAATAAACAATAAATAAAGCAACTTCTGATCAATCCATATCAATTTCAGACTTAAAATAAAGTACAGATTTAAGCCACAGTTCCACTTGAACCGCTTCCGGTTTAGGCCTCGCCCACTCCGAGTACAGATACGGATACAGATAATTTAGATGGCTGAACAGATATAGATACAGATACAGATACAGATACAGACATAGATAGTGGTGCACTCGCTCATCCCTATTGACTAGTATCTAGGAATGAGAGGGTGTGCTTTAGGAAACAAAGTAGGTGCAGGGAAGGTGGGCTGTGCTTGTGTAACGCAAACAGTCATGACATTTGGGGATGGGAATTCAGAGGGTTTGTTTTGTTTTTTTCAGAAATAACAGTTTTTCTACTGTTTTTGGACTCAGGCGATTTCTTTTTTTGCTGACAACTTCTCCTGCTTTTGAAAAAACACATTCACAAGGAACAGATGAGGCTGTGATGCATAAATATTGTTTCACCAACAAGAACAAATGTGGATAAGCATTTCTGTGCTCATTCTAGTAGGCCAGAGGATCCGCCAAACTATGCAATGGAGGATCAGTCATGTATTGCTGAACTATAATTGTGGCATCGGATGTATGACTCCTGTGAGCTCTTGCCAGTGTATCCGTGGCGCCAGTATTGGCCAGGCCCACCCATTTTAGGTCGGTCCCACCTGTTTTGACAATGCTTTTGTCCGTTCATGTCTATGTATCTCACCGCACACGGAGGAGAGGACACAATCTCCTACTGGGAAGGAGCGGCGAACAGTGAGTCATAATTCTACAAACCTTAAGATTGAGATTGAGATCAACACAGTTATTTATTACAAAAGACAGAAATACTGGCCTTTCAGAGAATTGTGCAATTCTAAAGTCGTCGAAGCGGCCGAAAATAGCACATGGGTCCAGTTTACAGGAGGAAAGGACAGAGAGTGCGAGTCCGCTGAAGCAGGCAGGAGTTCAAACCACGCTTCACTCAATCCCCTCTTTTCATTGGCCACCGCTAGAAGGAGGCGTAAGCAATGTACTCTCCTATTGGCGGGCCTTCACACAGACTGAACAAACTACGCTACCCATGATGCATTTCAGTATTTTTCCACCATCTACAGCTCAATAACAAAACAGTTCGTCGCCATTTTAACAGTTTTAAGTAAGTCTGTGCGGGAAACGTCACAGTTCGAAGGTCAAAGAAAACGTCATAATTCTCACACTTTTGACCCAGGCCTATAGTGAGTAATGAGTGATTTTCATTGTAGCTGTTCATCCAATAAGCAACCTGAGGAAAGCTTTGAGCGAAAGCTTCTCAGCCAATTAGCAGCTTCTACCCCACATGTGGATCCCCACGCGCACTGAGCAGTGACGTCAAAATGGTCATCCGCCTCTTAACGCAGGGTCTGCTGTGGACGCTTGAGATCCTCTGTCTGCCTGTCTGAACAACCACAAATTAAAAGCAAATAAAGATAGAAACACGGCCCAGAACTTCTGAAATTAAACCTTTACTACTTTAGGAAAGGTGGA